>NC_135305.1:207793598-208130580 GCF_048772815.1 Callospermophilus lateralis
TTTATTCCATTATCTTCCCAGAATCATCCTCAAATTGAATTTTAACAAAATGTATTTGAACAAAGTTTGAAAACTAGTAAAATAATCTTAATCCTTAGGATTAGCACCATTTTGCATGCATTAGACATATACACACAGCATAGGAGTAACATTGTCACCCATCTCCAAAGCCTCTGAGCAGAGGACAGCGGATTATACAGAGCAGTGGGCTGGAGAGAGCCACCCCCAAGAGACCGGTACTGCCTGGGCACAGCCTCCTGGGCCTGGGCTCATTCCTGGGAGTTGAACTGGATTAGTGTTTCTTAAACCCGTGAAACCACAGAACAACATTTTGTATTAGAATACTGATTATTATTCCCAGAGTCAGCAATTGCTCATTGCTCAATTCTAAAATTGCTCAAACTAAATGAGCAATTTTAGAATTAACATGGGTCTGGTTTTTAATGAGTAAGAGAAAGTGTGTCACAGCCCAGATATGTACAAAGCAGAAACAGCAAAAGTCAAGTTGTCCCTTTACCATAACTCGGTGATTTGTAAAGGAACAAGGGAAGGTGAGTGTAATTTGGGAATCTTTTCCCCTGATGTAAGCCTCTGTTTCCTCATTTGTAAAGCTGGGATTGGATTAGCTGTTTCTAAAAAGTACAAGTGGGGTTTGAATGTGTAGAGGTCATGAGAGAGGGTGTGATAAGAGTGAATAGATTTGAGAAGCCCTGGCCTGTGGGACAAACCCCTGAAGTGGCTCCTCAGCAGTGACTGTGACATGCCTCATCCTCACACTGGGCATTCTGGAGGCCTCACAAGGGAGATTATCCTCCTGTGTAAAGGGGAGACAGCCTCCTGAGACACTGCCAGGAAGTGGTGGAGAGTGGGGCTAGTGAGGGGCTCTCTGCTGTCCCACAGGGCAAATGCTTTCCTTGAGAGCATCCTGTCTGGCATCCCAAGCCGAGCTCCCCAGTAGGTGACCCGAAGGATTCTTGTAGCTGGTGCTGGCCAGCCTGACCTCTTGGCCCCACTGCTGTGGCACACCAATGAGGAACTCTGGTCTTCTCAGCAGGGTGGGGCAGGGCGGCCCAGGGTTTGCAGTGCTTCTGACCCAGCCCCTCATTGGGCACCTGCTCCTTGGAGGGTGTATTGTCTTGCTTTTCTGTTTGAGCAGGGTATTCATTTGCTCTCCCCCACCATTTGTTATTATAAATAATCAAATATATGTCTCCATAAGGCACATATCCATTTTTATTTTTACATATATAGATAAATCACTTTAATCACAGATAACTGTTTAACATTTGGGTGTCACTTTCTGAATCTTTTCCTTTTGTCAGCATACCTGTTTGGATATCATTATATATGTGATTTTACATAAATGAGATCATACCAGTCATTTATGACATGCTTTTTTTGCCTAATAGTAGGCATCTTTTTTTTTTTTTTAATTTATTTACTCAGGATCAAACCCAGCGCCTTGCCTGTGCTAAGGGAGTGCTGTACTGCTGAGCCACAACCCCAGCACAAAACATCTTAATGTATCAATAGTTCTTATATTTATAGAATGTTCACTGGTGTGGTTAGTTAGCCTCAATATAATTTATTTAAGCAAATTCTTTAATGGAAAGTTTGGTAGCATCTAGTTTTTTACTCTGGTAATATATAATAATGTTGTGATGAATATCCTAGAATGCACATCCAAATACTTGGTTTCCCTGATGTCTTGAACTGTAAGTCAAAAGTTAGGGGCTGGGGATATGGCTCAAGTAGTGCGCTCGCCTAGCATGCGTGAGGCACTGGGTTCGATTCTTAGCACCACATAAAAATAAAATATATGTGTCCACCTAAAGCTAAAAAAAGAGTTAAGTACAATAAAAATTTTATAACATGTTGCAACCAGCCTTCTAGAAACATGGCGGTAATTGGGGATTGAACCCAAGGGTGTTCTACCACTGAGATACATTCCCAGCTCTTTTTTTTTTTTTTTTTTTTTGGAGACAAGATCTGCTAAGGCTGGCCTTGAACTTGTGATCCTCCTGCTTTGCCTTCCAAGTTGCTGGGATTACAGGCCTGTGCCACCATGCCTGGATGATGTATATTTCTTGGTATTTGTGGATGAGCTGGCCTCCCCATCCTGTACCCTAATTGACAGCAATTTTGTTTTTCCCATTCTGACCCGCAGAATGCTGTCCGTGTCCCACGGGACTTTGAGGGCTGCAGTGTCCTCCGAAAGTACCTTGGCCAACTCCACTATCTGCAGAGTCGGGTGCCCATGGGCTCGGGTCAGGAGGCTGCTGTCCCTGTCACCTGGTGAGAGCTAGCAGGCAGGGTTGGGTAGTTTGGAAGCCTGGGGGGTTGTGGCTCCTTTCCTCCCTTCCCTTTCTTCTTGATGCAGAGGATGGCAAGCAGCCTAGTATGGTCTCCCCAGGCCTCACCTCTCTGATCCCACACTATGGGTAGTTGGGCCCTGGCCAACTCCTGCCTTCTAGATGACTGAGTTGTCATGTCTATAGGACTGAGATCTTCTCAGGCAAGTCTGTGGCCCATGAGGACATCAAGTATGAGCAGGCCTGCATTCTCTACAACCTTGGTGAGCTGCCTGATCCATTCCCCATAGGCCCTGCTCCCCAGCCCTGCGATCATCAGGTGACCACAAAGGCCATGGCTAGTGAGGGGGAAGATATTTGGGTTCTGGCCCTTCCATTGACTTCACCAGAGCTCTGCCAGCTCTCTGCTATTTTCTGGGCCCATGGGGAGTCACTGTGCTGGGAGAGCCTCTGTTGGGCTGGCTGTACACAGAGCTGCCACTGTGTGCTCTGTGGTTAGGAGAGATGGCCTTTCTTCTTTGACTGACAGCATTCCCTCCCCCTCATGGCATGGCCTTAGCTTACCCGGTGGGTTATCCTTATCCTGGTTCAGGGAGAGGCATGGGGAGCCCTAGAACTCTGTGTAGCATCCCTGAAGCTTCAAGATGAATCCCTAGGCTCTGGACAGGAGTTTCCTTCCCTGTCCGCCTGCCAAGTGCAGAGCTAAAGACAGAAGGCCTGGCAAGGCTTCTGAGCTTCCTCTTTGCTCTAGCTTGGGTCTTTGCACTGACTGCTCCAGTCTCAGACCTGTTCTCCTGATTAAGATGACAGCCCTTCTGCCTTACCCTCAACACAGGCATGGGCAGCCTGGGGAAGCAGCCCTAAGCTCTCCTCACACCATGTTCTCTGCCTCCCCAGGTGCACTGCACTCCATGCTGGGGGCCATGGACAAGAGGGTGTCTGAGGAGGTGAGGAGGGGGGCAGTGGCGGGACATGTACATTTTGAATGACTTCTGTCCCATGGGATTAGACAGAATCTCTCTTCCTCTTCCTCCCTTGCAGGGCATGAAGGTCTCCTGTACCCACTTCCAGTGTGCAGCAGGTGCCTTTGCCTACCTGCGTGAGCACTTCACACAGGCGTACAGTGTTGACATGAGCCGCCAGATCCTCACTCTCAATGTGAACCTCATGCTGGTAAGTGCCCTGTTGAAACTGAATTGAATCCAGAAATGGACAAAAGGGGCTAAATCTGCCATGCCCAAGTGGCAGTAAGAGAGAAGCAGGGTCCTTGACTTTGGTCTGTTGAGCTCTAGGTGGATCAGGCACAGGACAGTGCTTCTTGGGGTAGGGGAGGACAGCAAAGAAGGGATCCTTTGGTTTCCCCACTCCCTGCCCTAGGGAGGGGAAAGACTTCCAGGTGAGCAAGGGATTGACCTGCATGTATCACCCCAGGGCCAGGCTCAGGAGTGCCTGCTGGAGAAGTCGATGTTGGACAACAGGAAGAGCTTTCTCGTGGCTCGCATCAGTGCACAGGTAGAGAGGGGACTAAGCATGGGTCTTTGCTTTGCCCCTGACCCCCACCAAGTAACCCTATCCTGGCTCTGAGGTGGTGGATTACTACAAGGAGGCGTGCAGGGCCTTGGAGAACCCTGACACTGCCTCACTGCTGGGCCGGATCCAGAAGGACTGGAAGAAACTGGTGCAAATGAAGATCTACTACTTTGCAGCTGTGGCTCATGTGAGTATGAGGGGTCACTGAGTCTGGGTTGGGCCAAGGTGCCACGGCTCAGGAAACAAGTCATGGTGCCTCTTTCCAGCTGCACATGGGGAAACAGGCTGAGGAGCAGCAGAAATTTGGAGAGCGGGTGAGTGGGCTTTGGTGAGCAGAACACTCAGGACCTGTCCAGCCTTATTGGATCCTAGTATGGTTCCATCCCTTACAGAATGGGGGAGGTGGTCTCTCTCCAACCTGCTATTGCCCTGCTATAGGCATGGTGTGTCTTAATGTTGTCCCACCAGTGCAGTCCTCTTCCCTAAGGTTCTCAGGAGGCCTGGCAGGCTCCCCACAAGGGGAGGCTGTTTGGACTGTAAGCTGTAGGGTGATGCTATCTTGGTGCTATTTTCTGGGCTAACACATAGCTTCCTGGCTTCTGATGGTTGGTTGCCTGATGGGCAGGGTGAGTAGGGAGGCACACTAAGGACCAGGCAAAGATAAGACTAGGGTTTGCCCTCCACAGGTGGCCTACTTCCAGAGTGCCCTGGACAAGCTCAATGAAGCTATCAAGTTGGCCAAGGTAAAGCTGAGGAAGGTCTGGCAGCCTTGCGCACATAGGTAGCAGACCCATTGGGTATTCTGGCACTGGCCTTGGTTAGTGGTGATGCCCTATCTCTGTCCCTCCTCCACAGGGCCAGCCTGATACTGTGCAGGATGCACTTCGTTTTGCTATGGATGTCATTGGAGGAAAGTGAGTCTGTGGGGTTGAGGTGGTCTTGTTTCTCTGCCTATGCCCTTGGGAGGAAGCCACCAGTGCCAGGGAACACTAATCAAAATGGGAGTCTGTAGGTTGTGGGTCTCCACTGACCCCTGATTCTTCCTCTCTTCATTGCTGACCCTTAGATATAATTCTGCCAAGAAGGACAATGACTTCATCTACCATGAGGCAGTCCCAGCACTGGACACCCTTCAGCCAGTGAAAGGTCTGGGAAGTGGTATCAGGGGAGGTGTAGGGGGGATGGACTGGTGGCAACTTTGGGGTCTGTGAGCCAGAGCTCCACAATTCTTTCTCCATCTTCCAGGAGCCCCCTTGGTGAAGCCCTTGCCGGTGAACCCCACAGACCCAGCTGTTACAGGTCCTGACATCTTTGCCAAACTGGTACCCATGGCTGCCCATGAGGCCTCATCACTGTACAGGTGGGTGGGATGGGCTGCCCCTGCCCTTGGCAGAGGTGGCTGGGTGTCTCAGAGATGTGGCTCATAACTTTCTCCACAGTGAGGAGAAAGCCAAGCTGCTTCGGGAGATGATGGCCAAAATTGAAGATAAGAATGAGGTCCTTGAGTAAGTATGAGACTTGGGGTCGGGGGCAGGGAGGACACATCAGGCATTGTGGGGGTTCCAGTGTTGCCTGGAAAGGGAGAGGTGTGAGGTCTCAAATATCTGCACCACAAGATTTCCTCACCCTGCCTTCCTACTTGGGGCTTGTGGGCTAGATCATAAGGTATCTTGTCTTGGAGGGAACACGTCCCTTCCATTTCACTTGCAGCAGTGCCTGTGGATCCACATTTTGGCAGAGGTTGGGGGTAGTGACTTGCTGTGCCCAGCGTCAGTGGAGGGGGTTATCCTAGCAGGCCCCTTTGACATGGAATTGGGTCAGCACTCAGCACCCACCTGGCCCTGTTGCCCCCTAGCCAATTCATGGATTCAATGCAGCTGGATCCTGAAACAGTAGACAACCTCGATGCCTATAGCCATATCCCACCCCAGCTCATGGAGAAGTGTGCGGCACTCAGCGTCCGGCCTGACACTGTCAAGAACCTTGTTCAGTCCATGCAAGGTGAGCAAGTGGCAGAGTAGGCAGGTGGAGGGGGACCACGCATATCATCTGTTGTGGCCTCGTCTCTATTCACCAAAGATGGAGGCTGTATATTCTTAAGTCCTGGCTCAGGCATCTATCCTCACACCCTTGTGGATCACTGAACCCTATGTCTGTGGAGTTCAGCATGCCTGGGCCACACACAGGCCCTGGCCTGAGTGGGCAGTTCTGTCTGGGGAGCCTGGTCTACCTGCCTCAGGGGCTGCTCCCCCAATATACCCCAGTGTTGTCAGGCGTGTTCACGGATGTGGAGGCCTCCTTGAAGGATATCAAGAACCTTCTGGAAGAGGATGAACTGCAAGAGCAGAAGTTGCAGGAGGCAGTGGGCCAGGCTGGGGCTAGCCCAGCTGTCACCAAAGCTGAGCTGGCAGAAGTGAGGCGAGAATGGGCCAAGTACATGGAAGTGCACGAGAAGGCCTCTTTCACCAACAGCGAGCTGCACCGTGCCATGAATCTGCATGTCAGCAACCTGCGCCTGCTCAGTGGGCCACTGGACCAGGTCCGGGCTGCCCTGCCCACACCAGCCCTCACCCCAGGTGAGTACGCCTGTCACCGGAGGAAGAGGCTCAGACCCTGGGGGTTCTTTGGCCTTACTGACTACTGCTGCCCCCAGAGGACAAGGCTGTGCTGCAGAACCTGAAGCGCATCCTGGCCAAGGTGCAGGAGATGCGGGACCAACGCGTGTCTCTAGAGCAGCAGCTGCGTGAGCTGATCCAAAAGGATGACATCACTGCCTCTCTGGTCACCACAGACCACTCAGAGATGAAGGTAGGCTGAGTGAGCAGGGTGGAGGGGTTTTGCTTCTGGGCTTGTCTCTTAGATGGTGAGGCCCTGAGTGTCCCTCCCTCCCTCCCTCAGAAGCTGTTTGAGGAGCAACTGAAGAAGTATGACCAGCTGAGGGTGTACCTCGAGCAGAACCTGGCTGCCCAGGACAATGTCCTTCGTGCACTGACTGAGGCCAATGTGCAATATGCAGCTGTGCGGCGGGTGCTTAGCGAACTGGACCAAAAGTCAGTTGCCTGGCTGTACTCTGGCCTCTGCCCTACCAGGAGCTTGGCCCTAGTGGTATACTTCATTTCTGCCCTTCTGCCTGCAGGTGGAACTCTACACTGCAGACCTTGGTGGCCTCATATGAAGCCTATGAGGACTTGATGAAAAAGTCACAGGAGGGCAAGGACTTCTATGCAGACCTGGAAAGCAAGGTGGCTACCTTGCTGGAACGAGCACAGTCTACCTGCCAGACCCGAGAGACCGCCCGCCAGCAGCTCCTAGAGAGGTGGGTATGGCCCGGGCTGTGGCTTAAATTGACCTCCTGAGGGCTGGTCTTACTTCCCTGCTTATCCCACAGGGAGCTGAAGAAGAAGCCGCCACCACGGCCTACAGCCCCAAAGCCACTGCTACCCCGCAGGGAGGAGGGTGAGGTGGTGGAGACAGGAGACCTACCCGAGGAGCTGCGCAGTTTGCCCCCTGACATGATGGCTGGCCCACGGCTGCCTGACACCTTCCTGGGAACTGCTACTCCACTCCGCTTTCCTCCCGGCCCCTTCCCCAGCTCCACAGGCCCAGGACCTCATTATCTCTCAGGCCCCTTACCCCCTGGCACCTACTCAGGCCCTACCCAGCTGATGCAGCCCAGGGCTTCAGGCCCCCCTGCAATGCCCATGGCACCTGGGCCTGCTCTCTACCCAGCCCCTACCTACACACCAGAGATGGGCCTTGTGCCCCGGTCCTCCCCACAGCATGGTGTTGTGAGCAGTCCCTTTGGGGGGGTAGGGCCACCCCCAGCAGTTGGTCTGCCTTCAGCCCCACCTCCCCAGTTCTCAGGCCCCGAGTTGGCCATGGCAGTTCGGCCAGCCACCACCACAGTAGATAGTGTCCAGGCCCCCATTTCCAGCCATGCTGCACCCCGGCCAAACCCCACCCCCACTCCTTCCCAGCCATGTTTCCCAGTTCCCCCATCACAGCCCTTGCCCCCACCCTACACCTACCCTATAGGAACCAAGCCACCCCTCACAGCACCTCCATCTCAGCACCATTTTCCTCCTGGCATCCCAACAGGGTTTCCAGCCCCCAGGATTGCACCCCAGCCTCAGCCTCCACAGGCAGCATTTGGACCTCAGCATCCCCAGCAGCCCCTTCCATTCCAGCATCCACACCTCTTCCCACCCCAGGCCTCAGGACTCATACCGGCACAACCCCTATACCCTTTCACCTCTCAACCTGGTGTCAGCCTGGGGCAGCCACCACCCCCCATGCACACCCAACTCTACCCAGGCCCTTCTCAAGATCCTCTGCCTCCACACTCGGGGGCTTTGCCTTTCCCTAGCCCTGGGCCGCCTCAGCCTCCCCATCCCACCCTGGCATATGGTCCTGCCCCATCTCCTAGGACCCTGGGCCCCCAGGCAGTCCCCCTCTCCATTCGAGGTCCTCCGCCTACTGGCCAGCCCACTCCTAGTCCCCACCTGGTGCCTTCACCTGCTCCATCGCCAGGGCCTGGCCCCGTACCCTCTCGGCCCCCAGCAGCAGAGCCACCGCCGTGCCTGCGTCGAGGCACTGCAGCTGCAGACCTGCTCTCCTCTAGTCCTGAGAGCCAACATGGTGGCACTCAGCCTCCTGGGGGTGGGCAGCCCCTGCTGCAGCCTACCAAGGTGGATGCAGCCGAGGGCCGGCGGCCACAGGCCCTGCGGCTGATCGAGCGGGACCCATATGAGCATCCCGAGAGGCTGCGACAGTTGCAGCAGGAGCTGGAGTCTTTTCGAGGTCAACTGGGGGATGCAGGAGCTCTGGATGCCGTCTGGCGGGAGTTGCAAGATGCACAGGAACACGATGCCCGAGGCCGTTCCATCGCCATTGCCCGCTGCTACTCACTGAAGAACAGACACCAGGATGTCATGCCCTATGACAGTAACCGTGTGGTGTTGCGCTCAGGCAAGGATGACTACATCAATGCCAGCTGTGTGGAGGGGCTTTCACCATACTGTCCACCCTTAGTGGCCACCCAGGCCCCACTGCCTGGCACAGCTGCTGACTTCTGGCTCATGGTGCATGAGCAGAAAGTGTCTGTCATTGTCATGCTGGTGTCTGAGGCAGAGATCGAGAAGGTGAGAAGGAGTTTAGGTGGATACCCACAAGGGATGGTGGGTGAGGAACTCTGGAAGACTAGCCCTAATGGTTTCATCCTTTCTGCTCTTAAGCAAAAGGTGGCACGCTACTTCCCCACTGAGAGGGGCCAATCCATGGTGCATGGAGCCCTGAGCTTGGCACTGAGCAGTGTCCGCACTACCGAAACCCACGTGGAACGTGTGCTGAGCCTGCAGTTCCGCGACCAGAGCCTCAAGCGCTCACTTGTGCACCTCCACTTCCCCACTTGGCCTGAATTGTGCGTGGGTGGTCACAAGGTTGGGGTGGGGGAAGGCAGCCCACCCCTTGGTTCTGTGAAGGGCATGGGCCTTGGATCAGGCCTGACTCTTCCATAACGCTGCTTTGCCCCACAGAGGCCTGCCCGACAGCCCAGGTAACCTGCTGCGCTTTATCCAGGAGGTACACACGCATTACCTGCACCAGCGACCCCTACACACGCCCATCATTGTGCACTGCAGGTAGCGGTGGGCAGCCTGAGGGTTCTTCCTTCACAGGCTCTGGGCTTGGCCTTACCACCCCCTTCTTGCCATAGCTCTGGTGTAGGCCGCACAGGAGCCTTTGCACTGCTCTATGCAGCTGTGCAGGAGGTGGAGGCTGGAAATGGGATCCCCGAGCTGCCTCAGCTGGTGCGGCGCATGCGGCAGCAGAGGAAGCACATGTTGCAGGAGAAAGTGAGTGTGAATGGGTGGGGGCGGGGATGGGCATCTGCCCTGGGTGTGATGGCTTCTGCTTAGCCAACCAGGCCAAATGCATCTCTTCAGCTACACCTCAGGTTCTGCCATGAGGCAGTGGTGAGACACGTGGAGCAGGTCCTGCAGCGCCATGGAGTGCCCCCGCCATGTAAAACCTTGGCCAGCGTAAGCATCAGCCAGAAGGTAAGAAAGGTTCCCTGGGCTGCTGGGGCTTGTGAATCTCTTTTTCTCACCTATACTGTCTTCTCAGAATCACCTTCCTCAGGACTCCCAGGATCTCGTTCTCGGTGGGGATGTGCCCATCAGTTCCATTCAGGCCACCATTGCCAAGCTCAGCATCCGGCCTCCTGGGGGCTCGGATTCCCTTGCTGCCAACGTGTCTGGCCCTGCAGAGCCTCCAGGCCCACCGCCATCTAGCCTCCCAGAGCCAACCCCCATCCCAGTCCCACCACCCTCCTCCCCACCCCCCATTTCTTCACCCCTGCCTGAAGCCCCCCAGCCTGAGGAGGAACAGCCAGTAGCTGAAACCCCCAGCTTAGGGCCCCCCTCCTCCTCACTGGAGCTGCTAGCCTCCTTGACCCCAGAGGCCTTCTCCCTGGACAGCTCCTTGAGAGGAAAACAGCGGATGAGCAAGCAGAACTTTTTGCAAGCCCATAATGGGCAGGGTCTACGGGCTGCCCGGCCCACTGACGACCCGCTCAGCCTTCTGGATCCACTCTGGACACTGAACAAGACCTGAACAGCAGGCTTTGCCTGCCTGGTCCACACACTACGTCATCTCTTCCACCCAAACGCCACAAGGCTTCTGTGGGTGGGCACAGTCTCTTAATTCCCATTCCTGCTGCCTTTAGCCCCACCAGGCCCAGCCAGCAGCCCTGGGCCAGGTTCTGCTCCTTTGTGAGACCTGACATTTTCCAGCTCTTTGCTATTGAAGTAATAAACCAACCTGTTCTGGTGTAGTATCTGAGTCTGCCAACTTGGGACCAAACCCACCCTTGCTTTCTGAGGAAGGGAGACAAGTAGCTCAAGCCCCTAACACGTGGTTTTTTAAAAAGTTTAATATCACAGACAGGAATTGCTGCCACAAGACAACTCTGCTCCTGCCCTCAGTACAGGTCCAGTGCGTCGGCCCCTCATAGCACCCCAGCCCTGCTTGGGCAAGAGGCCCCCATGCAGCCAGCTGAGTGGGGGTGGGGGGGTGTCTCAGCTGCCTGCTCAGTCCAGTTTCTCCAGCACAGAGGGCACATATACCAGGCTGAGCTCGCTGCCAAAGTTGCAGACAATGGCAGCATTGTCCAGCACCAGGATCTGGCGGGCCGGCTGGGCCTCGCTGTTCTTTCCCAGGTAGACTGTCTGTAACAGGTCCCCGTAGTTGAGGTCCCAAAAGGAGACGCAGCCCTGGCCGCCGGTCACCAGCAGGCTATCTGAGATGACACCCAAACTTGCGCCACAGCCCAGGTCCTGAAGGCAAGGCCAGGAGAGGATCAGTGTCTTCTTTTCTCTAAAGCACCTGGAACCCTAGGCCCGGCCCCCACCTGCCTACCTGCTGAATGGAGTAGAGTTTGATGCCTGTGCTGCGGTCCCAGATGCTGATGAGGTCATCTAGGCCACTACTGATGACGCAGGAAGTGGTACAGGTGAGGGATGTGACATCCCCACGGTGAGCAAACATGTGGCTGACCCGGCTGCCAGTCAGTACGTCCCATAGGCATATGGCCCCATCTTGTCCTCCACTGGCCAGCACCATGGTCTGGGGGAAGAAGCAAGGGAGCTGGTCACTATGGTGGACCACCTTTGTCAATAAGCATGTTCCAGTGGGGGGGGTCGTTACTTCTTCCTGGAATAGAAAATAGGACCCTAGCTTTGTCCCTCACCTGGTCAACATACACAGAAGTGATGGCTCCTGAGTGGCCCTGCAGGGTGAAGAGGCAGCACGAATCCTCCAGACGAAACACCTGGGACAGGAATGAGCAAGCTGTCATGTCTGGGATTTCCTAAGTTACACTTTGGCCTGGAAGTGCCTCCGTCATTCCTGTAGTACTCCAGCACCCCCAAGCCCCAGACACACGCGCACGCACACTACCCACTCTCAGCGTGTGGTCTTGGCTCCCAGTCACCAGGCGCCCTGCAGCAGCTTTCAGGGCTGTGATGGGTTTCTGGTGTGCACAGGGCACTGTGTGGGTGAGGCGAAAGGCCACGGTGTCACTACTGCTGTACACGGGGGATGAGGAAGAACTGCCTCGCCCTGGAGTCCCTAAAGAAAATGGGCCAAGTGTGTAAAAGGCAGCTGTCTGCACCCCCAGCATCCACCCACCTGCCCCAGACCCTCTGACCTCTGAACTGCAGGGGGCCGAGTGCAGTGTGGGTCTCCAAGGAGAAGAAATCAAGGGAACCGTTGAGCCGAGCAGCCACAATCCTGGAAGAGAATAGCAGGGTGGCTCCCCCTCAGTGAGAGATGGAAACAATGAAGACAAAAGGCCAGTTCAGGAAGTGACAGGAGGGACTATGACCAAGAGGACGACATAAGGTGCTGAAAATATTTGTTGGAGCCTGAGTGCTTAAATTGTAACTCCTATTATTAGCCTCTCTCTGCCTCTCAGTTTCTTCATCTATGAAACGGGGACAATAGTGCCCACCTCACAGGGTGGCTGTGAGATTTAAATGACCTAAATGTGTAAGGTGGTACCTAGTGAATGTCACGTCCAGCTGTAAATTAAAACAAAAACAAGTGGAGGAGCCCCAGGCATTTCTGTCTCATGTAAAAGCAGCTTTGACTCCACATAGCCCACTGTTCCTTTTTCCATGAAAAAACAAGGATTTTCTTTTCTCCCAAGAATTCCTAGCCATAGGCTGACAGGGATAGGTACGTTTGCCCAGTGGCCCCAAAATCATGGAATGGAGGTTTAAAAAAACACCTTACTCCAGCATGTCTACAACCTGTGCCCATGGGGAGGGGAAAGGGGTGAGGACACAGCCAGCGGAAACCTTTGGGGTGACACAAGACTGCACTTTCCCTAAGAAAAGCAGCAAGGGAGGATTTCTCACAAGCTTGGGGGCAAAGGTCTGCAAGATTCCCAGTATTGCAGGAAAGAAGGCAGCAGCCAGGGCAGACACCAAGAGAGCTAAGGTGGGTGGGCCTCTCCAACTCCAAAGGAAAAATGGCTCCCGCCTACAGGGTGACGCCATCTACAGCCAGTCTTTGAAGGACAAACTGGCTTGCAACAGGTGAAGACCTGTTTGTTGGCCATGGCCTGAGTTCATAAGCTCACAGGTGGAGCCCCTGGGAGTGTGTGTACAGAGAGGAGTCAGGAACACCCTCAATAAGAGGGTGCCGAGGGGCAAGAGGAACAGGAGGGAGGGATGAAAGAGGGACAGCAGCCAGGACCCAAGTAGGAGTTTTAACAAAGTTGTTCTGAAAATGGATTCTCTGCAAGTAAAAAATGCAGCTGAGACCCAGACAGGTTGGTATGGATCAGGTTCTAAGAAACACTGACTTTGGAAGGGTGAAAAAAAGAACACTGTCCTCACTGTCAGTTGTGACAGTGGCTGTGGGCCCTGTTGCAAGCACATCACACCCCAAAACTCTTATTTAGTCACCATCCCTCTGTACCAGGTGGACAGGTGTGGGGCTGGGCACCAGAAAGGAAATCAAGTTCCATGCCAGTAGAGGGCAGCCAGAGGCCAGCAGGCAGCCCAGCACTCTTACCTTCTGTCCAGGAAGACCAGGGCTGTGATGCCAGAGGAGCCCTCTTCACTGCTGCAACACAGCACACCCTCAATGGCGTCCCACACCTGCAAGCCAGGAGGGGTGAGTACTACGCAACAGGAAGGCCCACGAGCCCTGCTCGGATAGACCCTGGGCTCACCTCCAACCGGCCACTGCTCCGCCCGACCACGATGAGGTTGCCCTGCAGTTCCAAGCTCCATATGGAGCCATCCGCACTGGGGGCCCAGGCAGAAGGGGAGCCCTTCTCAGGAGAGCCCCCTTCGTTCTCAGGGGCTAGAGGCAGCACAGGTCCGGGCGAGGGTGGGCGCAGGGTTGTGCGCACAGTGGCCAGCGGTTCTTCCTGGTACACCCGCTGTACCAGGCGGTTGAAGTCATAACCTGGGACATCCCGAGTGCGGCTGCAACCCGTGCGGTGCCTGGGTTCAGGCTGAGCTGGGTCAGAGGCACGGGGCTGTGCTGAGAAGTTGGTGTCAATTAAGCAAGTGAGGTCTGGCTGGTCCCCAAAAAGGGCAGGTGGTGGAGGGCCCCGAGGGCGGTGTCGCAGTGGGGGGCTGTGTCCAAGCTCCTCCGGGCCAGCCTTCCCGTTGTCTGACAGCCGCTCCCAGCTCTCCTGGGCCTCAAACGCGCTGTTGCTGCCACTGTCCCGGCGCTGCCTGTTGGGAGGGGGCCAAGAGGATGGGGTGAAATGGGGACGCACAGCGGGGTCTGGGGCAGAGTACCAGACGACTGAGGACATAAGGGGACAGCACCTACCCCTGGCGCGGGATACGGGTGATGCAATCTCCAGTCTGCGCATCCCACACACAGACTCGGCCGGCCAGGCAGCAGCTCACCAGCAGCATGCCATCACTGGCCAGGCACTCAATGTCCTGCAGGAACAGGCAATGTTGGCACAGGCTGTGCCCAGACAGGTGGCCCACCCATGCACCCACTGCTCACCATGAGATGGCCACGCAGCACCAGCGGCAGGATCTCCGTCTCAGGCGGCGTATAGCCATAGTCATCACAGGGCAGCTCCCCGCGCCGCCGTCGACCAGGGCCGGAGCCAGGCTGTCCATAGTTGCGTGGGCAGAGGACACGGTAGAGACAGAGCAACAGCAGCACCAGGAGGATGCCAGCGGCCAGCCCCAGTGCTGCCACCCTGTGTGGGAGGGGTGTGAGCCTGGCCTGTCAAACACCAAGGGCCCACCCCACCTCACCTTGTCCTGTCCTTACTTGTACAAGGTAACATCACGGTGGGCCTGAACCCCACCAGGCACTCTGGGTTTGCTCTCCCAGAGTCCCATGGGCACTGGCCCAGGTGGGGCCCAGGCGCTGCGGCCATCTTGTGGGTGCCGTCCTTCCAGAGCCTCCCTTGGGTTCAGATGCAGTGTGACTGGGATGACTGGCAGCAGGCTGATGTACCTGGGAGCAAGCAGCAGGGACCACTCACTGGTTCTCCTGCCATTGTCCACCAGCCATGTCCCCTCCCTACTCTCCACCCAGGACTACTACTACTCCCCAACTAGTCCTCTCAGCATGCAGGATGGAGACAGGGGTAGACGCTCTGTTCTAGCACCCCAACCTGGCTCCCTCCCAGACACAAGCAGCCAAGCAGCCATCAGGGCCATGTAAGTAACTCCCTCAGCCTGCCAGGCAGAGTGGGTGAGTCTACTCCTGCCCAGGGGAAGAAGGAGCAATCAATCAATCACCCCTCAGAGCCAGGACTCAAGGCCCCCCTCTCAAGTGGTGGCTGCTGAGAGCTCCCATTCCCATACCTCAATCTTGAATTGTTTTATTTGAAATTCAATGCAGAATTCAACCCAGTGGATCTCCCACCTGAGGGGGAGGGGTTGGCAAGCAGACCACCAAGTAAGAGAGGCAGCCAGCACAGCCCAGCTCACCTTTTGGCTAGCGTGATGTTGTAGTAGCTGAAGAGCGTGGGCCAGTGGCGAAAGGACAATTTCCTCCACAGTTCCTCATCCTCGGGCCCCCAGGTTACCTCTGGAACTGGGCTGTCATGAACACCCTCTGCTGGACCCATACGCTCAGATGGCTCGCCTGGCAATGTCTGGTTCTCAGGTAGCTTGGGAGCATCAGGTGGAAAGAGGGAGAAGGCAGGATCCGGGTGGCTGGCAGGAAGCATGCCACTAGGCACAGGCATGGGGGGCAGGGCGCCCTCTCCCAGGGGGCTCTGTTCTGTCACCTGGGCAGCAAGGTAGGTACGCAGTCCTGCTGGGTCTGTGTACACCAGGACTCCAATCCAGACAACAGTGCCAGCCTGCAGAGGGGCATCAAGGCTCAGGGAACTCTGGCCTGGGTGTATAGAGAGATCATACAGGCCCTGGCCTGTCCTCTCCTTCTGCCTCCCCAAGTCCCCTCCTAGTGCCACCTGCTGGTAGTTGCTACTGGAGGGACCTGGAAATCTCTGGAGCACCTTTAGCTTTGACACAGAACTCCCTCAACCCTAACCTCCCCCTCAGCTAGGGCTAGAGAGCTGCCACCACTCCCAGGTCAGCATGGCCAGAGGACCAGTTTGCCTGACCTGCTACGGAGGCCTCAGCCTCACTCCCCTCTCCCTCCAGCTTCTCAAGGACAGGTGCTGCCAGCCTGGCCCAGCTGGTGATCTATTTTGCTTAGCATTCTCTGCTGCCTGCAAGTTATACAGCAGCCAAGAAACCACACCCAGGAAATACAATTGCCACATGGTGGTTCCAGTCCAGAGCACTCTGTCTTGCGGGCTCTAGTTCTTGGTCACTTATCTAGCTGATGGCCCTGGAGCTCCTTCTTCCATAGGTGCAAAGGTAGGCTTATCTCCTCAGAGACCACCAGGATCTGGGCAGGGAGGGCACAGTGGGCAGCTCCCAAGGCCAGGCTTGAAGGGGCCACTAGGGCCTAAGGAGCACCCCTCTCCTTCAAGGCAAAGGGCGACACCCCAAGGGAATCTAGTGCTGGCATCCCAGAGGGCAGGGCAGGTACGTACCATGATGAGACGCTGTGCCAGGCGGGTACGGGCCAGGAAGTAGATGACACGCAGCCTCTTGGGGAGCCGCAGGTTTCGGAAGGAAGATGGTTGCAGTGTGATGGTATGGGGTGTGGACGGCCGCACAGCTAGTTGTCTCTCCTGGCGTGTCGGCCGCCCGCCAGGCTTGGCTGGGGGCAGGCAGGCCTCTGGGGGCAGTCGCTTGTTCAGGTCCGCTAGCTGTGGGGCAATAGTCAGGCCTGAGTGCTGTCCAGAGACTGCCTGTGTGGAAGCACTGCCTAGGCCTGGGGTCTGCCCCTCTCTCACCCAGAGGCTCCCTGGAGGGCGGGAAGGGTGGAGCTCAGCCACTCCTACCTCCATTCGGCGAATGTCAATAGACAGGACGGTGGTGAAAAACAGCATCTGGAGGAAGAAGTCAGACACCAGGCCCACGACAGCGAAGAGACAGAACTCCTAGATGAGAGCACACAAGGGGCACCATGACTGCATGGCAGGGAGTCCAGAGAGGCAGCTTCCTGGCCGCAGGCATTTCAGAAACTGCAAGGGAGTGGCAGGAAGGGCACAGGAGAGGCAGAGAGATGCTGATGCTGTGCTCTGAACGTGGAGCAGCCTGGGAGGGAGAGACCAGCTGCTCACCCCATCACCACCAGGGGGCAGTGCAGATCCCTCAACCCTCTCCAAAGGACTGGGAAAGGTGGTGCCCTCCCTGAATCTTCCTGTCCCCAGAGAGAGGAGGACCTGATCCACCTTGGAAATCTCTGGAAATCATCAGCCTGCTCCCCAAAGCACCCTCCCTCCCACTGAGCCCTGACCCTGATCACATGCCACCAATCTAGCAAAAGCTCAGGGCTGTCCCAATGTCAGGGCTCTCAGAACACTTCCCGGCTGGTAACTGTACTGGACCAATGAAAGGAGAGGGCAGGAGGGATTTATTCTGCCATAAAACTGAAAAAAGTGTTTTCTCTGCTCCCCACGTCCTGTCAAGGGATGGAATGTTCTGGGATTTCCATTTTCCTCCCCTTCCCTGGTCTGTATATTAACATGACAGGGTGTGACATACAGTGTTTCTAGAGGTTCAAGATTGCACCCTGCCTGGCAGACACTGTGCTTTTTTGAGGAGGAAAAGCCTGGAGCCCTTGTGTTTTCTTCTCTATCCCCACAACTGAAGGAGGGCACTTTGCTAAGGGCATGGGGCACTGTACTATGGGTGGCAGTCCACCCCCAGGGATACCAGGTCATGATGCATCTGGAGGATGCAGCTGTGGGGCAGGGTGAGACAGCCAGGGACCAGTTCAGGGATGGTTTCTGCCTGAGCAATGGGCAGCCAGGACTGATGAAGTGCATAGCCAGACGCCAGCTTTGCTGGGCCTACAGAGCCTCCTTCTGCTACTGGGCCAAATGGGAGAAAGCAGGTAGGGAAGATTAAGAGGACAGGGTCAGGCTGGACACAGTAGTGCACACCTGTAATCCCAGCAGCTTGGGAGGCTGAGGCAGGAGGATCACAAGTTGAAAGCCAGCTTCAGCAAAAGTGAGGCACTAAGCAACTCAGTGAGTCCCTGTCTCTAAATAAAATACAAAATAGGGCTGGGGATGTGGCTTAGTGGTCAAGTATTTTTGAGTTCACAGGTCAAAGGCAGGGACTGCCCAGGTAGGCTCTTGATTCTGTAGCCCAATCAGGATTTACTGAGTGCTGCTGAGCCAGGCATGCCAGAGCCCTCTGCACACTCTGGGAAGGGATCCCCTCTCATAGACCAGGATACTGCTGAAAGAAGGGTGCAACCTGCCTCAGCTGCATAGCCCAGCAGTTGGTTCAATGCTCAACCAAGCAGCCGGCCTTGGGGCCTTACCTGGATGGCAGGCACGAGGGTGAAGTAGCCAATGAGGATGATGCCCAACTCGGTTGCCATGTTCTTCATGATGGACCAGCTCTCGCTGCTAAGGCCTGCAGAGGGCAATAACGGCATGGGTGGGGGCAATATAGGACCTCCCTGTGCTCCATATCTGCACACCATCTCATGGTCCACAGAAGGGCAGAGGCATGGGGAGGGGGCCCAGCCCACTGAAGCTACAGGGCAGAGCTACAGTCATCAGAGGGAGAAGCAGGATCCTGAGGAAAGGCAAGGATCACCACCCTAAGCACACACAACCTCCATGTGCTTATCCTGTCTGATCAGCATGGGTGACCTCAGCGTGCCCACCAGTGGCAGAGTGGCTGGAGTGGAGGACTAGCTGGCTCTTCCATGGCAAGTCCCTGGTCCCCACGCTATCACACTGTTGCCTCGATAAGGCTCTGAGTGCTATGGGGTAGGGACTATATTGCCTCATCTCTTCATGACCCCTGTGCAGGGTCTGGCCTGTTAGACACTCACAGAGTTGATGAATGAACAGCCAGTCTCCAGCCTGTTCCTCACATACATGGGCTTTAGGAAGAGGCTACTCTTCCTAAGAGACCAGACATCCCGGGACAGGCTCTTGCTTTTCTCACATTTCACAGAATTCCCAATCCCCAGCTCCCCACTGTGAGGTCAGCTATAGAGGCAGCACTTCCAGAGTGACAGCCCAGGCACCTGGTGTAGTGTGGTAGAGTGAGGCAGGAAAACACTAGCACTGGTCCAGATGCAAGGTCACGACCAACCATGACCTCTGCAGCAGAGTCTGGTTTGCTCTCTTACTGACCCATGAACCAGGACAAGCAGTGTCCAGTGACCCTATGGTTCCTTGGGGCACCTGGTAACAAGCTGTCCAGGCCTGCTGGCCCGCTGAGTGCTATGTTGGCAGCCAGAGCTGGGCAGATTCCAAGGGCTCCATCTCCTCAGGGGAACACTAACAAGAGGAACATGGGCCCACGCGTTACCTTGGGCAATCCGCAGCTTCACCTCGAGGTCCACTGGGGTTGAAACCACCGACTTAGTGAGCACCAGCACATTCTCTAGCCCGATAACCACCACCAGGTACGGGAAGATCTCACTGGGAATGGAGGAGGAGATGGTGAGGGATAGTGCTGTGGCAGGCTCCAAAATAGTGCTGGTTTTCACAGGGTTCGAGCCTCAGGAGGCTCCGGGGTTTCCAGCTTGTAGTGAAGGTTGCCGAGCAGCTCCCACAGGCACAGGGTGAAACCCTCCCTGCCTTGCCCTCACACGCCAGGGCCTCTGTCCATATAGCTCTCGGCTTTTAGGCAGGTCCAAAGCCTTGCCAAGGCACCAGCAATCACGCCAGTCCTCCCACCAGCACAGGAGGAGGCTGGAGGTGGCCCCTGGGGAGAGCGCCCGTCCCACTGCCAGGCCACACAGACTCTGCTGGCTAGAGCAGTGACTGCCACCAAGACCCACACAACAACTCTAGGCCAAGCCACCATCTGAACTAAAGGAAAGGGTAAAAAATGACCTAAAGCCTTTGCTCACAAGCTGCATTTGGAGAACCACAACTGCTCCTAAAGGACACCCTCCAGGTAGCTGAGCCAGGGTCACGCTGCTCCTGACAGACTCCAAGAAGATGGAAGTGAGGAGGGGTCTCAGGCAGGGATGAGAGAAAGGAAAGAAGAAAGAGAGAAAGGCTTGGGAAAGGAAGTAGGAGTTCCACTGACAAGGGAAGTGACAGAAACAACACAAAGCCACTCTTCTGTAGAGTGCTTGCCTGGCACATGCGAAACCCTGAGTTCTATTCTCCAAACCACAAAATAAATGGAAGGAAGGAAGGGAAGAAGGACCATTGGTCATTTTTGCTATAACCAGGCAGATAAGCCTAGATCAGGGACGGACCAGTGGGTCAGTAACACTAACAGGCAGGCAGAACCAGTCAGAGAGGAGGGGACCAAAGCCTGAGAACAAACAGGGGAGGGCTTCCAGACTGACTCACAGAGGAAAAGCAAGGGCAGAGCAAATACTACCGACAGAGGTGACGAGTTACAGTATTCTCATGTCTTTGACAAAGCTCACTCTAAGCCTACTCTCTGATTGGGCTTAACAGTGAAAAGAAATGTACCCTTCACACCCTTCTGTGGCAAAAACCGCCAAGAAGGGTGTGTGTGTGTGTATAATACAAACACATCCGTTTCACATATGCACTATATACCCATGGATACACAAAATATATATTCCATATATACACAAAATCATATAAGCAAACACACCTGTGTATATATTATATGTATAGATACACACTATACACACATGTATGGATACAAACCAGCCCCTGGCCCTTCTTAACTGATCCCCTGGGAGCTTAAAGAGAAAGAATATGTACCTCTTGAATGTAAAAAAATAGCAAAGTGAAGACATTGGGGAACAGCAAGCGTCCAGTCCAGGGAGGGCCAAGTGCCCAGATGTGCAAGGTTCTCTGGCCTGAGGGCCCCCCTGTGGCCCAGTGGAACCTGTTGGGGACCTACCCGCCATTGAGGGTGGGCGTCAGGCCGAAGAGAGTGCAGAGCCCCACAGACATGAGTAGTGAGCTGAGCACCGTGACCACAGCGGCTAGGGCCAGGCCCCACTTGGACTTGACCATGTCGATCTTGCCTGGAGGGCAGAGAGGGCACATCAGGGCAGCACCTCCCCCAGCCCCTGGCCCTTCTTAACTGATCCCCTGGGAGCAGAATCTGCCCTGACAATCAAGGAAAGAAGTTCCTGGTTTAACCACGAGAAAGGGACAGTCACAGACATTTCCCAGTCTCGTGCACCTGACATACTCTTTGGGAACTCTAATTCAGGAAGTGTCTTTCCCTAAGAAGTAAGAGGAGCCCTGGACCCACCTGAGCCCCTGAGACTCTAGCTTTAGCATTTCCACATCTCTACCCCAAGCCCTACCAGAGGCAGGGAAGTGGGTGATGTAGAGACGCTCCCTGCCATGGACCTACGTGTGGAGAAGTAGATGTAGGCAAACAGGATGATGTAGGTGGTCACGAGGGGAATGAGCTCAGCGATCCCAATCTCCTCCTTGAAGTGCACATGGACCAGGCTCTCTGCACGAAGGCTGCAATTGGGGCTGGGATGCAGGAGCATGAGACGGGCACGCAGGCTGCCCAGAAACCTAGAGACGAGAAAATCTCTGGAGGGGTCCTTCTAGGCCTCTCTCCCCTATGCCAGGAGGTAACTTCTCTAAGGTTCTAAGCTTCTTCATAATCTCCAGGGGTGATGGAAGAATTACAAAGCTGGTCACGTTGTTTCAGGATCTCCCCGTCCTTCCCTGATCTATTATGCCACTTCGATCACCAAAGGCCCAGGAGGCTCGACTGGAGGCCCCTCAAGTGTCCTGCCAACTGAGGAGGGCCACCTGCTGTGTTCCATGGGGGAGGACTCAGACCATGGGCTCAGCAGTCATCTGCTGGGGCTGCCTGCCTCGCCTGGAGAGAACTGGAGGAGACACAGGGACACTGAACTGCCAGCCTGCTTCAGTCCCTTGTTCTTGGCCAGCCATCCAGTCATTCCCATTTGAATGCAGCAAACAACATCCTTTGGTCTAAGGGATAGAACATTTTACCAGGAGGCCAAAACACTATCCAAGTTGTCAGGGGGCACTGTTAACAGAACAGGGGCCTCTCGGCCTCATGTCACCATGGAGCAGTCAGAACCCAGAGCCTGATGGCCTTACTTGGCATGGTAGCGCTGGAAGACCAGGGTGATAGTGTAGGAGACCATCCTCTTCCTTGTGTAGAGGCTCACCCCGCTGTACTTCCCAGGAACACCAAACAGCAAGTCTGCGGGCAGAGACCAATAGGCACTGACAAGGAATGGCAGCCACTGCAGGGCCACCAAGGGCCCTTCCCCACCCCCACACCTTTGGAGTAAGGGCAACCCCTGATCTGCCAGAGCACCCATCACAGGAGAGATGGTGGCCAACAGGCTCCCTCGTGGGTCCTCAGGGAATCTGTGCTGGGGTACCCTTGAGCGTGGCTGAAGTCTGCAGTGTTTTGGGCTCATGCTGGTGGATGGTGCCAATGATGTCAGGGTCAGCATGGAAGCGTTCCCGGTCATTCTGCCAGAAGTTCCCAGGGGACAGCAGTAGGCAGCCATGCTCAGGGAGTAGGTTCCGGAGTTTCTTAAGGCCTGGCAGCAGGTCGGTCACCTGCAGGCACACCTCCTCCAGGCTCCTGGTCCCAGAGCTGTTCAGGAGACAAGACAAGGTATCTGCTGTGCCCGCCAGCGCAGGGCAGGCCCACTGCACTTAGGGAGCACCTCTGCCATCAGGGGCAAGTACTGCCAGGGGGTTAACAACCAAACCACGTGGCTGCCTGGGCTTCCAAGTGAACATGGAGCCCACATCGCCTCCAAGGAGAGGAGGACGTGGAAGAACAGGCACGGCCCCCACAATAGCCAATTTAGTGGGCAAGGGGGGAATAGAGAGAAATTTAGGGTGTTATTTAGTTCACCAAAATTCTTGTCAAAGTCATCAGCTAACTAAAACCAGGTAGTGACAGCCTGCGAAGTCAGAGTGCTCCAGAGGCCGGGAAATGGGCTGGGAAGTGGGCCCTGGGTTAAGGTTTCTGAAGGTGTCCCCGGTTGGAGCTCGCTTCTTGTTATCAGAGCCATTATGACATTCACATCTAACAACGCAGAGATGAGAAGCCACATGAGTCATGAGTCCTTAGTGAGCTCACCAGGGGCAGACCTGTGGGCAAGCACTCTGTCTAAGATGTGAGGATCGGGGCTCTAATTGTGCCATCTGCACAGCCCAGGGGGAACGCAGCCACAGTGGACCCACAAGAATGTAGAAAAGTTCAGAGCAGGCTCCCCTCATCCTCTTGTCTGCTCTATTTCTGCAGAGGTAGCTGGCTCGCTGGAGTTTCACTGAGGGCTGTAATGCTCCCTTCAGTTCAGAAGGGGTCTAGGGGGGTTCCTGACAGGGGTACCTGTCTCTCAGCACGTGATTCCGGATCTCCTCCACCAGCTGGAATGCCCGGGACAGAGGTGAGCGGAACACATCTACTGCCAGAAGGTTCTTGTGCCAGGGAGACACTGAGGACTTCACAAATATTTGCTGGATGTAAGCCACAGGGGCACCCACATACTGCAGAAGAAATGGGGGCACAGCAGGAAGGTCAGCTCAGCACAGGAGAGAGAAACATGGGCCCACATCCAGAAAGGACTTACTGAGCAACTATCTGAGCACAGCACTGTGGGACCCACTGTCAGCAAGCTATGATGCACAGGCCAAATCAGGGCCTGGGCTTGTTCCTCTCAATCAAGTTTCCGAGAACACTGTCCCCAACTTTCCATTACTGTCTCTGGATGCTCCCATGCTTCGGTGGCAGAGCTGAATGCAACAGAGGCTGTGTGGTCGGCAAAGCCTAAAATGCTCACTATGTAGCTTTTGAGAAATTTGTGCAATAAACTATCAGCTCCCAAAAAGATGCAGCCTGTGTCACTGATCCAGGTTTCGCGCACACAGCACAACAATGGGTTGTGAGGATCAAAAGACCCCATTTAAATTCTGGCTAACTACATGGTCTTGGAAGAGCATTGAACTTCTCTGGGTTCCGTCTTCCTCATTGTGGAAGAAGGATGACAACGTTCTCCTGCAGCATCCAAAGGTCCTCACCTGCCTCCCTCACACAAATACACACAGGAATATAAATGGCACATGCAGAGATAAGTAGTCACAGAAATGGCAGTAATAAACAGCAGGGCACATCATTCTGTCTGGCCCCACGACAATCCGACCTGTTCAGTGCCTGTCGGGGGTTTCAGAACTAGACAGGGACTCAAACACAGGTCTCCCCGCTACACTTTCTCAGTAGAACCTGCTGTTACTCTCACAGAGTGTACAAAAGTTATGTAGTGACAAGAGTGTCACATGTGCAAGCCCCAGTGACAGGAATCGTCAGGATGCACCCCAAAAATACATGCTAGCTCAGCTGTGGCCGAGTGGCTGTGAGGATGAGGGAGGGAGGGCATCTGATGGATGAACAAAGGGCACTAAGAGCACAGAGGCCTGGATGGCACAAGACAGATCAGCAGGGAATGAAGGAAATCACAGGGAAACTGAGGTGGGCTAGGACCAAGCCCGGCTCAGCTGTCTGCACTTTAACAGGTAACAAAGAAAAACCCAACCAGGCGCAGTGATGCACTCCTGTAATGCCAGGGATTTGGGAGGATGAGGCAGGAGGACCACAAGCTTGAGGCCAGCCTGAGCAACCTAGTGAGACCCTGTGCCAAAATGAAAATGAAAAGATCTGGGGTCGTGGCTCAGTGGTACAGCACCCCTGGGTTCAACCCCCAGCACCCAAAGGAAAAGAAAAGGCCAAGTGACTCTGAGTTGCAGGGACAACCTGATCTGATGAAAGCAGGCCCTGGAGGTCCTGTCAACTGGAGGCAGAGAAAGAGACAGGCCAGAGGGAGCTGCCTGGCTGAGGAATGAGGGGCTGACTCCATGCCTATGCCACAGTCAGGAGCGCCACAGCACATGTGTGTGGATGGCAAGAAGGCCACAGAGTCACTGAATGGTGCCATACTTCAGCGACTTCAAGGGCAAGGGTCAGGACGCTGACCTAGGAGGATAGCAAGTCAGCACCCCTGGGCACAAAGGGACAACATAATCTGGGGCTCTGTGACTTTGAGTTCATGACCCTGTGTCAGTGAGGGCTCTGGGGATGGAAGGCCTCACTTGCTGTCTTCTGTACCACACTCAGACCACCAGAAGTCACCAGAGGAACTGAGACACCTGGAGAGAACAGACTGCCAGGCTCTGAGTGAAGCAGCAGCCCACAGGCTCACACTCTACCTGTGGGAGAAGGAGCTGCCCAGAAGGGGGAGCTCTGAAAGAGGAGCCATCCCACAGGGTCACTCTCAAACCTGTGAAGGACACAGCTTATTCCCACTGGCACAAGGCTGTGACTGCACACATCATCTCCTATGCCCACCTCATCTCTCAGACCCTCCACCCACCCACCAGCTTATCAAGCCTGTGCAACTGAGCCAAGTCCATCCCAGGCCAGGACAGCTCCAGGGTCCTCCAATGATCTTCAGCCTCCCTCGAACCCAGAACCACGGGAGCCAAGATTTCAACAAAGTGCTAATGAACATATTTCAGAACCAGAAATCTCAATCTAAGGACAGGCTCCAGGGTTCTCTGGGGACCCTGCTCCGCAAGTTTATTCCAATTTCTGCTTGGAAGTGCACATACTGTCACTACCATCATCATTTTTAGCAGGGGAGTGCCACAGACTTCATCAGATTTTTCTAGGAATATGTTACTCCTTTGCCCTAGACATCGCTTTCTCCTTTGACTTTCCACCCAAACTCCCGACAGCTCCTATGTCTGCTCCTCCAGGGGGAAAGCCTGCCCAGATGGGAACCAGATACACATGGGACTTCTGCACAGGCTTGCTCTCCAGCTTGGCCAGGCCTCCTCCTGCTGGCCAGGGCTTGACTCATCTCCACTGACATCCAACGGAACCTTCCAAGCAGGGATTCCACATCTATCTAGCTCTTTCAAGATCTTGGCCATCCAACATATGTGCCTGCAAGTTCCCTCTTCTGGGTATGAAAATTATCTTATGGCTGCGCATGCTGGTGCATGCCCAATAGTCCTAGAGGCTCAGGAGGCTGAGACAGGAGGATCACACAAGTTCAAGGCCAGCCTGGACAACTTAGAGAAACCCTGTTTCAGGTTAAAAAATAAAAAAGGCTGGGGATAGTTCAGTGGTAAAGCATCCCGGGTTCAATTTCTAGTACCCAAAAAAAAAAAAAAAAAGAACCACCTCTTTTGGTGATTTATTCCATAGGATTGGCTTATTGCTTGTCACTACCTTAGTTTGAGTGCCCCCAGAAGCAGATCCTAAGATGAGTTTACCTGGGCAGTGTAGGAAACAGGGAAGGGAGACAGTTGACAAAGGATGTGTTAAAAGCCTGGCACAGGGCTGGGGATGTGGCTCGAGCGGTAGCGTGCCCACCTGGCATGCGTGTGGCCCGGGTTTGATCCTCAGCACCACATAAAAATAAATAAATAAAATAAAGATATGTGTCAATGTATAACTAAAAAAAAAAAAAAAAAAAAAAAAGAGCCAGGCACAGTATGCATATCTGTAATCACCGTCACTTGGGAGGCTGAGGCAGGAGGATCATAAATTCAAGGCCAGCATGCGTAATTTGGTGTCTCAAAAATAAAAAGGGTGGGGGGGGGTAGCTCAGTGCTAAAGAGCCATGGGGTTTCATCTTGAGCACACACACACTCCCCCTGCCAAAAAACAAACCAACCAACCTGGAGTGTTGAGTGAGTGATCTCTGGGGATACCTGAGGGACAAAAGGGTTACCTGCTGGCTCCTGCACTAACGGGTTGGGGACTGTTCCTGGGGGCATGAATTCTCAAGCACCTCAGGCCTCTGAACCTAAGATCCTCTGAGAATAAGAGGTAGATGCTCATGGAGGGAAGGGAGGGAGGCTCTAAAATGGCAGTGAAGATGTGGCAGGGCCCACCACTCAATGTCCCTGACACTCAAGTGAGAAACAGACTTGGCCACAGATGAAATATGGTATCCTATTTAGGATAAGGACTTAAGGATAGAGGAGGCAGAAGGACCAACAGAATTCAGGTATCCTGTGCAGAAAGGGGCTCCTGAGCTGTGCATGGTGGTGCATACCTGAAACCCCAGCAAGTTCAAGGCCAGTCTCAGCAACTTAGCAAAACCCTCAGTCATTTAGCAAGACCCTACCTCAAAATAAAAAATAAAAAGGGCTGGGGATCTAGATCAGTGGTTAAGTGCCCTGGGTTCAATCCCCAATACCAAAACAAAAGGGGGGGGCACTTATGACTACAGGGGGGCAGTGTGAGTAGCCTTCTAACATGCCCCTAATAAATTGTGCCTCCTGCAGTTCATGCTCTTGTGTGATTCCATCCCTTTAAAAGCAGGCTGAATCTACTGATATGCTTTTAACAAACAATACACCACAGTGATGTCACTTTTGAGATTAGGTTACAAAACACTGACTAATCACCCCTCTTTTGGAACCACTGCCTGATGAAATCAGATGCCATATTGTGAGTAATGAACCAAGGAGAGCCTTTCTCCAACATCCAGTGAGGAAGGACTCAGCTCAACAGTCTGCAAGGACCTGCTGACAGCCAGCCTGTGAGTGAGCATGGAGGAAGAGCTCTGGAGATTACTGTAGCCTGAGGACCAGATAAGAAAACCCAGGCTCAGAGATAAAAGATGTGTTCAAGGTCATACAGCTGATAGCAAGCAGAGGCGGGATTAAAAGCCTGTGACTCTCAAGGCTTGTTTTTTCCTCTACAGCCACCTCCCTGAGCAGTTCTGAAGTGCTCATGGAGACCAGGCTAAGGAAGCAAAGGCCCAGCATGAGCATCGTGGGGAGAAACTGAGGTCCTGGGGGCCAGCAGGGTCTCTTGGGCCACTACCACTTACAGCATGAAGCCCCTGCTCAGGGTTTCTGAGGAAGTCTGTGTCCAGGTTCAGGCAGCCACCACAGACACCGCAACACTAGCCTTGGAAGCCCAGCATGGAACAAACTCAGCCACCCCCGTGGACTGCTAGGTGGCACTTGGTATACGCTTCAGGTTTCCACAACAGGCTGGCCTAGGAGAGCCAGGACAGTGCAGGAGATCTGAGTATGTCCTCAAATTTTATTTTCTAGGCTGAGTGTGGTGGCTCACACATGTAATCCCAGTAACTCAAGAGGCTGAGGCAGGAGGATCAAAACTTCAAAACCATCCTCGTCAATTTAGTGAGACCCTCAGCAACTTAGTGAGACTCTATCTCAAAAAAAGAAAGGCTCAGTGGAAAAGTACTTGGGTTCAAACCCCAGTACCAACCCTCCACACACACACAAAAAAAATTATTTTCTTTTTCTAAATTTAAGTACAATCCTTCCCTCACATGTAGACAGAACTACCAACTCAGGTATTTTACCTTCACATTGACCCACCTACAGCTCCCTTCAGAACACAATATAGAGGACTCCCGTAGGTCTGCTTTTCTGGAAAAGAGGGCTCCAATCCTTGTCCTCTCGCCTGGGTCAGTGAGGGAGGATAAAGGGAAGAACAGGTTCAGAAGACCCACCTGAGTTCAAATTCTAGCTCCACTACTCCCCGGTTTGTGCCTCGGACAAAGGTCTCTGGGTTCTCTGAGCCCACTGGGTTCCCTTCCTAACTCACTCAGGGAAATGGGAATAAAATCTCAGGCCTCACCAGATCACTGACTACCAACCAAAATAAGTTTCTGGCTAAAATGTCACCCCTTAAACCTGTGAAAACAAACTGGTGTATGAGACATAGTCATCTTGGTCTTCAGTAAGATCAATTTTCTTATCAATAACACAAGTGGCCTTGCCTCTAAGGGAACAGCTTCCTCTGCCTATAGATTAGAGTTTAAATTCAACAGCCCAGATTCAACTTGGTCCCACCTACTTTACCACCTACCAGGCTCCAAGAAAATCTGCAGACTCACCGTCTCCTCAACAAGCCTGACATTTCTTTTTTCTTTTTTTAATATTTATTTTTTAGTTGGACACCATATGTTTATTTCAAACCCAGGGCCTCACATGTGCTAGGCGAGCATTCTATTGCTAAGCCACAACCCCAGGCCCAAGCCTGCCATTTCTTTACTCAACAAGAAACCTTTCCTGAATGTGTAACAACGAATCCCACCATTATGTACAACCATAATGCACCAATGAAAAAGAAGAAAAGGAAACCTCCCCTGAGCATTCACTATGTGTAAAACACAGGCGTCTGTAAATCTGTACCAAACCGACTCCAGCAGGGAGTCGACAGAGCAGAGAGAGGCGATGCACTCGGGCGAGAGCCAGGGAAGCCTATGGTATTCCCACTGGTCACACTGCAGGGTTGTCCAAGTAGGTGAACCTTCCTTCTCCAGCTCTGCTCTGGCCAGCCAGACCCAATCAAAGACAATGACAACCACGGTGACAGCCCAAGAACATTTGCTAAATGCAAACAATGGGCAGGCACTGGACTAAGGCCTTGCATTCCTTCACTTAATCCTTGGGACAATGTTTACTGTAGGTATAATTATTGTCTACATTTTATGATTGTGGAAATTAAGGCAGAAAGTGTTGAGTAATTTGCCCGAGGTCACAAAATCTGTTTCTGCTTTGTTCTTCTCCTCTGGGAAAACCTGCCCTCTGTCCAGGGGGAACTGCCCTTTCCTGCCCCAGAAGGCCCTTACTCCAACACGGAGCTGGCCAAACTCCACAAAAGGAACTCCAGGGTCAATCAGAGACCTTTCTGGAGGAACAAATGCAGGCTGCCTCCCCCACCCACCCTGGGGAAGAGCCCCTCAGCAAAGGAGAAGAGAGCTCCTTCCCTCCCCATCCCATTCACAACCACATGGAAAGAAAGCAACTCAATACAAAAGAGCCAAACAGTTAAACACGCAGCACAAAGATGACAGCCAAGTACAACATTCCCTTGAAAAAGCGAGCAACATCACTAGCCATCTGGGAAATGCCAACTAGAACCACAATGAGATTTCTCTAAACATCTATCAGAGGGGCTTAACTACAAACCGAACAATTCACAATACCAAGAACAGCACAAAGACTGAACCTTAATGTATGAAATTTTAAAAATAAATTTGGAAAGCCAGGCACAGTGGGATACACCTGTACTCCTAGCTACACGTGAGGCTGAGGCAGGAGGATCCCAAGAGGCACCAGCATGGGCAACTCAGCAAGACCCTGCCTCAAAATAAAAGATAAAAAGGGGTGTGGCTGTATCTCAGTGGTAGGTAGAACACCCCTGGTTTCAATCTTCAGTAAAAAATAAATAAATAAATGACACTTGATCTTGGTAGTGTTCCTAGTGTATTCAGATTTCCTTAGTTTTGCCTAATGTCCTTTTTGTCTTTTAGGATCTTAAACAGGGTATTATATTTATTATGACAGTTCCTCAGACTTCCTGCTTTTTTAAAGTTTTTAAAAATTTTTTTGTAGTTGTAGATGGGCAGAATTTGTTTATTTTATTTGTTTACTTTTATGTGGTGCTGAGGACTGAACTCAGAGCCTCACGCATTCTAGGCAAGCACTGTGCCTCTGAGCTACAGCCCAACCCAACTTTCCTGCTTTTGGTACAGATTTTTCCGTCCTTTGATACTGGGGATTGAACCCAAGGTACTTAACCACTGAACCACAACCCAGACCTTTTTATATTTTATTTTGTGACAGAGTCTTGCTAGGTTGCTCAGGGCCTGCTAGGTTACTGAGGTGGTCTTTGAACTTGCCGTCCTCCTGCCTCAGCCTCTTGAGTTGCTGGGATTACAGGGGTGAGTCACAATACCCAGCTACCCTGATGTTTTAAGGAGTGCTGGTCAGGTGTTCTGCAGGGTGCAACTCAATTGGGATTTGTCTGATATTTTACTTAAGACCCTGAGGTAAAGTGCCCTCCTCTTCACAGGTCAAGAGCACATATCACCAGCACAACCCTTACTGTGGTTAGCCTCTGTCACTTTACCTGTCAGGTTTCAGGTTTCTCCGCAGAGTCACTCTTCACTCTCTCCGTACTGTACTCCTTTTTCGATACTGGGGACTGAACCCAGGGGTGCTTTACAGCCCCAGTCTTTTTTGTTTTATTTTGAGACAGGGTCTCAGTAAGTTACCAAAGCCAGTCTCAAACTTGCAATCCTCCTGCCTCTGCCTTCCAAGTCACTAGGATGGCAGGTGGGCACCGGTACCGTACTCTTTGGGAGGTAATTGCTATGCGCGGTCTACACCTGGCATGTGGAGAGTTATGTTTAACTTTCTTGGGGGAGGAGTATCTACATAAATTATTTATATATATATATATTTTTTTTTACCTAGGAGATAGTCTATATCCTCCATTTACTATTCATTTAGTTAATCAAATGGACTCAGGGTAGACTTACCAATATTTATCATTTAGGTATACAAATATATATATTCCATAGTTTGTTTGTTTGTTTTTTGCAAAAACTATTCTAGCGTTGACCACTGGGACTCTTTTAACTGGCACCCATATCTCTTTAACATTTATTTATTTTAAACTTAAAAAAATCTTCTCTTCCCAGCCTGAGCAGGATCTCCGCAAGGACGGTGGGCCTCTAGCTGTCCCTGACATCCTGTGGACACACCGCAGACAGGCAAAGGCAGTGCTGAGCAGGGGATGAGGAAGGGAGGAGGGGCCCGGTTCCTTGGTGTGCTCCCACCTTCCCTCTGGAAGCCTCCTCTCGCCTTCTCAGCCAGGAGGCTGACAACAAAGCACCCAGCTTCAGCAACAGGATTTGGCAATGGGACAGGCAGGGGACCCGGTTCAGAGCCAGCTGGACTCCCTTGCCTCCACTGGATTGGAAAGGCCAGGGCACAGCTGAGTGGTGGAGCACTTGCCGAGCACGTGAGGAGTCCTGGGCTCCATCCCAACTCCTCACAACCACCCTTTGGAGCTCCTAGAGCCACTGATGGACCTGGAGGTTCTACCAGGGAACACAGCTACTCACGGAGACCTGACCGAAAAACGGTCCTCCTTTATCAGAGAAGGTAGTCCTCATGCACTGGGCACACGGCTTTAGGAGGGGCACATGTAGAATAGTAAGGGAGGGAGGGGACACCCATCTAGGCAGTCAGATCAGCTGAGTCTATCCGAGCCATCAATGGGGTGACAGATGTCACAGGACATCACCCTCACATCCTAGAGCCACCGCTGGGAGGAACAAGAGTAGAGCTGACCCAGAGAGGACAAAGCCATGTAGTGCTTAAAGGCAGCCCTGCCCTGCTAGAGTTACAGGAGTCTCTCTCACTCTCTCTGGTTTGGGCTTTCTGTTCCTCGTAACTAAAACAGCCCTCACCACTCCAGTTTCACTGCCTGTATTTGTATCGTGGACAGTCAATGGAGGTAAGGGGATGACCACTGAGCTATGTGATACCAGGAGGCTGTAAAGAGACCAGAGTCTCCTTCTCCATCGTACAGGGGAATTGAGGCTCCAATCAGAAAGAGAAAACAGACACTTCTGATTCCTGAACCATCAAGTGACCCTGCACAACCACTCACTGTCATCATCCCAGGCCAACAAAGGGCACTGAGAAAAGAAGTTGCAACCCCCAAGTCCCCCCCCACCCACCAGGGATCTTGTTAAACATCGGTCCCTCACTGTCAGGCCCAATGAACTCGACCAGCCAAGAAACAGCCACAAACACAAGTCCAACCTGTTAGGACCTGGGAACCAACAGTTCTATTATAGAGTAAACCTACACTACGAGGTCAACAAAAGTGAGAGGTTTAAACCAAGAAGGTCCCATCGTGAACCTGGGACATGAAGCTACAGGCTGCCATAGAAATGATTTCCTTTCTTTCTTTCTTTGTTTTGTACCAGGGATTGAACTCGACCACTGAGCCACATCCCCAACCCTATTTTATATTTTATTTAGAGACAGGGTCTCACTGAGTTGCTTAGTGCCTCACTTTCGCTGAGGTTGGCTTTGAACTTGTGATCCTCCTGTCTCAGCCTCCCAAGCTACTGGGATTACACGCGTGCGCCATCGCACCTGGCTTAGAAACCATCATCAGACCATGCTCCCTCTGACCTTCACAGGCAGAGTCCCCAAGCCAGGGTTGTGTACTTCCTACTAACATCATGGGCAGTGGTCACTCATACTGAGCCACCAGATATGTCTCTTATTTCAGGAACAGTAAAGTTCACATTAAGTTACTTGGCTGCTACATTAAACTAAAAAGAAAATTGGTAGAATGGTATCATCGCTGTCAAAGAGAAGGTAGGAGAGCTCTATTCCCTGAACTTCGCTTTACCTCCTCAAGAGTTTCAGCAAGTCCAGCAACAACCGAAGCACAACATAAGAAGGACAGGCACACTGTCCATTACACAGCAGGAAAAACGCCTAGAGATGAGCTACTCTAGCTTGTTTATGCTCCAAAAGACAAGAGCAGGGTTGCAATAAGCAGGTTTCCAGTTTGAGCTTAACTAGAGAAACTGTTTTTTTTCTTATTAACATAAGTGCTGAGCCCAGAGACAGTTTATGGAGAACAGCACAGACCAGAAAGAGCAGTAGGCTGGGGTCAGGAGGCCTGAGAATTCTAATCCAGTGTTGGTCTATATGAACTAAATAACTGAAGCATTTGACCACCTTCTGTAAAAAAAAGATCAAAAAGTACTGCACTTTTTACCTGAGTCATGAGAATAAAGTAGAACCTAACACATCTGAAAAAATTAGGTACAGGATGCAAATATTAAAAAAGCATGGGTAATTCTGATGATTGAACACTCAGCCATGCTCAGCTGTTCTCATGACCACCCATGGGGAAGGAGCAGATGGCCAGTCACCTAACACCTGTCCACGGTGTGCAAGTAGCCCAGGTATGAACCCAGCCCCAGCTGGCCACCCTGAGGTTGAAGGCAGATCCCAGTTTTTCTAGGACAGCCAACTTCTGCGTCACTTGGAGCTTCCTTTCAATAAAGGTTATTCATTAAGTGTATAACTAAATATCTCTGGTGCCTTCATGAATCTGCTCAGGTACGGTGAACGCACGAGTCCCAGGCTGACCACACCAGCTCTGGCTTGCGGAGCCCACCCTGGCCAATCAGCGGCTGGCCCGCAGTCTCCCCAGAGAGGACGGGCCAGCACCTACCCACTCGGGCTGCTCGCAGGGCTCTCCTTGTTTGCGGTCAGAGTCCGCAGGTGGGGGCGAGTAATCCTTCACAGGAGTGGAGAACTCAACCGGTCCTGTTCCCGGCAGGGGGAGCTTCAGCAGTGGGTAGCTGCCACAAAAGAAGAGGAGAGAGGAATGAGGATGCAGGGTGGGCAGAGTTAGCGAGACCTTGGTGACACAGGACACAGCAGCCTGGGCTAGGCTCTCTCTGCCAGGAGGGCCACACAAGGGCACAAAACACTAGAACGGCCAGAAGTCACCAAGGCTGGGGTGGTCCCAACATTCCTGACACATAAAGCCTACAAGGAAGCCAGTTGATAGACTGGTTGAATGTTCTCAGAGACTAAAAACAAACAAACAAACAAATCCATCAAATAACACTTAATAATGGGCAGGGGTGCTATAAAATTCAGATGGATTCTGATTCAGATAGCTGAGCAACTGCTCCCCTTAAAGGGACAGACGTGACAAGGTTGTAGGTGACATCAGACCAAGTGGACACATCTTGTGCAAATTAAAAACTGGCCCTGCAGCCAGGCGCGGGGTGGCACACGTCTATAATCTCAGTGGCTCGGGAGGCTGAGGCAAGAGGATCAGGAGTTCAAAGCCAGCCTCAGCAACTTAGCAAGGCCCCAAGAGATTCAGCGAGACCCTGTCTCTAAACAAAACATTAAAAAAAAAGGGCTGGGGATATGGCTTGGTGGCAAAGCACCCCTGGCTTTAATCTCTGGTACCAAAACACACAAAAAAAAACAAACAAACAAACTGGTCTTGCCTTGACAAATAGATGTGCTATTTTGTTTTAGGTCTCACTTAAAAAAAAAAAACTTTTTAAAATTCACAAATAACTTGTATATAGCTCAGTGCACAAATCTTATATGCCAAGCACATGCTTTACCACTGAGCTACTGCCTCAGCCCCAGTTTTGCCTATTTTTGAATGTCACATAAGTGAAATAATCCATTCTACTTATGTATTCTTTTATGATTAGTTGCTTTCACTCAATGATTCCTCCACACTGATACACACCATAGATAATTTTCTCATACACACACACACACACACACACACTCTTCCACTGACTGAATATATTACAGTGCATTTTCTACTCCACTGTCAAGAAACATTTTGTTGTTTCCAGTTTGAGCTATTAAGGGCAAAGCTATTATGATCATGCTTATATATGGCTTTTGGAGGCCATAAGTTCTGATTTATGCTGGGTCTACCCCAAGAATGGTTTCCAAGACCTGCAGTGTATATGGTTAGGTTAAGACACTACCAAAGTTTTCCAAAGCAATTGTACAAACTATGTTTCCAGCATCACAGTGTAACAGGGGTTGTGGTTGCTCCAAATCCTTGCCATCACTTAATACTGTCAGTCCAGTTAATTTTACCCATGTGTTGGAGGAGATAGTCACATCTCTGGGGCTTTCTTTTCAGTGCTGGGCAGAGAACCTGGAGCTTGGTGCGTGTGAGGCAAGCACTCCACCACTGAGCTGCACCTTCAGTCTCACTGTGGCTTAAATGTATATTTTGCGGAGAAGAAACAATGCTAAGAATTGTTCAGGGCTGGGGTGTGGCTCAGAGGTACAGCGCTCACCTACCATGTGTGAAGCCCTGGGTTCGATCTTCAGCACCACATATAAATAAATAAAAATAAAGATATTTAAAAAATTAAAATAAAAAAGAATTGTTCATAAGCTCACTGGCCACTTGGCCTCATCCGTGAAATACCTCTTCAAGTCTTCTGACAATTTTTAAAATATATTTTTTACATTAATAACAAAATAATTATATCATTTCCTTGCTATCACTAAAATAAATTTTCACTTTTCTTTGGCTTCTTCTCATCTTTACCCACCTACATTTAAAAAACATTAAGTATGTACTCCGTGCTGGGCACTGGGAATACAAATAACACTACAATCTGTCTCCAAGATGCTCTGATTAGGAAGGAAGATTCTTTTAAACAATTATGATAGAATGTGATAAAAATTGGTTTAAGTTGTGATTACCAAGTTTGCATAGCAAAACATAGGATGTGGTCAGATTTTGTTCTCCTTTTAGAACATGCATATGTTATTTTGGAATCTGCTCTTATTTTTAGGCTATGCAAGTAGAAGCCCAGAGAGAGGTTAAATAATAATAAGGGAAAACTCTTATATGTCACTTGTATGCTCCAGGAACTAGTGTAAGCACTTTCATATATTAGCTATAAGAATACTTCTCCAGGGGCTGGGGTTGTGGTTCAGTGGTAGAGTGGGTGAGTCACTGGGTTAGATTCTCAACACCATATATAAATAAAATAAAGGCCCATCAGCAACTAAAAAAATATACACATATATTCAAAAAGAAAAACAAAGAATACTTCTCCCTAGGAGGTGAGTGCTATTATAATACCCATTCTACAAATGAGGCACAGAATGATTAAGTCACTGGTTGAAGGTCACGCAGCTGAGTCAATCAACTTAGGTTTTCAACTCAAGCAGTCAGCTTCAAACTACACTAAAGAGGCCTGTTTCTTGAAAGATTAAAAGCATCCATGGATTCCAGGAGTCTGCACACTCCAGCAGAAGGAGACCATAAAGCAGCACACTTCAGTGTCCACTTCCTAGAATAAAGTCTCTTAGAAATCCAGGTTTTTTTATATGTTCTTTTTAGTTATAATGTGTCAAAACACACTCTACTGTTGTGTATATGTACATGGAGTATAACTTCCCATTCTTGTGGTTGTACCCGATGTGGAGGGACACTGGTCGTGTATTCATACAATAACACAGGAAAGTTATCTCCTGTTCATTCTGCTGTCTTTCCTATTCCTATCCCCCTCCCTTCCCTTCATTCCCCTTTGGAAGCCCACAGGTTTTGAAAAGCTTCAAACAACTCAATTCTTCTCCAGCCTTGCCCTAGATCCCACATAACTCCTCGTGGTTTGTCCCCTCTTGCTTCTGAGGCTGTGAACCTACAGGAACATTCCTGCCCACTCTTCCTTGATGGCAACACATTTCAAGGCCCAGGCTGTACATTTCTCTCTCCAGGAAGGCTTTCCCTGTTCCCCAAAGACTGGGCTGGGCCCCCTAACTCCCAGGAGCTATCAAAGTGCCTGTGCCCCATGTGGCTTCTATGGCTTACAGCAGACCTGTTGTTCCTGTCTGGCACAATGATGATGGCTTCTCTTATGGAGCACCTACTATGTGGCAGTCACCGATGGTGCCTTCCATGTATTTACTCATTCAAGCTGCAGTGCAACCCAACGAGTCCTGCAGAAGCTACATCTAGAAAATGACAAGACCAGTGTGCAAACACAGGCAATCTGGCCCACGTCTGTCTTCTTAACATCATGCTATGCTGCCCTGTACTGTGTTACTGACTTATTTGAACATTTTAAGAAACATATATTCCTTTTAATATAGCTACAATAAAAATATCAAGAAAAAGATTCCACAGAAATATAAAAGGCAAGAGAAAAATCTATCCACAGTGATCACACATTCCAAACCAAAAGGAAAGCCTGGTAGCAAAGTGTTAAGCAGTTTTCAGATGTCAGAAACCTTATCATGCCTAGATAAGGAATAAAAGACCAAAGACATTTTTTTAAGGAAGAAGCTACCCAGGAGTTTCTACCACCAATCCCCATGTTGCTTCTGCAAAACTTGTTTCTAAAACCAGATTATATCTCGGTGCACCCTGATCTTACAGGGCAGAGGAAACAAAGCAGTTTTCTAAAACCTCCCCTGCCTTTCCTGTCTCAGGTCCATGCGTCCAGCTGCTCAGGCCAAGCACTTTGATCTTAACTCCTTTCTCCTACATCCCACATCTGGTCCTCAGAAAATCCTAAGGGCTTCACCTTCAAGACACATCTGGAATCAACCATGTCTCACCACCTCCATAGCTTTCTCTTAAACGAAGCAACCATCAACTGTCACCTAGAATCATTCACTGGCTTAACTTGAATCACTGATTCCAGTCCTGAAATCACCTCCTTGTCTCCTAATCAGATCTGGAACTGAAGTCCAAATTCCTATGTGTGGCTTACAGAGTCCACTCGTACCAGCGCCCTCCTCTCCTGCTCTCTTATGACTGGTACCCTTCGTCCCTCATTGGCCACACGCCTTTTTATTGTCATTCCTATATGGCCTATCCCCACAGGGGTACCCAAGACATTCTCAGAAGCTGCTGGTGCCCTACCCTCATCCCCTCTGATCTTTATTTTATTTACTTATTTATTTTGGGGGATTAAAACCAAGAGTACTTAACCATTGAGCTACATCCCCAACCCTTTTTATTTTGAGACGGGTTCTCGCTAAGTTGATTAGGACCTCACTAAGTTCCTGAGGCTGGTCTCAATCCTCCTACTTCAGCCTCCCAAGGAGGAGTATGTCACCATACCTGGCTCATCCCCTCTGATCTTAATTCTGGGCATGCTAGCTCAACTTCCAAATACCAGGACTTACACCTCTTCACCTGAGAATGTTGTGCTGCCTTACTGTGACTGGCCACAAGTGCTAGGAATTAACACTAGCTAGAAGCAGCCCTCAACCAGTGGCTGATGCTGCTAGGTCAGGAGCTGGCAGACCACAGCCCAAATCTAGCCATGGATGTTGTTTGTTGTTTATTTTTAATATTCTTTTAGTTACACATGGACACAATATCTTTATGCGGTGGTGAAGATTGAACCCAGTGCCTTACTCACATGTGCAAGGCAAGCACTCTGCCACTGAGCCACAACCCCAGCCCACGGCTGTTGTTTGTTTGTTTGTTTGTTTTTCATGCTGAGGATTGAACCCAGGGCCTTGTGCATACTAAGTATGAACTCAACCACTGAGCTACACCCCCAAGCCATGGCCTGTTTTTGTGTAGTCTGTGAGCTGATAAGAGTTTTCACATTTTCAAAGGGTTATATAAATCAAAAACAAAAACCAGGGCTGGGGATGTGGCTCAAGTGGTAGCGTGCTCGCCTGCCATGCGTGTGGCCCAGGTTCGATCCTCAGCACCACATACAAAACAAAGATGTTGTGTCCGCCGATAACTAAAAAAATAAATATTAAAAAAAAAAATTCTCTCTCTCTCTCTCTCTCCCCCCTCTCTCACTCTCTCTTTAAAAAAAAAAAAAAAAAACAAAGAATAGGTACAGAGACTATAATAGGTGACCTGCAAAGCCTAAAATACTTACTACCTGACCCTTTCTAGTTTGCAGAGCCCTGGCTAGACAGTAACTTCCCACTCAGGTGGGGAGCACCGAGATGTCCACAGCCACTGCATCCCCAGCAGCACACCCGGCTGCTCACGCCAGTAGCTCGCTGGGTGAGGCATGAGGCACCCTCCCTGCCATTTCATTTCCCAACCATCTCCCTGTGAGTGCCGTTTCACCCTGTATGTAAGCTTCCGGAACAGCCCCGCGTGTGATCCAAAGAGACCATAGTAATCGTGAAGGAGAGGCGGACAGAGAGGGGAATGAGTTAAGAAGCAGAGGCCACCACAACTGAGATGTCTGCCACAACTGACAGTACCGTTCTCCTGCAAAGAAAAAGGAGTGGGAGAGAGGCCAAGTCTGTTCTCAAGCACCTGCAAGGTTGCAGCCTTCAGGAGGCTTCGCATGCCCTTGCTATGATTCCAAGCTCCTCTCCAAGCTGAAACCCACCATGTCTCACCATGAGCATCACCATGAGCACCTCCCCTAGGCAGGGGAGGGCCAGCTAGTCTGGCACCCTCTTCTTTCACACTATAGTACACCTCCCACTCACCACAACAAGTCCAGAGCAACAGCACCCTCAGCCTTGCTGGGCCTCCCCTTGGGTCCCAGTGGCCCTAACTTCTAGGGAATGTAAACAGACAGCTCTTACCACAATGCCCATTTGCTACCAGTTTCATCAGATTTTCCCAGAGGAAAGTAGCAGGTGCTGCACCCAGGGGCCAAGCAGGAAGAGCAGCTAACAGCAGCTCATGCACAAGGCTCAGCACTGAGGTCATCTGAAGAACTGTCCTCAGCTCTCAGTTACTGAACCCTACAGCTACAAAAGCTCAGAGGGGAAAGCCACACCCTCGGTGCTATTTGAGAGGGGTGTCACTCCTGTGTACACCTGCCCCCTCACTCCCAGGAGTCTTCTGCTTGAGGGAGGGCATATTCCTAAGCCGTCACTAGTCATCATCCCCTCTAGCCCTGCTCTGTTCATTTCTGGGGTGACCCAGGGGTGGTGAATAGGGGTGAGCAAAAGTAATATTAGAGCTCAGGTGCTGCTGGATCCAAAGAGAGATATTAGGTGCAGTGGTCCTTTGGATTCAAGCCGAACAAATCTTTCAACCCAGGAGGACTAAAAAGCAACTAAACGGAACTTGAATATCTAACCGAACTACTAAACACTCTCTATCACCCACACTTTCCTCTGGGCATCTGAGACTCTGGAAAAAGACAGAGCCACTCTGGGCAGAAAGGTTTCCCAGGGCAGAAGGTGACAGAGACTTGTATGCTGGGTACAGCATCTCTGGTTTCCTGACCAGAAAGTCCCAGAACCAGTGGATTCTGATATAATAATTTATCATCTGCTATCATCAGTAAAAAGGCGAGAAGATGCTGCTTATTCTTCCTGCAGGGTTTGGCTCAAGTGTTCTCAACTTCGCCCTCTGTACTGAGGCTAGGTAGCATCTGCTGTGCACACTACCCAACCAATGACCCTGGGCTGAGATGGGAGGGGTTGTTTTGGGTTTTGTTCTTTTGCTCTGGGGACTGAACCCAAGGCTTGATATGTCAGGCAAGTGTTTCACTGAGCTATATTTCCAGACTAACATGGTGGGTTTTGAAGGGAAAGACTATGTCTCTGCACCGAATCTGGCCACCTTTAGGTAAAACCTTCTTTATGCTTTCTCTTCAGCTTCTGTTGAAGAAGCCACTCTACTTAAAAGGCCTCTGTTCTGGGATGGGTTGTGCCTTCAATGGTAGAGCACTTGCCTCATACGTGTGAAGCACTGGGTTAAATTCTCAGCATGGCATTTAGATAAATGAATAAAATTAAAAACTAAAATATATATATATAAAAACCCCACCTCTGTCTTCTGCCTAGGCAGAGCCCTCCTGCCCTGTTTCTGCCAACTACAGCTGGGACCCTTTTCTCGGGCCTCTTGTTCAAGGGGCAAACTCCTTACAATGAAAGGTACCAGCATCAGTACCCCTCAAAGTTCACTTCCCCGGTTGAAGTGCAGACAGGATGCATTTGGATCAGCCACAAGGATCTGCAAGCTATGGCACTTACTACTTCCTAGCTCTAGGAAGCAAATCTCATCTTTCAGAGAACTAGGGGAAAACACTCATCTCCAAGGATATTGAAGACTAAATGAAGTACCTGCCACGTGTGACGGCACCTGATGACCCACAGAGCTGGTGGTCAATAAAGGCTGATCTTCCTTCCTTCCCACGAGCTTAAGCCTGAGCCTCACCCTCTCTCTCAGGATGGGGGTTCAGCCAGCTGCTAAGTAGAAGGTGGGCATCTGTCCAACTCAGGTGCAGTTGCATTGTACTGGTAGTTAAACAGTGTCATTACTGCATCTGCCTACTCCCCAACCTTTCATCCCATTCTTTTTTTTTTTTTTTCAGGGGGGGAAGCAGGGGTACCAGGGGTGCTTTATCATTGAGCTATATCCCCAGCCCCTTTTCACTTTTTACTTTGAGGCAGGGTCTCACTAAGTTGCTGAGGATCTCACTAAATTCTGAGACTAGTTTGGAACTTGTGATCCTCCTGCCTCAGCCTCCCCAGTTGCTGGGATTACAGACATGTGCCATGGTGCACCCAGGCCCCTATCCCAATCTAATTCAACCCAAGTGGGGGAAGTGTCCCCCATACTTGAGACCTTGGCAATCTCATGGAGTTTGCATAGCAGAGGCCCTCATGCTGTATATCCAAGGACAGTCTATTTTGAGATACTCATATGATATCAAATTACTCATTCAAAGACAAGACCCAACTGCACCCAACAGCTGCAACACACATGCTACATCATTGCCAGAAAGCTGCCTGGTCCCAGTCACTACACTAGGTATCCAGAAGACAAATGGCAAAGAAGAAACATCCTTCCCTTTTCCTATAGTTAGGGCTGTCTTTGGAAAAAAGAATAATAACTACCTCTTCAACTTAACCTCCTTCAACAGAAGGCAATATGAGTGACAACAACCATGAGTATTGCTATAAACTGCTTCAGAAATTAGAATAAAAGAGGAAACACTTGGACTGGGGATTTAGCCAAATGATACAGCATTTGCCTAACATATGCAAAGCTCAGGGTTCAATCCCCAACACCACAAAAAAAGAAAAAAGGAAATGCTTTAGCTGAGTAATGTGGCAGAAGGTCAGAGAAGTTTTTCAAGAAAGATGAGTCATAGTATTTCCTGGTGTGGGAACTTGTCAGAAGCAAATTTTGGGGCCCATCCCAGACCTAATGAAATCAGAAACTCTGGAGTAAGGCTGAGCAATCTGTGTTTAATGTGTCCTCCAAGTGACTCTGATGCTAGCTCAGGTTTGGAAACCACCTTAGGCCATAGGCCAGCCCTAGAAAGCATGACTTTGAAAGTCTGAGAGAGGTGTCATTTAACTCAGGAAAAAATTAAAAAATAAAAATGGGGTTGCCAGAGTACTCCTAATTCATCACTTACAGTATGTCACAACAAGTATTTTATCCTGTACAACACAATTTAGCAAAGTTTAAACTCCAATAGAAATACACTGAGCCAGTGAGGAGAGGCAGGGGGACTGAGTACCATGGGTGCCTGGATTTGAACCCAAGTTTCCCAACTCGCTAAGTTTCTGAGACTGGCCTTCAATTATCAGCTGTGTGGACAAGACAAATCTCTACACTACCAACCCCCTCTGTTAAATGGAAGTATAAGTGAACCATTTTATAAGTTTACCCTGAGGCCAGGTAAGATCTTTATTATATACTTGAAGCACTGACTTGTCACCCAGTAGGGCATGCTCCACGAATGATGCTTCCCGTCTTCCTGCTAATGAGAGGAGAACTGGGATCACTTACAACAAGACTGAACTGGAGGCTTTGTCCTGAGTCTCCTTCCAGCACAGCACCGACAACACCTACAAACTAGATACACAATGATCTGGAAACCAGGGTTCTTTCCGGAAGAAACAACAATAAGGTGGGCTCTTTACAAGGCCGTCAATATTCTAGAACAAAGGGTCATTAGGCATCTTCTTACCTCAAGCCCCTTATTCTACAACCCTACTAGCCAGTCTTCAGGCTTCTAGGAGGCCCTGAGAAAGACTGGCTGGTACCAATGGCACCTACAGCTCTCAATATAGTCCTTGGCAACAAGCAGGCCCCACGCATCAGCAAGAGATCAGAAGGAAGCCAGTCATGGTGGTGCATGCCTGTAATCCCAGCAACTCCAGAGGCTGAGGCAGGAGGATTGCAAGTTCAAAGACAACCTCAGCAACTTAGCAAGGCCCTGCCTCTAAATAAAATATAAAAAGGTCTGGGGATATGGCTCAGTGGTTAAGCACCCGTGGGTTCAATCTCCAATACCAAAGAAAGAAGAAAAAGAAAATGACTAAAGAGCAGAGAATGAAGTCTCCGGAGTTAGCCAGCAAGAGGCTATCCAAGGAACTGCTCAAATGGATTTGGCCTTACACTTGAAGGCTCCTGTTTTTAACCAGGTACTAAAAGGAAACTGCAACTGTTAAGAAGGAAAATTAGAGGATCATGCTTTTAAATTATCTCAGAGTTTCTTATAAATATCTAAACATTTTTTTTTCTTTTTTTGCGGGGGATGGTCCTAGGGATTGAACCCAGAGACACTCTACCACTGAGCTACATTCCGGCCCTTTTTATTTTGAGACAGGGTTTCGCTAAGTTTCTGAGACTGGCCTTCAATTTGTGATCCTTCTGCCTTGTCTCCCGAGTAGCTGGGATTATAATCATGTGCCACTGTGCCCAGCTGAACATTATTTTGAGATAGAGTGACATGAACAAATCTGGCAAATCACCAAGTCAGGGCCAACCTGGACTTTTTTATTTTATTGGCTAAACACCCCAGAACTAGAGCTCTCCACTCAGCAGCTATAATAAGCTCAAGTACTCACTACATAAAAAGGCGCTGGGGATGTAGCTCAGTGGTAAAGTGCTTGTTGGGCAAGCACAAGGCCCTGGATTCAATATTCAATCCCCAGTACTGCAAACAAAACAAAACAAAAGAAGTGTTGTGTCCACTGCATAAAAATCCCAGAGTTCAAGGGCTGCATAGCAGTTAAGGTCCGGAAAACTACTGTCCCAAGACACTGGCCCACTAAACCCAGGGCAGCCCAGAAACATACCAGCAGGCTAAGATGCAGAATCCTGTGAAAAGGATAATAGGGATGGGGTAGGATGCACAGAGCAGCCCATGGTTGTAGAAGGCCTGAGATATCTTCTCACGCAGCCTTTCAGTCAGGGTCATCCTCAGCTGAAGTCACCTTGCTGCCATCCCGGAAAGTGACCATGGATCAGCCTGGCAGATGCTGGAAACCACTGACAATGGAAACCATCTGCAGAAACCTGGGCAGAAGGGAGAAAAGCCAATTAACAAAGAGTACATGGCTCTGCACACCAGGGCTGCCAAGGGTAGGCAGCAGTTATGTGGCTGGGGAATGGTCTCAAGATGCCCATATAAAAGGTCTGGAGACTCAGGTCCCAATACACACACACACACACACACACACACGCACTCACAGTAATCTCTGGAACATCTCTGAGCACTTATTAGTATAACCCAAGAAGCCAAAGAACTTCCCCTCTAAGTTCTGCTTATAAACTATGTTCTTTTCTTTTTTTATATATTCGTTTTTTAGTTATAGGTAGGCACAATATCTTTATTTTATTATTTTATTTTTATGTGGTGCTGAGGATTGAACCCAGTGCCTCATGCATGCTAGGCGAGTACTCTACCACTTAGCCCCAGCCCCAGGCCTGTTCTTCTCTTTTAGCTATTTCTAAAAGGCCACTCCCAAGAGGGCATTTTTTACATGTGGCACAGAAAAGCACACCTGGGTAACAGATATCACCTTCAGCTGCTCTCTGCCAAATGGGCATTTGGCACATCTTCCCATGCTCCTCTGTGCACAGGCCAGCTTGAGAAAAATACTCAGGAAAAAAACCTTCGCAACAGGATGCCACCTCCCGACAAAAAAAAAAAAAACACATTCTTAACACAAATGATAATTACTGATAAAGAATGTTCAATAAAAACATCCAAAAGCTTGAGTAAGAGTTACCAGACTAAATGCAATCTGTGCAGCCTCTGCAGGATTCTAGTCCTGCAGCTGTTCCTGGATGCAGGGAGGACAGAGGCCTCTCCTGCTCCTACCTGCCCAGTAACTGTGCCCTTTTATGAGAAATACAAATCTTCTGTGGCTCAGGGGAACCCACTCCCTCCACAGTATTTGGCCATCAGGCAAGGGGCCCCTCCCAGCTCAAGTTCTTAGCTTGGCCTCTCTCACTGGACTTTGACTTCTGAACATAAAGGAGGAGGAACTGGGTATTGGTGATGCTTATTCATCCCCAAAGATGTTCCTGCACCCAAGATCCCCAGGCTGTTTTGGCTCTAGTCCTTTCTGAAGACTGGCTCATCAACTTTTCTTTCCAGTCTGTACGCCATCCCATATCCTCTTTTTTCATGTATTAGCCAAAGTTCATTTCTGTTGCTTGCAAACAAAGACCCTTAAACAACAACAACAAAAAATCAAATAGAAAACTCTAGTAGAAGGCCCAAGAACTTAGAATGCTCTTCCTGAGCTCTCCAATGGAATTCATGTTTAAATCCACTTCTCCATTCCATGTCTCCATTTCTTTGGTCTGTGCTCTAGGGAACCTGTCCAGACATGTGTCTTGGCTTGATTAGGCTCCCTGGTAAAAACCCAGGTTAAAAGGATGACTCCTCAAAAGTGTCAAGACCAGAAATGAGAAGGAGTCATACCACAACTAATGCACAAACTAAAAGGAATGGTTGTCACTCTTTGCACCTTCCTGGAAGTACCAGCCTTAAGTGTATGTACAATTTCCAGGCCAGGAACTTTCTAAGGAAATACTAAGAACTCTGTGGGCCCATTCAGTAGGCAATGGATACAGAAGGCAGCAGGTAAGAGTTGCTGGTCTGAGCAGCAAAGGTGCTCAACAGCTCCATCATTCACGCGGCTCACCCACACATGAAGGCCAAAGAAGTCTCAAGCACCCACTATTGTGCTCCAACCCAGCACATAGAAAGCAAATGAGAAAGCAACTAGCTGCTTCTGCCCAGGAAACCCTCCCGTCTGCCCCTAAGGGGGAAATGAACACAAAGGAGGTGTGCAGCTACAGAGAGACTCTGGGGTTTCCTAAAGACAGGCAGCCACAAGCCAGCTGCAGTTTCAAACTTTGGTCCTTGAGAAGCCCCACACCTCTCCCTTTAAATGTTTCCCAAGATTAGGCACTCCAGGAAATCCTACTGCCCCAAACCCCTTCCCAGGCCTTCCTGCACACACATCAGCAACAAAGAGAGGGGAGCCTACCTGTAGTTCAGCTGTTACACTTAGAACTATTAATATGAGGTAAAAGCTATCTAATTCACTTTCACCCTGTAGCCAATACAAATCTTTCTAACTTCCACTGATCTTTACTACTTACATTAATTATTATTAATTTCCACAACACCTGGAAAAAAAAGAAATCTAAATTCTAGTTCATTACACAGCCCATCTACCTGAACCTAGCAAGAGGAGACTTTACTCACCTCTATTCCACAGCATAAATTTTAATGCAAAACTACTCCAAAGCAAAATTTACCCAACCTGAGCCAAAAATATGTTCTTACATTGCCCCACATTTACAGGTTGCTTCAGATCAGAATCTATAACTCTGCTTCCCAAATCTAAAGATAGTCTTGCCCTGGAAGCCTGAATGGACAATATTACATAAATTCATAAGTAATACTGCCTTTGTGGAAGACCCCGCTGTAAGCAAAAACAAACCGAGCACTGAGGCAGGAGGATCACAAGTTGAAACCAGCCTCAGCAACTTAGTAAGACTCTGTCTCAAAGTAAAAAATGAAAGGACTGGGGATGAAATTCAGTGGTAAAACTACCATGGGTTCAATGCCCAGCACCACAAGGGAAAAAAAAAAATTTAAAGAGGATAAGATCATCAAAAAGTGACAGCCAGGCCCAGATTGGGGATACATAGCCCAGTGGTAGAGTGTGTGCTTAGCATTTTCAAGGAATACCCTGAGTTTGATATCTAGTAAACAAACAATTAATAAAAAAGAATTCCCTCTGTGCTCTTGGGACCAGTCCCTCTTGTATCCATTGCCTATTAAAGAATTCCTCTCTCCCCCAGCGCCAATGTCACTGCTACCTCTACTAATACAGAACTGCATAGCAACCAGGGCAAGAGAAAGTAGGAAAAGACAAAGAAAATAATAAAGACAAAATTTCTTCCTCTACTCCCACTCCTGATCTGTGGGATCCCCTTTCCTGTACTTCAGATTGGAAAGAGAAGGCTCCAGGTTTGGGCTGCCTTTGAGTCCACCCAGGATGGAACATATCATATGAGGTGGAGGGTGGGGGACGGGAAACTCACTACAGTTCAGTGATACTTCGAGTTCTAGTTTCCTTCCCCAATCCATCTGCTACCATTTATCTTTTGGGGGGGGTTCATATACCTATCCATGCATTCTATCCATGGATTCTATCTGTACTCTTTCAGAAGAAATGGTAGAGTATGCTTACTCCACCTTGATCAGAATCCTTTTTGTGTGTGTGTGTGTGTGTGTGTGTGTGTGTGTGTGTGTGTATGTGTGTGTGTGTTATGTGTGTGATGCTGGAGATTGAACCCAAAACCTTGTGCCGGTGCAAGGTAATCACTCTACCAATTGAGCTATATCCCCAGCCCAGAATCCTTACCTTTTTTTACATAAAAATCTTCAAAATTTTCAGGATTCTTTGCCATTAAAGAAACTTTCCACAATGTGGCTGTCAGTATCTTTTTTTTTTTTTTTTTTTCCAATCACATCATCATTTCATTGTGAGAAGCAGGCTGTACTTTACCGTGTCTAACAAGTTTTCTACACAGGGCACATATTACTTTTGTCTTTTTAAAATTTTTTGAGGTGCTAAGGATGGAACCCAGTGTCTTGAGCATGCTAAGCAAGTGTTACACCACTGAGATACATTCCCAGTCCATCTACTACTTTTAAATAAAGTAGAAAAAATAAAGACTACAGGCAAAAAGTACACATAAAGAGAACAGAAGAAAATGTTGGTGGTGGTTGCTGGTCTTCATGTGGTGTGATTACATAAAGAAATTTTTTCATTAATTTTCTATACTTTTACATTATTTACTATGAGTACTGATTTTTTAATTTCAGATAAACTTTTAAAATTTAAAATGTCACAGAAAGGCATACATCCTATAAACCTACAGCTCCATGAATTGCCACAAAGTAAATAGCCATGTATCCTAAATATCTTCCACATCAAAAAAACACAGTATTACCCCAGAAGCCCTCTTTATGAGCCCCAATACTGATACTCCAATTATGAAAGTAACCAATATACACCTTTATAATAGTATTGGAATACATTTCTGATTTAAGTTATTGTGTGGATCTTGTCTTGCCACCTTCCAAGCCTCATAGATCCCTTCTTATTCTCCAATCCACCTGTCTCAGAGGTCAGAGTGGACACAGATTCTTTTTTTATCTTCCTCTGTGTGTTACTGGGGAATGAACCCAGGGGTGCTCTACCACTGAGCTACATCCCCCACTGTTTTTATTTTTTGAGAAAGGGTCTTGCTAAATTGCCCAGTCTGGCCTTGAACTTGGGATCCTCCCACCCCAGTCCCCTGAGTAGCTGTGATTAGTCATGCGCCACTGTACCCTGATTCCATCAATGTCCTGGGCCACATACCCTCTGTACTTAGTACAAAGCCCAAATGCCTGCCTCTGCTCCAAGGGCTCTGCACAACCTGCTCTGGTCCTCCCCATCTTCACCTTGTGTCACCTCCATGTCCCCTGCTATCTTCCAATGCCTCGTGTGTGCCAGCCTTATTTCCACCTCAAGGCCCTGGCACATATTGTTCCCTTCTCTATTCCCTCTTCTCTTTATTGGCTGGCTCCTTTTCACCCTTCAGGTCTCAGGTGAAATGTCACTCTACAAAAAGACCTCCCCTGACAATATGTTACCAGTAGTTCCCTTTACTGTAGGCACAGAGCCTATTTCTTCTCTTTCAGAGCATTAAGAGCTCTAATTCTATGAGTGGTTTGTTCCCTGGTTTATTATCTGTCCTCTGTCAAGACTATCAACAAATTCCCTGCTCATGATTGTACATCAGGGTGGAGAAAAAACTTGCTGAATAAGTAATGAGCAAACCAACCAACCAGAGTCAGATACAGATTATCAGGACAACGCTCATCACATACCTTCCTCTCAGCTTCTGAAAGGTGTTCTCCAGAAGGTCAGATAATAATCCCCTTTCTCTGAATAAAGTCTTTTATTTATTTATTTATTTATTTATTTATTTATTTATTTAGATTTTTTTTTTTAACTTTTTTAGTTGAACATCTTTGTTTTACTTACTTCTTTATTTATTTTATGTGGTACGGAGGATTGAACCCAGTGCCTCACAGATGCAAGGCAAGCGTGCTACCACTGAGCCACAACCTCAGCCCCCATAAAGTCTTTTAAATAAGGAGCGCTTCATCTATCCTGTTCTTCACAACTGTCCCGATTATAAACCGCCCCCTTTCTTTCACCCTTCCCTCTTCCAAGGTGATTTTTGGAGTGTGGTCTCCAAACCAGCAGCAACAACAAGTGGAAGCTTATTAGAAATACAAATTATTGAGCTGAACATGTACCTCAGTGATAGAGTGCTTGCCCATCATGCAGAAGGCCCTGCATTCATTCCCCAGTACCAAAATAAGGGGGTGGGGGATTATTGGGCCTACCTACCTTAAACCTGAGGGACTGACAAGTCTGGCATGAGGCCCAGTAATCTATGTTTTTTTTTTTTTTTTTAAGAGAGAGTGAGAGAGGAGAGAGAGAGAGAGAGAGAGAATTTTTTAATATTTATTTTTTAGTTATCGGCGGACACAATATCTTTGTTTGTACGTGGTGCTGAGAATCGAACCCAGGCCGCTCGCATGCCAGGCGAGCGCGCTACCACTTGAGCCACATCCCCAGCCCAGTAATCTGTGTTTTAACATGTCCTCTGAAAACCACTGCCTTACCAAATCCAGAATCCAAGAGTTGCCAAATTAAGTCAACCCTATGGTGCCCACATCTTTAATATATCCTAAACTAGACTAATGGCAAGCAGGGCAGGATCCCCATAACCTTTAGCCAGTGTGATTCTAAGAAGTCTCCTGTGTGACTTGGCTACCTGCATCTGCACCTCACCTCTGGTTCATCTTCCAATACTGCCAGTAGGGACAGCTGCCAAAAATAAACACTTGCTTGTGTCAGTCACCCTTTGCACAAAGGCCTTTAATGGTTCTCTAGTGACTTAAAGGGCACATTTCTTTGTTTGTTATACAGGTCCCCTCAAAATGTACTGTAAATTCTTTCCAGCTTTCTTCATTTATCAAATAAAAATAACTTGCATTTATATACCATGTGCTAGGCTCTGGGCTAAGACTTTTGACTACACATCTCCATACATCCTTAAAAAAATAAATAAATAAATAGGTACTTCTGAAAGGGGTTTGTAACAAAGATTCTGAGTCTCAAAGGAAACACCCATGAACCACTGACATCCAAAAAGCACTCAGGAACTACTGCAACACCTGAGCAACAGGCCCTTTGCCAATGCCCTTGTAAAATGAGGGAAAAGCACAAGCAGAGGGAACACTGGCATGAAACTGCAACTCCACCCTGCCTCCACCTCTAGTCCAGCCCCTAGTCCAATCCTCTATAAATGTTAACACCCTACACCAAGGGGTGGCTGTCTCTCCCTCTGGAGACAGCACACATTCTCCCTTGAACGTGTTATCTACTTTCCCAAATATTCCTGTCTATGCCTTTGAATGGCACATGCTGAAATTCTTCTACAACACAAATGCCAAGAACCCCGCTGATCTGAGTCAAGTTCCCTCTTCTCTATGGGAACCCCTCAGACCCTTCCTTGGAGACATGACACTTCTAGAGCTGAGTGCTCTAGAAGTACATTACAGGTACATGGTACATGCCTGTAATCCCAGTTACTCAGGAAATACTTGTAGTAAATAAATAAATGCCAATGTATAACCAACTGAGAACCCCCCCAAAAAAAAATTATGACAAAACCATCCTAAGTAAAAAAGATAGCTGCAACTCACATCACTAACAAGATGCTGGTTCCCTCATAAATAAAGACATTTTTACAAAATCAATTGAAAAAATACCAATGCTCAAAGGAAACTGATCAAAGGATATAAACAGCTTTTTCACTAAAAATAAAATATAAATATAAATAAATGGTCCTTCAATCTTAGATATAAATAAATGGTCCTTCAATCTTAGATATAAATTAAAACTCCCACTGGGATAATATGAGCATTCATTCTTCTACTCTTTCAACCTTTCTACAGGTTGAACTGAAAGGTATGAGGATATGAGGATGTATGAAATCTACACAGAGAAACTATTTTTCACCTGTCAAATTGTTAAGATCAAACTGTGGTATCACAGTGTGGGTAAGGGTGTGGATAAAGAGGCACTGTCATATGCTACTAGGAACATACGTGAATAAAACTGCCGTGGAGGTTTATTTGGTAAGAGCTATCAAAATTACAAAAGCACCTTTTCACCAACCCAGCTCTCCTGCCTCTGATAACTGATGGGCAGAAGCACTTGGCTATGGATGGACTGATGTGATGCCACAGGAAGTCACTCATGCCAACACAAGTTACAACTGGTTATAGTTCCATCAGCAGAGCTCTAGCTAAATAAATTTAGGTACATCCTGACAATGGAATATTATTCAGTTGTAAAAGAAAATGAAGTTTTTGTGCATTTTTGTTTTGGGTTTTTGGTGCTGAGGATGGAACCCAGGACCTTGTGCATCTAGGCAAGTGCTCTATCATGAGCTCTCTGCCCAGCCCAGCTCAGCTCTCAGGTACTGACAATGGACAATCACAAAGAAATATTCAAGGGGCTGGGATTGTGACTCAGTGATAGAGTGCTTGCCTAGCTCTTCACGAGGCACTGGGTTGGATCCTCAACACCACATAAATGTAAAATAAAGATACTGTGTCCACCTAAAACTAAAAAATAAATATTAAAAAAAGAAGAAATATTCAGGGGAAAAAGGGAGCATATAGTGTGCTACTTTCAAGTTAAAAAGAAAAAAAAGAAAAGCATTCTCTGATATTTGTATATGCACAAAACATCCCTGAATGGACACCTGAGAATAGGAAACAGCCACCTCTGGGGAAAGATCTGGTAGCCAACAACAAAATGGAAGACAAACTTTCCCTTATATACTCTATTGCCCCCTTTCAATTTTGTGTCATGTGAATGAATTCCTGTATTAAAAAGTTAATTTTTTTTTTTTTAAAGATGAGCAAGCAGAAGAAACTTGAAAAAAAAAATGAGGAAAACTTTGCTGTAAAAAGCAGCAGCCGTCTTGGAGCTTCTGCAGCTGTATTTCATCACAGACTGTTCTTGTGGACTCTCTGGCCTCCCCTTACTGATTGTAGTCCCCCTCAGGAAAAGGTCACAGCTGAATCACCTTGTGTTCCCTAGAGCACCCAGGGCCTGCCTGAAGCAGGGTGGAAAGTCACTGCTGGTCCATTCACTATGCTAAACTAGTCCACTGGTGCAAACAATTCCTCTCTTCAGGGGAGCTTTTCTGAAAGTTGTTTTGCAAAGTGGACCAATGCTCAGGGCAGGAAACTTTGCTTCTCTAAGAATCAAAATTAGCCACATAAGCTGGAAGAATTTTCAGAAGATTAACTTAACAGTATCAAAAAAAGAAAGGAATTTCAGTTAATGAATGAAAGCTGATTTCAAACAGTTCGAAGCACAAACACATACAAGAGGATGACTATTGCCACATTTTAGAATAATGGTTGGGATGGTAAAGAAACATCCAGATTGAATAAGTCTTAATTACATTTACTGGTTGTCATGGCTGCCATAATAAATAACCATGCACATAATGCCAACTCCCTTCACAAATGAACAACAAATATATTAAAGATTTTTTTCCTCAATGCCAGTGACCTACAGTTTTACTCCATCTTGACCTAGTCAGGAAAGACTTAACAAAGAGATAATCAATTGCTGATAGGAATGTGAGCAAAGAATCCATTTTAAAGCTAGAAATAATCCAGCAGCCCATGGGGAGTGGCCCTTATGAGTCTCATTACACAGGATAAGACCTATGGCCCAGGGACACGGTGCCTTCAGCCTTGGCCCCAACAGGTGCTAGCAGGAGCAAGGCCAGGACCAGCCTCCTTCTGCCAGCCACACATGTTGAAGGCTCCTTGTCTGACTTCCTATTAGGAGTGTGCTCTGCTGGAAGGCACCAAGGCTCTTGACAATTTTCACAATCTTATCCCAAAAATGGAAGGTGTGATGAATCGGTTTTATTGCTACTTCAAGAGCTCTTAATAGAAATGCTGCATGGAAGATGGTTCCAGAGTGCAGAGAGCTGTCTATGAGGGAAGCGTGGCACAGAAGAGAGTCAGGAAATGAGATTCACCCAGGCTCTTTTATTTGGGGACAGAGTCTGGAAACCCTCAGTGCTCTCCCCAGCATGCCAACTGCAGACTTCACTGATCCCTTCCAACTCTCCTGCAGCCACTCCACAGCCACCTGCCATCAAGGGTCTCCTGTCCCCATATCTCCCACACTGTTTATCACTGGGCCCAGACCAGGCCCCAAGACTCATTCCACACTCTTGAAGGCAAAGGGCTCAAACACCTTCTAAGCATTGTGGTCCCTGTCAAGTCACACAGTGTGAAGTCTCACAGATAAACTGAAATCACATTTACATGATACTCATTGCCAAATATTTGGTCATTCTAAAAAATGAAGTTTTTATTTCTGCTCAAATTGCAAGGCCTGCTAAAGTTTCAAATGCTTTCTTTTTTTTTTCTTTTTTTTTCTTTTCTTTTCTTTTTTTTTTTTTTTTTTTTTTTATGATTGGGGATTGAACTCCGGGGCACTCAATCACTGAGCCACATCCCAGCCCCATTTTGTATTTTTTAGAGACCGGGTCTCGCTGAGTTGCTTAGTGCCTCGCTTTTGCTGAGGTGGCTTTGAGCTCGTGATTCTACTGTCTCAGGATTCCAAGCCGCTGGAATTATAGGCATGCAAATGCTTTTTTTTCCCCCTTATCCATAGTCTGATATTAAGTAACATTTTCCACCTATGGAAACTTATGGATTATGATATGCTCTGGGACTACAAAATTCTCCCAAATGTTCAATTACTTCCCAGACAATAAAGTGCCATCTTTCAGACAGGTAGTAGGCAAAAGGGATTAGGAAGTTACAGAATTTCAGAGATGAGAGAGATGAGATCACATTGCACAAAATCCTGTTTTATAGATAAAGAAACTGAGGCTTAGGGAGATTATGCCATACAACCCAGGTCACAGTGTGTGACAATGGTTGGCACTGGTTCCAACTCCTAGCCAAGGAACACTCCTCATGGTGAACAGCAGTGGAGTGTGCCTGTAAGTCCAGTAGCTCAGGAGGCCCAGGAGGGGATCTCAAGTTCGAGGTCAGCCCCAGAAACTTAGTGAGACTGTGTCTCAAAATTTTAAAAATTCAAAAAGGGCTGTGGTAAAGCTCTCCTGGATTTACTCTCCAGTACCAAAAAAGAAAAGAAAGTTGATTGCACAATACCTCTCCAAAAAATACTTCACTTTAACCAATATAAGCAGTCTATCATTCATATTTAAAGGTTTATCTTACTATAATCAGTGACAAAGTAATGTACCTTTGTGCCGTAAATACACACACATATACATATAAAAACAGAAAATTACAATTTTTAAGAGAATTTTTTAATATTTATTTTTCAGTTCTTGGCGGACACAACATCTTTATTTGTTTGTGGTGCTGAAGATCGAATCCGGGCGGCACGCATGCCAGGCGAGCGCGCTACCGCTTGAGCCACATCCCCAGCCCAGAAAATTACAATTTTAACAACTTTTAAGAGTACAGTTCAGCAGCATTAAGTACAACCCCATTGTTGTGTACCCATCACTATCGTACATCTTTTCCATTTTCCCAAACTGTATCTTTTGCCTTAACTGAAAGTTTAATTTTGTGTCTTAACAAGAAATTTACTATGTAACTTGTCAAAGTTTTTCCTGTTTAACAGTATCTGGCAACCTCTGTCCCCTAGGTTACTGAGGAAGCCTCCATCCTTTCAATCTAAGAGCTGCAAAACCACTTAGTGGACTGAGTTGGGACTCTCAGGATCAAACACCAGCACAGGCAGCCACTAAAAGGGCTGAGAGTATCCCAAAACCATGCACCAAGCCTTCAATTTCATCATGTCCCCCTGTGTGCTCCTTTCTTCTTAGCCTCCTTTGCTGCCTCCTTAGAGACTGTTCCTGGCTGGCTTCTTCATCTGCCCCTTCTCCCCAGAATTTCAAACTCAGTCTGCTGGCTCAAGTCTCCTGTGTTTGCTGATGACTCTCAGACATGCATCTCAAGCTTCTCCCCAAGCGCCTCCCTCAAACTCCAATTTCTACTTGACATCTCCACTCAGATGTCTAATAAACATCTCAACTCTAAAGTGAGATCGAAACAGAACTCTTTAATTTCCCCAAAAAATCCTGTTGGTTTTTGTTTTTTTGGTTTTTTTTGGTATGGGGACTGAACCCAGAGAAGCTTAAACCCTGAGCCACATCACTAGCCCATTTTTATATATAATTTTGAGACAGGGTCTAAGTTGCTAAGGCTGGTTTTGAACTCCCAATACTTTGGCCTCAGCCTCCCAAGCTACTGGTATCACAGGTATGCATGGCCAAAATCCTGTTCTTTTCTCAGTCATCTCAGTTAATTATACTGCTAGCCACCCTATTTATTGCTCAGGCCAAAGTTTAAGAAGCAACCCAGAAAGGAGCCCACATCTGAATCTGCTGCTTATAACAAATACACCTCCCAGCTAGATCCCAATCAGATCACATATAATCAGCTCCCGGCTTCTCCCTCATATGCCATGTGGGACAGGAGTACCAGCCTCCACTCTCCTGCCTCATACCATCCTCCATACATCTTCTAAAGCACAAATCACTGATGTCACTACTCTGCTTAAAACACTCCCATGTTGACCATTACACTTAAAGTAAAATCCAAACTTACTACAAGGCTACAATCCCTATAAAATCTGGGCCCTATCTACTTCTCAGACCTTCCCTCCTCCAACCTCCTGCAGACTCTGACAGTGGGAAGGACTGTCAAGCTTGAGTCCTAATTCTGGGTTTCTGTACTGCCTACTCTTCTGGGAAAGTTGTCCCCCAGATCTTTACATAATGCCACCATCTCACCTCTCGTCTCAGAAAGACCCGTCCCAACTCAAACTAAAACACCTCCCTCCACCCTGCCAGTCTTAACTCTACCCTACTTAAAACCACAGCAAACACCCACAATGTGCAGCCCCTGAGCTAAGTGCTTTTGCCAACTTTCTGCTTTCCACAGCAACACTTTCCACTGAAATTTTCTTTATTATTCTTTGTATCACCCCATTCCCCTATGACATAAGCTTATTGAAAGCAGGGACTCAGACAGCCCTGTTCAGTGCTGAATTTCCAGAATTTTCAATAGTATCTAGCACATAAGAGGAACTGAGTTTTATAAAAAGTAGATAGTAAAAATTCATCTCAGATGACAAAGTGAGACTTATTCCCAGAATGCAAAGAGTTCAACAAACAAGTATCAATTAATGTAATATATGAGATTAACAAAATGAGAGAAGAAAACACAATGATCATTTCAATTGATGCAGAAAAAGCATCTGAGGGCTTGGGATGTGACTCAGTAGTACAGAGCTTGCCTGGCATGCCTGAGGCCCTGGGTTCAATCCCCAGCACTAGGGGGAAAAAAAAAAAACCAATAAATTATCTTAGCTGGGCATGGTAGCACACATCTGTAATACCAGTGATTCAAGAGGCTGGCTTTGTACTCTGGATCCTCCTGCCTCAGTCTCCTAAGCCACTAGGATTACAGGCATGCATCAACATGCCCAGCCCTCAACCCCGCTTCTTTTTATTAATATATTTTTTAGTTGTTGATGGACCTTTATTTTATTCATTTATTTATATGCAGTGCTGAGGATTGAATCCAGTGCCTCACACATGCTAGGCAAAGAGCTCTATCACTGAGCCACAACGCCAGCCCTCAACACCCTTTCTTGATAAAAACACTAAATAGGAATAGAAGAAAAATCTCCACATGATAAGGGCCATATATGAGAAATTTACAGCTAATATCACATTCAATGGTAGAAGATCAAAAACAAAATAAGGATGACCATTTTTGCCACTTTAATTTAATACTGTATTGAAAATTCTAGCCAACTGTGCATAGAGGCCATAACCTGTAATGCTATCAACTCGAGAGATGAAGGCAGGAAGACTGCCAGCCTGGGGAACTTAGTGAGACTCTGTCTCAAAATAAAATGTAAAAAGGGTTAGGATGCTGGGGCGGTGGTGGCCCACACCTATAAACCCAGAAGCTCGGGAAGCTGAGGAAGGAGGATTTTGGGTTCAAAGGCAGCCTCAGAAATGTATCAAGGCCCTAAGTAACACAGTAAGACCCTGTCTCAAAATAAAATATAAAAAAGGGCTGAGGATGTCACTCGGTGGTTAAGCATCCCTGGGTTCATTCCCCAGTACTGGAGGAAAAAATTTTTCTAGTCAAAGCACTGAGTCAAGCACCTTCTCCCATTCTAATCTCCCCCTTTTCGCAGACATCAAAATTGGAAAGGAAGTAAAATTATTTGTTTCAGATGACATACTCCTATATGTAGAAAATCCTAAAAATTACACACAGCTACAAAATTAATGCATCAGCTGCAGGAACAAAATGAATATACAAAAGACAGATGCATTTCTATACATTAACAATGAATACCTAAAAAGAAAATTAAGAAAACATTACACTCACAATAGTATCAAAGAGAAAAAATAGAGGCTCAAGTGGTAGCGCCCTCGCCTAGCATGCATGAGGCACTGGGTTCAATTCTAAAAATAAAATATTGTGTCCACCTAAAATAAATAAATTAATTAAAATAAATATAAAAAAAAAGAAAAATAGAAACAAATTTAACAGGGGAGGGACAAAGATAAAGTGAAAGTACAAAACATTGCTAAAAGAAATTAGAGACATAAGTGGAAAGAATGCCTATATTCATGAATTCGAAGAATATACTTAAAGCAACACACTACCCATCGCAACTTACAGGTTTAATGTAACTGCTTTGAACATACCAACAGAATTTTTTGCAGAAACAGAGAAGCCCATTCTAAAACTCACATGGAATCTCAAGGGACCCTGAAGACTCAAAACAATGTTGAAAATGAGGAACTAAATTGAAGGACTTATACTTCCTGATTACAAAACTTACTACTAAGCAACAGTGATCAAAACAGTGAAACTGGCCTAAGGACAGGCATATAGACCAGTGAAACAGAACAGACAACACAGAAATAAACCCTCACAATTATGATTAATTGATTTTCAACAAAGGGAGCAAGGCCATTTGATGGGGAGAAAAGACAGTCTTTTCAACAAACTGTAATGGAATTAGCTGGACAGTCACATGCAAAAGATTAAGATTGGACCCTTACTCTTTATACCCTGTTATATCATACACAAAAATTAACCCAAGCCTGGCACAGTGGCACACATCTGTAATCCCAGTGGCTTGGGAGGCTGAGGCAGGAGGATGGTGAGTTCAAAGCCAGCCTCAGCAATGACAAGGCACTAGGCAACTCAATGAGACCTTGTCTCTAAATAAAATACAAAATGAGGCTGGGGATGTGGCTCAGTGGGTAAAGCATCCCTAGGTTCAATCCCAGGTACGAAAAAAAAAAAAGATATAAACCAGAAGAACTGATAATACAGAAAGTACAAACTAGAGTACCCTGGATACAAATCTAACTCCGAGCTCCCTAGTGGTCAAGGCAAAGAGGGAACACTAACATGGTTCACAGTGACAAAAATCAAACCAGTGGCTCAGAAGAGGAACAACCACTCCAGGCATTTGACTTAAAGAAAATTTCCCATGGGCCCCCAAAAGCTTCCTTGGAAGTGTCTGAAGAAGAACATAATGCAAGCTGATAGGGTCATACAAAGCAAGCTGAGTAAGAACAACTGGAAGAAGGTCCAGAATTACTGTGCTTCCTCATGATCGAGCTTCACCCCAAAACAAAACATTACAGATAGATCTAAAATAGGTAGATGCAGCACTTCTAGCACAGTTCCATTGTTTTCTTTGTTTTTGTTTTTTCCTTTTTATACTGGGGATTGAACCCAGAGGTGCTGAGCCACAGCTCTGGCTCTTTTTGTTTTATTTTGAGACAAGTTTTCACTAAGTTGCTTAGGACCTCACTAAATCACTAAATTGCTGAGGCTGGCCTTAAACTTGTAATCCTCCTGCCTCAGCTAATTCCATTACAGCGGTAGAGCGCTCGCCTAGCACGTGCAGGACCCAGGTTCGATTCTCAGCACCACATAAAAATAAAGTCATTGTGTTGTGTCCTTCTACACCTAAAAAATAAATATTAAAAAAAAGCATTGCCATTTTTACATGAAAATGTTCACAATATGATATGAAAATGGTAAAAACAGTATAATCCAGTCATAGAGAAAGAGCAAGAAAGCAGCCTGAGAAGTCTAAGCAGTGGGTGCTAGTGGTTATCAAGGGGGTTACAGACTATCTAAACTGTGTGTGTGTGTGTGTGTGTGTGTGTGTGTGTGTGTGTGAGCGCGCGTTTCTTCAACCTGGATGACTTATACTTAAAAAACACACAAACTGGGCTGGGTACGTAGTTCAGTGGTAGAGCATGGGCTTAGCATTAATGAGGCCCTACCTTCTATTTCCAGCACTGAAAATATAAATAGGGCCTGGGATATGATTCAGTGGTAGAGTTCTTGGCTAGCATATGGGACACCCTGAGTTCAATCCCCAGGATAGCCAAATAAATAAATAGTCAGGCATGATAGCATATGCCTGTAATCCCAGCAACACGGGAGGCTGGGGCAGGATTGTAAATTATAGGCCAGCCTGGGTAATTTTATTTTTATTCGTTTGTTTGTTTATTTATTTATTTTATGTGGTGCTGGGGATTGAACCCAGGGCCTTGTGCATTCGAGGCAAGTCCTCTATTAACTGAGCTACATCCCCAGCCCACAGCCTGGATAATTTAATTAGAGACCCTGTCTTAGAATAAAATTTTAAAAAAGACCTGGGGGCACAGCTCAGTAGTAAAGTGATTGCCTAGAATTGGAGAGGCTCTGGGTTTGATCTCCAATACCACAAAAAAAAAAAAAAAAAAAAAAGATAAATAAATACTTGAACCTCTTGAGAAATTTAGAAATATGAGATTAAGGGGGAAATGGAAATACTTCTATAATTGAGAATGTAATTTTTTCTGGAGGGATACTGGCAATATACCAGGGGCACTTTACCATTGGAGCCATGCCCCCAGTCCTTTTTATTTTATTTTTTATATTTATGTTTTAGTTGAAGTTGGAAACAATATCTTTGTTTTATTTATTTATTTTTATGTGTGCTGAGGATCGAACCCAGGGCATCACACACAGTAAGCAAGCTCTCTACAACTGAGCCACAACCCAGCTCCTCCAGAGCCCTTTTTTAAAATTTTATTTTGAGACAGGTTCTCACTAAGTTGCTGAGGGTTTCATGTATTGGCTGAGGCTGGCCTTGAATTTACAATCCTCCTGTCTCAGTCTTCCAAGTCACTGGGATTACAAGCATGTGCCACAGCACCCACAAGAATACAATATTAATTATGACATCATCTAAAAGTAATAAGAAAATGGGCTAAAAACAAAAGTCAATAATGTATTGGCAAGCCAACACTATGAAACTGACTGATGCAGATGGGCTTCAGCAGGAAGCACAGGTGAGCCCCAGTGTTGTGCTGGAGTTAATTTAGGTGCCTTTCTATGAAACTCTCAAAGCTGTACCCAGGTCAGCAGCAGCAGCTTTGAGAGTTTAATTTGTTTGGAATTCAAATTTCCAGACATACCTCTGACCCAGAGAATGGGCAACTCTAAGGGTGGGGTTAAAACAAACCATGCAGGTGACTTTGATTCATGCTGAAATTTGAAAACCAATGGTAGGAAGTAATAATGTCTCCCAAAGGTGAAAGCACTTTCTCTAGTTAGGAAAACACTTCTTTCTCAAAACTCACTGTTATAATTATTCAATCTCCCAAACATAAATTATTCCATTCAACTGTGAAAAGATAAACTGGAAGAAGATAAAGATTTCTTAAAATTAGGAAGAATTCAAAGCTGTTCATTTTGAGACAATGTATTAATCATTGCAGTGACACTGAAGAAAAATGAAGTCTGACTGTAAAAAAATGATAAAGAATCGATGTATTTGGAATTTCAATATTTAGATTTGAAAATACTCTAGATCGAGAAGGGATCAAATAGAATTATTACAACTGCAATATTTATGTGGCCTCCAACTTAAATTAACATATTTAAAATAGGAATTTAGGGCTCGGGATGTGGCTCAAGTAGTAGCACGCTTGCCTGACATGCGTGAGACACTGGGTTCAATCCTTAGCACATTAAAAATAAATAAATAGGGCTGGGGATGTGGCTCAAGCGGTAGCGCGCTCGCCTGGCATGCGTGCGGCCCAGGTTCGATCCTCAGCACCACATACAAAAACAAAGATGTTGTGTCTGCCGATAACTAAAAAAATAAATAAATATTAAAATTCTCTCTCTCTCCCTCTCTCTTTAAAATAAATAAATAAATAAACAAATAAACAAATAAATAAATAAAGATAAAATAGGAGTTCAACAAAGGGGAATAAAGGGAAGGGAAGAAGAATGGGAATAGGAAAGACAGTAGAATAAATCAGACATAACGTCCCTATGTTTATATGTGAATACACCAGCAGTGAAACTCCACATCATGTACAACCAAAAGAATGGAAAGTTATACTCCATGTACGTATGTCAAAATGCATGTTGCTATCATATAACTAAAAAGAACAAATTAAAAAAAAATAAGAGTTCAACAAAATGTTAACTTCTAGTCTTGTCTACAGGGCCATATCAATTACCACAGTTTCAAATTTAAGACTGGTGCTAAATTTGAGACATAGACTATTGAAATATCAGATCTTCTTCACATTTGTGATTGCAATTTTTAAAAAATAAGCTGTAATTGGTTATTTATATAAACACTCATCCTCTCTGATTATGTGGAATTACACTGAACTTCACTAGACTCCTGCTTAAGAACAACCAGTGAACACAATGCCTTGCATATTCTATACTTTCAGAAAATGCTAAGAATCAGTCAGGGTGGGCTTGCCTACCCATAATCTCAGCTACTCAGGAAGCTAAGGCAGGAGGATCATAAGTTCAAGATCAGCCTGGGCAATTTAGCAAGACTTTGTCTCAAAATAAAATTTAAAAAGGGCTGGGGATGTACCTCAGTGGTAGAGCACTTGTCTAGAATACAAGAGGCCCTGGGTTTTTTTTCTTTTCAAAAAAGAAAAAAAAAAAAGGTAAATATCAAAGAAACCAGTAGTTCCCAAAAACAAAATTTCAAGTTGTGCGGGGCGAGGGCATATACCTGTCGTCCCAGATATTCAGGAGGCTGAGGCAAGAGAACTCTTCATCCCAGGAGTTCAAAGCAGCCTGGGCAATATGGTGAGACTCACCCCTCCCTGCTCCCCCTCAAAAAAATTAAGTACATGCCCTCAATATATATGTTTACATATAAATTACATACATGACTTACTGTGACAATATACTGTACATTATAAAATGCATAAAAAATTAAGTCTCAAATAAACACAAAGATCAGTTTAAATATTTTTTCCTTCCTAAAACCCAGGTAACCCTGATGCTTGCATACACACCCTCTTTGGATTCCACTGCAAAGCTTATGTAAGACCCAGCAACCCTACAAGCATTCCACTCAATGCCCCTAACAGCCCAAGTGGAAGCTGTCAAATCACGGGTTAAATTGCTGTCTTCAGCCGAGTTCTACCATGTCTAATTCAAGTGTGTGACACTGTCTTCCTCCCTCCACCCTAATACCTTCTTCCACTGCCTTTCATCTGCCAATGCAGTAAACAGAAGACTAAAGTCAGCAGGTCCAATAGCATGAAAACATGGAAGCTCTGTTGTCAGACATTCCTAGGTCTGTACCCAGGACCAGGCCCTAAGTAGCCAGTGAGCCAGGGCCAGTCAGAAAACTTCTCTAAAACTCATCCATAACAGAAAGGCTAATAGTATCATCTCATTTGTTGATTATAAGGATTAAGTAAAATAAGCTAACATTAAAGCACATAGAAGAGTGCCCAGAAAGCATAAGCACTCAACCCAGAAGTGTTAATTCAGGGGGCAGAAAAGGTACATGAATCTTGTTTCCCTTTTTTTTTTTTTTTTTTTTTTGGTACTGGGGATTGAACACAGCTTGCTTTACCACTGAGCTACAACCCAAGGCCTTTATTTAATTATTTATTTATTTTTAAAACAGGGGCTTGTTAAGTGACCCAATCTGTCTTTGTACTTAGCATCCCCCTGAGTAGTACACCTTGTTTCTTTAGCCAGTGCAGGAATATAGCAAGTTACAAGGGCAGCAGCTCAAGTGGTAGAGTCCAGCACACCTGGTCTGAAGGTCTGATCCATCCTTTACAGCTGGGGATCCACTCCCAATGGGAGTAATGACCCAAACTGTATACAGAGAACTAAGAGTACTATAAGAGTACTAAGACTAGTGGCCAGCAAACGGCCACCCATGGTGAGAGTAAATAAACAGCACCTGAACCTAAGTGCCTTTCCAGGGTTCCTGGGACACATTCATATGAATGGCTAGGCGCTGGAATCCCTAAAGTCTATCACCAATTCCAATAAATACATGTGTACCCGAAGTGCAGCAAGCACAGTTCCTCCCTAACTGGACAGTTAACTTATTCACATGCCCATCAGGCAAATCACAACCTTGATGCCTTTGTTACCTTGTCATAAACTAGGAGAAAACTTTTACTCATCTCATGACAATAAACTAATTTGGAAGGGTCCTAAACTGGTGATTATCAAGTACAGGGAAGCCTCCAGAGAGGGGCTGTTTTTGCCACAGTAGCAAAACAAGGTAGAGAGCATTCCAAACCCCAGATTAGTCCATAATAAATGAAAACTAATTCTTACCATTTCAACTTATGAGCAAAGCAATGAATATGGAGATACTATTTATACTTGTATTATGTTTTTTATATCATGTGGCCAGTGGGAATGCTGAAAATATGTAAAACATTTAAAATCTAAGCTATATTAACACATGGTTAAAAAGATAACCAAATTCAAGGCCAGCTTCAGCAACTTAGCGAGACCCCGTCTCAAAATAATTAAGCATCACTACAATGCATTCAGCACCGTAAGTACACCTGATCTCCACTCCTTACTAAAACCTTGAACCTTTAGCATAACACACTGAGATAGCAGCACACCAATAAGAGCACTGCATAACCAAACTCCACAAAACCTTTGGTCAAATGAAAGAAACATACACAAGGATAACATCGCTAAAGAAACCTATGTTCACTTCACAAGAATTATTACCAAATCTCCAGAAAGAGTTTAGTGGCCCAGCTCTACCTGCCACCGCAGAAAGGGGTGTAGTAAGCGTCGGCACTAGGGGAGCCTGCCGGCACCAGGGATTCAATGTCCCTCCATCGCTTCCAGTTGCACAGCACGCTGCGATGCACGCAGTCCACACCTAGGGCTCCCTGCAGCTGGCGCTGGCGTGACATTACAACCCTGCATATACTGGGGTGATACACCCACCTGGAAGTCAACAGAATCAACATCAGTGAGCAAAGTTGAGGGTGCAAGCTACACAGAGAACTAGAAATCGAACGAACCAGCAAACAGTAGTGCTGCCTCTCGGACCTTCTGAGAGAAAAACGGACAACACGCTTCCCTGTGCTCCGGAAACCCCGGCAGCCCTACAGCAGGCTCGGAGCAGATGATGCTGGGGCGGAGATGCGGAGCCCAGCCAGACCTCGTAGGGCGGGACCAGAGGCTTCGGGGCTTCGGGGCCCTGGAGAACTGCCCGGCAGGGTCGGACGGCGGGCGCGTCGGGGGCGCGGAGCTCAACAGGGCGGTGTGAGGACCGGTGACCGAGACCGGCAGCCCCCGCGGGCTGCGGTCCGAGGCCCGCGCAGCTGCTGGACACTCCCCGGCGGCAGACTGAGGCCGGGCCCAAAGCCGGCAGGCGCCGCAGAGGCGCGCGTAGATACCTGTGGCCGAGGCAGCTCCCGACGACAGCGGCACGGCGTGCGCGCTCCCGGTCCGCGGTCCGGTGCGTGGCGCCCGCGCAACTCCCGCCCCTTCACCTCTCACCTCCCACCTTTCCCCTCCCGCCCACCGCCCTCCACACGTGCGCCCAGCGTCCTGCGCGTGCGCGGTGGCTTCGTCCGGTTCCTGCGCGGCCTCTGGCGGCCACCTGCCGCACAGCCCCAGGAAGCGCGAGCGCTCGGGAGCCTTGACGGAGCAAAAGAACGCGCCCAAGATGCTCTGTACGACAGCAGAGCACTGAAGGCAGGGCGGGGTGTTTCGGCGGTGGAGCGCTGGCCTATCACGTTCCAGGGCCTGGGTTTCATTCTCAGCACTGAAGCGGGTAGGGGAGAAGCAGCTGAGATACATTAGATGCAGGTGGTTGAAAAGATGACTTACGTAAAACGAATTCCCTAGTCTCTCTTTTTTTTAAATATATTTATTTTGGTTGGTGCTGAGACTCGAACCAGGGCTTTACACATGCTAGGCAAGTGCTCTACCACTGAGCCCCAACCCCAGCCCTCCCTAGTCTTTTAAAAGAATGTTTTTAAGATGGGAGCAGTAACGCACGCCTGTAATCCTAGTGGCTCTGGAGGCTGAGGCAGGAGGATTGCAAATTCAAGGCCAGCTTCAGCAACTTAGAGATACCGTCTCAAAATAAATAAAGGGTTGGGGACGCGTACCTCAGTAGGGAATCAATCCCCTGTACCAAGAAATAATGTTTTATTTCTATTTACTGAAGTTCAAAGATATTATTGGATGACTGTTCAGAATAAGCTGTAGAGTATGATCCCATTTTTTGTTAAGCACAATGCAAGAAGAGCCTAAGGTGGTAGTGACTGTTGTCAGTGGTTATCTGTGTGAGGGAATGTCACTGGATGGGGTCTGAGGCGGTCATCTGAAGGGACTTCAACTCGATCCTGGCAGGTTCTTGACTGAATACCATAGAAAGGAGTTTCAGGATATTAATGGAGGCATAAGTAGAGATTTATTCAGGAAAGTAAACAATAGGGCATAATAAGGAAGTGCAGGCGTTGGAGAATAAGAGACAAGTTTGGTTGTCCTATGTTATTTTGTTTTGCAATTCTGGAGATTGAACTAGTATGCATTCTTATCACTGAGCTACTCGAACCACAACCGCTAATTTTTTTTTTTTTTTTCCCGAGAGAGGGTCTCGCTAAAATTACTGAGACTGGCCTCACTCTTTTTTTTTTTTTTTTTTTAATATTTATTTTTTAGTTATCGGCGGACACAACATCTTTGTTTGTACGTGGTGCTGAGAATCGAACCCGGGCTGCACACATGCCAGGCAAGCGCGCTACCACTTGAGCCACATCCCCAGTCCATGGCCTCACTCTTAAGATCCTCCTGCCTAAGCCTCCCAAGTCCCTGGGATTACAAGTGTGGGTCCGCTGCCCAGCTGGACTCTGCTTTAAAAGAAAATTATGTAAATACTGAATATGAGAAACATATGGAAGTGACATCACCCTATTATGCTCATTTTCTTTGATGGTGGAGCACAAAGGGCAATGGTGGTCTGGTTCTTTTCAACATCTTCCAGTTGATGTTATCTATTTGACAGCACTTGAACTGTACCCATATCATGTGTCTAACAATATTTCTCCCTCGGCTTCTTTTAATTAATGTAAAAATACATTCTATAAGCAAACAAGGTATATAGGTACTAATTACCTGGAGTTACAGCACTCTTAAGATTTATTGGACCTTTGAAGAATTTAGGCCTGGAGGAAAACAGGCCTGGGGGGTGAAGGTAAGGGCATTTATGGAGTTTTTAGATTTAAAGTTGCAGTTCCTCTTTCCTGGTTGTGTCCTTTTTATCCTATATCTTCTATCCTACCTCAAGAAGAATATGTGTGTGGGAGTTTTGGTTTTTTTTAAATTTTAATATTTATTTTTTAGTATTTGGTGGACACAACATCTTTGTTTGTATGTGGTGCTGAGGATCGAACCCGGGCCTCACGCATGCCAGGCGAGCACGCTACCGCTTGAGCCACATCCCCAACCCCTAGTGTGGGAGTTTTTCCAATGGCAAATTGGCAGGTAACCCTCTTGTGCATGGAACAGGTGACATGTAATGGCAATAGCAACATTGAGTGATCACACTGACCACTGAGTGTCCTCACATTCTACCTTCCTGAGCACAGGAGGCTGGCCTCCTTACTGCCTCACAGAAGGGGAGGGCAAGGCTACACTAAGATAGAAGCACTGCCCAGAGAAGGCAACCTGGTCCTTTTGCATCAGTGCAGAGACACCTTGACCACTCAGAGTCAGAGGTCAGCCTCGTTCCATCTCTACCCCTCCCATATCCACCCCTCCACCCCAGGCTCCCAGGATGAAACCGAATCTGATTCTGCCCTCAAAGGCGCCAGGGCTGTGGTGGCAGACAGTGCCAGTACAGTCACAATGCAATGCAGGAATTGGAAGTAGTCCTTCTCCTGGCCCCTGTGGCCTTCCTACGCATTCTATAAAAAGTCATTCCCAGGGCCAGATGTGGTGACACACACCTGTAATCCAAACACTTGGAAGGCTGAGGCAGGAGAATTGCAAGTTTGAGACCAGTCTCAGAAATTTAGAGAGAATCTGTCTCAAAAAAAAAAAAAAAAATGAAAGGTCATACCTGACTGCCAAACAAATGGACTACCTCTCCAATCCTCTGTCTGGCCTCCCTCCTGATCCCAACTACTGTGGCAGTGACATCGAAAATACCCATTTGGGGCTGGGGATGTGGCTCAAGCGGCAGCGCGCTCACCTGGCATGCGTGTGGCCCGGGTTCGATCCTCAGCACCACATACAGACAAAGATGTTGTGTCCACCAAATACTAAAAAATAAATATTAAAAAGAAAATACCCATTTGGGGGCTGGGGTTGTAGCTCAGTGGTTGAGCACTTGCCTGGCATGTGTGAAACACTGGGTTGAATCCTAAGCACCAAAATAAATATATTGTGTCCATCTACAATTAAAAAAATATTTTTAAAAAATACCCAGTTGCTGTGGCCCAAATGTGCTATGCTGTGTTCAGGATTGAATTTTGAACTAAATGGGAATTTTTCTTCTATAAAAAAAGAATATGTTCCCGGGCATGGTGGTGCATGTCTTAATCCCAGCAGCAGGGGAGGCTGAGGCAGGAGAATCTCAAGTTCAATGCCAGCCTCAGCAAAAGCAAGGAGCTAAGCAACTCAGTGAGACCCTGTCTCTAAATAAAAAATACAAATAGGGCTGGGGATGTGTGTGTGGCTCAGTGGTCAAGTGCCCCTGAGTTTAATTTCTGATACAAAAAAAAAGAATATGTTTAAAGCAAGGATAGTGGCACATATCTGTAATCCCAGGGACTCAGGAGGCTGAAGTAGGCCAATCTCAACAAATTGACGAGGTCGTACACAAACCTATCTCAAAAAATAAAAAGGTCTGGTGATATAGTTGAGTAGTTAAGCACACCTGTATTAAATCCCTAGTATCAAACACACACACATATATATGCTTGCCAGCAAGCGATGTGGTGAGCCCTTCTTTTACCTCTTGTTCACCCCTACATCAATCACTCTCTCCAAGAATGATCCCTTAAATACCATCATCATCAGTCAACAGTGGTACACTCCCATAATCCCAGCTACTCTGCACTCTGAGGCAGGAGGATAGAAAGTTTGATCTGTCCCCTCAGAAATGATCTCATTTCCCTATCACCAGTTCTTTTTTCTCTCTCTCCACTGCCTCTTTTCTCTTGGCAAATATAGTGTATATGTGTGCATATGTGTGCATGTGTGTGTGTGAGAGAGAGAGAGAGAGAAAGAAATGCTGGGGCCAAACACAGGGCTTCAAAGATGCTAAGCAAGTGCTCTGCCACTGAGCTACACCCCCAGCCCTGCCCACTTTTTAACTTTTTTTTTTTTTTGGTGGTACTGGGGATTGAAACCAGGGACTCTCTACCACTGAGCGACATCCCCAGCCCTTTTTATTTTTTAATTTGAGACAGGGTCTCACTGAGTTGCCAGTCTGGCCTCAAACTTGCATCTTACTGCCTCAGTTTCCCAGTCACTGGGGTTACAATTATGTGCCACTGAGGCTGGCAAATTTTTAGGTTTCTGATTGAAAGTATTATGACCTTGCAGGATTGAATCCCAACCTTTTTACAGCCAATTTCCTAAAAAGAATGTGGTTCTAAACTTAGCTCACAACAAAATCACCTAGGGAATAAAGTTAAATCAGAGTCCTTCTGAGCCCTGGGCTCAGTCTTCTCTCCAGAGAGAGTCAGGAGGAGCCTTGAAACAACCTCCAAGGCAGGGATTTAGCCAGACTCTTCTGTTACACACACACCATCTAACCATTCCACCAAACCTGCGTTTGCATGTGACTGGACACTCACCTTCAAAAACAAAAGCCTGGCCTGGTGTGGTGGCACATGCTGGTAATCCAGTGACTCTGGAGGCTGAGGAAGGAGGATCACAAGTTCAAGGCGTGGCCCTGAGAAACTTAGTGAGACCCTATCTCAAAAAATAAAAGGGCTGAGGATATATGGCTTAGTGATTAAGTACCTCTCAGTTCAATCCCCAGTAACAAAATAAATAAATAAATAAAATAAGAGCCTCCAAGACTGGTAAGCACTTGGCTAACTAACTTTGTGCTTTGAAGCACCAGGAACAACCCACTCAATTTCCTCAGAGTCCTCTGGAACCTCTGGGGAAATGAAGCTTATGGGCTCCTGGTAAATCTGTCATAGAATGTATTCCCTCTCTTCTCATAGAGTAGAATGAAATGGCCATGACTTTAAGGATTCTCTCAATATTTTATTATAACAGCATACAGAACAGCTGAAGGAACTACCCAGTGACCAAGCATATACCCAGGCTCTACAACTGTGAATGTTAGTATCTCATATCTCCCTGAAACATTTATTGCTTTATCCACTTATCAATCCATCTTATTTTTAAGATGTTACTTTTTATATGTAATATTCACATAGAACAGCTCCATTTAGCCCCAACTGGCCCAAGCTCAGCCTTACTTCAGATTGTTGCCCTCAAGAAACATAAATTCAAAAATTTTAAAAACTAATGGAGGGCTGGGCTGTGGCTCAGTGGCAGAGCACTTGCCTGGCATGTGTAAAGTACTGGGTTTGATTCTCAGCACCGCATATCAATCAATAAAGTAAAGGTCCACTGACAACTAAAACATTAAAAAAAAAAACAAAAAACACAACTAATGGAGGGGATGGGGTTGTGGCTCAGCAGTAGCACACTTATCTGGTATGTGTGGGGCACTGGGTTCAACTCTGAGTATCACATTTAAATAAATAAATAAAATAAAGATCTATCAACAATTTAAAAAACTTAAAAAAAAAACCAAAAAACTAGTGGAGCCTGGAAATCATCAAGAAATGACGATAATTCCCAAGTACTTCAGCTTCTACCCTGTGCCTATTCTTAAGTCTGTTCTTGCCAGTTGTGGTGACACACAGCTGTAATCCAAGTGACTCGGGAGGCTGAGATAGGAAGAGCGCAAGTCCAAGACCAATCTCAACCCAGGCCCAAAGCAACTTAGCACGATGCTGTCTCAAAAAAAAAGGTTGGGGATGTAGCTTAGTGGTAAAGCACCAATGCGTGAAATCCCCAGCACCAATAAATGAAATATCTAATCCCAATCCCATAGACAATCTTGAAAAACAGAGAATGGTGTATTTCACAAATGCAGAAGCATTCCCCTAGAGAAGGAAGATATGCCCAAGTTCATTCAGGATTGACCAGGTGGCGTCAGTCAGTCTGGGACCCAAGACTCCAAGTTACAGCCTCTTGCCCAGCTGTCTGGCCTGTCATGAACAGACAAGGGTGTTTCATCATGATATGGGGCCGCCTCTGCAATCACTTGCATTTGGTCTCGTGTTCACCATGAATTAAGTATGAGTAATAGCAGTTGGCAATATGATAAAGTGGAAAAGGCTGCTACAGGGTCAGACTCCTAGTATTCAAATTCTAGTTCTGACACAAACAGCAGCTCCATGACCAAGAGGGTTGACTTTGCCTCAGGGGATTGACTTAGAAGTCAAGACCCAGGCTGCAACCAAGAACACCACTGTGTGGCTGTAGAAAAAAATTAAACCAGAGGGTAAACACATAAAATGTCTCTATTCCAATAAATGGGAGCCACTCTAATAGCCATAATACAGTCACTAAAAAAGAAACTTTATAAAATCTCAATGATGAATTCATACTCAAGTTCCTATCATATATCAGACAGCAAGGATATAAGAAGTTAACTCCCTGCAATAGAGATCTCTTCTTTTGTGTGGCAGTACTTTCAAACCCAGGGCCTCACACGTGCTAGGCAAGTACTATACCACTGAGTTACCTTATTTTATTTTGAGACAGGGTCTCACCAAGTTGCTCAGGCTGGCCTCAAACTTGGGATCCTCCTGCCCTAGCCTCAAGTGTACAATTCACAATAGGTATATGTGGAACCAACCTAGATGCCCTTCAGTAGATGAATGGATTTAAAAAATGTGGCATATATACACAATGGAATATTACTCAGCAATAAGAGAATAAAATCATGGCATTTGCAGGTAAATGGATGGAGTTAGAGAAGATAATGCTAAGTGAAGTTAGCCAATCCCAAAAAAACAAATGCCGAATATTTTATTTGATATAAGGAGGCTGATTCATAGTGGGATAGGGAGCGGGAGCATGGGAGAAACAGACAAACTCTAGATAGGACAGAGGGATTGGAGGGGAAGGGAGTGGGCATGGGGTAATTAATGATGGTGGAATGTGATGATTATTACTATCCAAAGTACAGATATAAAGACACGAATTGGTGTGAATATACTATGTATACAACAAGAAATATGAAAAATTGTGCTCTATATATGTAATAAGGATTGCAATGCATTCTGCTGTCATGTATAAATTAAAAAAAAAAAAAAAAAAGAATTTAAACTTGGGCTAGGGGCTGGGGATGTGGCTCAAGCGGTAGCACGCTCGCCTGGCATGCGTGCGGCCCGGGTTCGATCCTCAGTGCCACATACAAACAAAGATGTTGTGTCTGCCAAAAAACTTAAAAATAAATATTAAAAAATTCTCTCTCTCCCTCTCTCTCTCTCTTTAAAAAAAAAAAAAAAAAAAAAAAACTTGGGCTAGGGTTGTGGCTCAGCGGTAGAATGCTGGCCTAGCACGTGCGAGGCCCTGGGTTTGATCCTCTGCACCACATAAGAATAAATAAATAAAATAAAGATATTGTGTCCAACTACAACTAAAAAATAAATATTTTTTAAAAAAGAATTTAACCTTTACTTCATTTACTTTTATTTATTTATTTTTAATGTGGTATACTGAGGATTGAACCCAGTGCCTCAAACATGCTAGGTAAGTGCTCTACCACTGAGCTACAGCCCCAGCCCCAAGTTAAATGCTTTAATGTGAACCTTTATTTTATTTATTTATGGTCTAGGGGATTGAACTCAGCAAAAGTGAGGTGCTAAGCAACTTTGTGAGATTCTGTCTCAACTTTAAAAAACAAAATAAGGCTGGAGATGTGGCTCAATGGTTCAGTGTCCCTGGGTTCAATCCCCAGTACAAAAAAAAAAAAACAACTTAAAAGAGACAACCCCCAGGAAGCCCCAGTGTAGGAACTCACTTTATTCCAGCCACAGTTGTCCTAGTTGTCACTCTGGACACCTGCCATTCAGGTTATCACCTGATAGCACACTGAATCCACTTTGACTCTAAAAGACATAACCCAAAATGAGCAGGTAGGGCTATAGTGTATTTACATGGAAAGCTCCAAAGTGCCTTTTGCTGGAGTTTAATATCCAGCCTCACTCAGGGTCATGGATCTTCACTCTGTTTTCTGAACAGGGCCCAGAGGAACAAAGGCACACACAACATCACAGCCCCTCCCTGGTGAAGGGAGCTGCCAGTCCAACCTGAAACAGTATGACAAAGGCAGAAGACCCCATCCTGTGGGGCTGCTTTGTCTTCCACATCCCAAATAGTCCAAAGGAGCCTTGGTTGCTCCTAAATCAGGTCACAGAATAGCAGGAGACATTCCTTTGGCAAAAAAGGACACACTCTTATCCTGTATCTTGTATTGGTAAGTGAGGCTCCGATCCCGCTGGGCTGTGGGCTTCAATGGTCTCCGCCAAAGGATCCTTAGCTGCAGAGAGGGAGAAGAATGAAAGAGGGGCAAGGGAGAAGAATGAAAGAGGGGCAGCCACAAGTACCACAAGTATCCGTTTGTTTCACTGTGAACCTTGCTCAGCCACTTTGTGCCCTCTTATTGAGATTTCTATGGGATCTTAGTCAGACGAGCCATACAGTAATGGGACCAATGACTTTTTTTTTGGAAGGGGAGTAGTGGTACCAAAGTTTGAACCCAGGGGTGTTTAACTAATTAGCCACATCCCCAGCCCTTTGTTTAAAGTTTTTAAATTTTTTAATTTTGAGATAGGGTCTTGCTAAGTTGCTTGGGCCTCACTAAGTTGCTAAGACTGGCTTCAAACTTGTGATCCTTCTGCCTTAGCCTCCTGAGCCACTGGGATTTAAGATGTGTGCCATCGCACCTAATAGGACCAACATTTTTTTTTTTATTATTTATTCTTTTTAGATATATATGACAGTAGAGTATATTTTGACATATCATACATACATGGAATACATCTTCCCATCTTTGTGGTTATACATGATGTGGAGTTACACTACTAGTGTATTCATATAAGAACACAGGAAAGGGGTTGGGGATGTGGCTCAGTGGTAGAGCACTTGCCTACCATGTGAGGCACAGGTTCAGTTCTCAGCACCACATATAAATAAATAAATAGCCAGGCGCGGTGGCACACACCTATAATCCCAGCAGCTCGGGAGGCTGAGACTGGAGGATCTTGAGTTCAAAGCCAGCCTCAGCAATGATGAGGTGCTAAGCAACTCAGTGAGACCCTGCCTCTACCTAAAATACAAAATAGGGCTGGGGATATGACTCAGTGGTTGTTTGTCCCTGAGTTCAATCCCCAGCACCAATAAATAAATAAATAAACAGTAAAGGTCCACTGACTTTTTTATATTCATAAAAGACCTGTGCTTTAAAAAAAACAAAGAACATAAGAAAGTTATGTCCAATTCATTCTGTTGTCTTTCCTATTCTCATTCCCCCTCTCTGGGACCAACTTTTAAAATAAACTTATTGCCAGCTAACTAAAATAAAAGGTTTCCCCCTCCAATACAATAGTAATATTTGCTTATTACAGAAAATGTGAAAGCAAAAGAAAAAAGATGGAAAAAAAATCCCCCAGAGAAAAACTATACAAGTATATTTACGCATTTCCATTTTTTAAATTTTTTTTTTAGTTTTTCGGTGGACACATCTTTCATTTTTATTTTTTTATGTGGTGCTGAGGATGGAACCCAGTGCCCCACACATGCCAGGCGAATGTATACCACTTGAGCCACATCCCCAGTCCCTCCATTTGGTTTTTTTTTCTATTCATGGTTTTGTACTTGTTGGTTAGAATAACTTTGAAAATCAACACACTAGAATTTGTACAATCAACACAGAAGTTCAGAAAGACTGGACATTTATTCTTTGCATGTTTTTTTTTTGGGGGGGGGTTTGTTTTGTGGTATCAGGATTGACCAAATATATGCTATGCAAGTGTTTTACCACTGAGCTACATCCCCAGTCCTAGGCATTTATTCTGATAATTTCACTGACTTGAAAGGAACCACAGGTACCCCACAGAACCCTCTCATGCTGTGTCACAGGTACCAACACAGCATTTCTGGACTTGCTCCTTTGCTGAAATCTACCAGATTTTGCTCTGAATGACTCTGGGCCAAGGAGAATGGCTGCTGGGTCAAGAGTGGTCAACAGGAAGATAACTGGAAGCTGTGGTGGAGGCCCACAGATGATTCCAACAGAGAAGTTGAGAAAGGTGCAGAACCACAGCAGCCCATTTGAAGGGGCAAAGGCTGGCTTCCCTCCTAGCTTCTGCTCAAGTACTGCACTCTGGCAGAGGCTGCAGTGGGGATGGGAGCAATGCCAGTCCATGGCTAAGGGCTCCCTAAGTCTTCATTTTCAGAGGAACAGTTTTAGCCTGAATAAGTAGAGCAATTTTGCTATTACTTGATATCACAGCCCCTACAATTCACTCTAGACAGCTGTCTCCTTTTTAGCAGAGCTCCACTTTGTTCACAAAAGAGACCACTGTGGAAAATGTGCCCTGCCTCATGAGGCTGAGCACCATCTAGCACAGGTCACTGACTTGCACTGACACAGCTTCTGAGGTTTCCCTTCCATCTGAAGGAATGTCCCAGGCCTAGATATTCCTCCCTCAGACCTGACAATCTCACCTGTACAGTCTGGATTCACAAGCACAGGGCCAAACAGCCCACTGCCCAGTGAACCCCTAACCCCAATGCCTACATACCTGTCCATGTACATCCTTGCAGAAACCAGTAGCCAGGCCCTCAGCTCTCAGGATTAGGTGGCTCTGATGACTGAGGCCATTCAGCAGGATGTCATTCTCCTCATCTTCAGCATCTCCACTATCATGTACCAGGGCCACCACATTTCCCTGCATCAGACACAGACAGAAAATTACTGCTTACTGAAAGGGACATGAAGGTCAAGGAACACCAGGCTCTCAGTGTCTCCACCCCTGTGTATCCTCTCACAGATCATCCTCCCTGTACACTGCTGTAGCTACAGTCAGCCCCTTAGCAGGAAGGACTCCTGCTGGGCTGGAGAACCCTAATTCTAATAATCCACTGGACACAGTCACCAGCAAGCCCAGCCTATACTTCCAGCTCAATTCATCTAAAATCAAGCTCACCCTATAGTCGTCAAAATTAATTCAGTGTCCTCAATTCCTGAACATGTTAACAAGTGCCACCATCTGCCAGGCCCCAATTCATCCAGTCAACAAGTTTCCAGAGTACTTACTGTGTACCAGACACCACAATAGAGTTAAGAGATATAGGCTCTGCAGGATGACAAGTCCAAGAGAGAGGGAATAATGGTTGCTGGGGAACACAAAGGAGACACATCCTGTCTAGATCAGAGGAGGGGCCAAGTGATGAGCACATCTGACCTGAGTTTTAAAGGGCAAGTAGGAGTTAGCCAAGCAGAAATGACGGGGAAGAATGGATGTGGTGGTATGCATCTGCGATGGGATTCCAGCAATTCTGAAGGCTGAGGCAAAAGGATTACAAGTTCGAGAACAACCTGGGCAATGTAGGGAAACTTTGCCTCAAAACAGAAAATAAAAAGGGTTGGAGTTGTAGCTCAGTGGCAGAGCATTTACTCAGCATGCTCCAGGCCTTGGGTTTGATTGAGCCCCCTTCATTACTTCAGAAAAGAAAAAGAAAAAAAAAAGTGAAAGCTGAGGGTTGGACACACAGCTCAGTAGGTTTAGCATGCACTTGGGTTCCATCCCCAGTACTACCAAAAGGAAAAAAGAGAAAAGTGATGGCTTAGATAATAAATTCTTTCAAAGGAATTCTGTCCAGTTGTATTGTTTTTTTGAATATCAAACATACTGACACTGTGTGTTATTTAATGAAAAAAGAAATCCCCAAGAGTGTGGGTGGCAGATTACCAGTAATGTGAAGGAAAATACAGGGAGACAAATCACATATAAAAATGTTCACAATTGGGCTGGGGTTGTGGCTCAGTGGTATAGTGCTTGCCTAGTACACTTGAGGCACTGGGTTCGATCCTCAGCACCACATAAAGATACTGTGTCCACTTACAACTAAAAAATAAATATTAAAAAAAAATGTTCACAATTACATAGACTCTCCAGGAAAATAGACATTGGAGGGAGAAAGACAATTACTTTTCACTAAAGTACTCTTTTTTGCGGGGAGGTACAGGGAATTGAACCTGGGGCACTTGGCCACTGAACCGCATCCCCAGTCCTAGTTTGTATTTTATTTAGAGACAGGGTCTTACTGAGTCACTTAGCACCTCGTCATGCTGAGGCTGGCTTTGAACTCTGTGATCCTCCGTCTTAGCCTCTGGAGCCGCTAGGATTCCAAGCATGTGCCACGATACCCAGCTAAAAGCATTCTTTATACAGTTTCTTTCTTTCTTTTCTTTTTCTTTTTTTTTTAAACTAAACCTGTTTCACTTTTTGAACTAAAAGAAGTAATTTTTACAAAAAGAGAGTAACAATAGAACACAGAGCTAGCTGAGATGCAGAAGGTGACTTTTACTACCTCCTTCACTCTCCCCTCCACCTTCACAGTAGTACCTTAGTTCCTGTGACTGAGGCAGGACAGCCTCAGTAGCTCCCAAAACACAGCTCCCAGGGAGGCTTCTGTACACAGGTGGTGTTCCACATGCTCTGCTAGATATCCTTACCAGCACTAACTCACTCAGCTCCTCTCTCACTACTTCATACTCTCAGCCAGATGGGGCCACACCAATGTCCACAGGTTCTTAGAGCTCCATAGCTCTTCTTAAGGGTGACTGCCATATTAGAGAGTGTGCTGGTGTATACAAGCTTCACCTCACTCAACTCCAGCAGTCAGGTATCAGTGAGGTAGGTGGTTGGTTTACAATCACTGTTAAATATCTCTATTAAGGCAAAATCTCTAGTTTTGCCTCATCAATAAAGATATCTTATATCCTATACTTTATTACACTTTAAATTTGTTATTGTACTGAGAATTTAATCCAGGGCCTCATGCTTGCTAGGCAAGCACTCTACCAATAAGCTAATTTACCAGCCCTTTTTATTTTTATTTTTTATACCTTTATTTTGTTAATTTTTTATGTGGTGCTGGGGATCAAACCCAGTGCCTCACATGTGCTAGGCAAGCACTCTACCACTGAGCTATTAAATTAAATTAAATTACCCAGGCTGCCCTCAAACTCATGAACCTCTAGCCTCAGTCTCCCAAATAACTGGAATTACAGGCATGTGCCTGGTGCACTTTATAATTTTTAAAGCAGTTTAGTGTGAAACCCTGGGCTCAATCTCCAGTACCCCACCCACAAAAAAGAACATATAAAGCAATTTATACTCTTTATCTGAGCAGACATTCAAAATATATGAAGAAATAATACATCCCAGGACTGTGCCACATGTGACCAGTCCCACTGAACACAGTGCTGTCATTCCTTTTACTTTTTTTAATATTTATTTTTTAGTTTTAGGAGGACACAATATCTTTATTTTTATGTGCTGCTGAGGACTGAACCCAGTGCCTCATGCATGCTAGGCAAGCGCTCTACCTCTGAGCCCCAACCCCAGCCCCCTGATCATTCCTTTTATTTTGAAGGATTTACTTTTTAGCAATGGCAATAGGGGAAAACAGGGTGGGTAAACCATGAATTCTAGGCCTACCGGAGGAAAGGGAAATCAAACCCTAAGCAAATAAAAAGATCACTGCAAGCAAATGAGTCCAGACCTGTCTGGACTCTTTAGAGGTCACAGGTGGCAGCACAGAGAGTAGTTCTATTAGTACCTTTAGCTCCTGGCACACAGTGGCTCTGCAGTAGTGGATGAAATCCAGCACGGCCACTGCCCCCAAGCCTAGGCTCAGCAACACACTGAGGTCATCCACCAGCAGCACTGGACACCTCCAGGTAGTAGCCTCCCCATTATCCACAGGTTTCAAGGCCTCCTGTACAAACTGATACAATGGTTCCAAGTTCCCAGCGCTGGCCTCCCTGGAGAAACAAGACAAAAGTCACCAGAGCTCATTTTTTCTACAAATATTTATGTGGGACCAAATGGCACTAGCAAAGTGCCAGAAGAGACCAAGAACTATATCACAGTTCTTGGCAATCTGGAAAAGAAAAGGTATGCTCGTGTGAAGGTTTTACTCCAATTCAAATACTTCCTGCAGCCTAGTAGGTATAACACACTGTTAGAAACTGGGGAACACAAAATGAATAACTGCTGGGTGCCTTAAAAGATACCATACAGGGCTGGGGATATAGTTAGGCTCGTAGAGGGCTTGCCTCACATGCACAAGACCCTGGGTTCAATCTCCAGCACCACAAAAAAAAAAAAAAAAAAAGATACCATACAGGGGCTGAGGTTGTGGCTCAGTAGTAAAGCACTTGCCTAGCACATGTGAGGCACTGGGTTGGATCCTTAGCACCACATAAAACTAAAACAAAGGTGTTGTGTCCAGCTACAACTAAAAACAAAGTAGCATGTAAAGAAAAAAAAAAAAAAAGACACCATGGTGGCACAAACCTATAATCCCAGCTGCTCGGGAGGCTGAGGCAAGAGGATCCAGCCTTAGGCAAAAGTGAGGTGCTAAGCAACTCAGTGAGACCCTGTCTCTAAATAAAATACAAAATAGGTCTGGAGATGTGGCTCAGTGATTAAGTGCCCCTGAGTTCAATCCTTGGTACCCGTCCCGCAAAAAAAGAGACACACCATACAAGCTAGGTGCAGTGGTGCCCTTAGCTACTTGGGGAGAAGAGGCAGAAGGATCACAAGTTCAAGGCCAGCCTCAGCAACTTAGTGAGACCTTATCTCAAAATTAAAAATATTAAGAGCTGGGGATGGAGCTCATTGACAGAGTGCCCTGAGATTCAATCGTCAGTATCCCCAGCGCCCCCCCCCCAAAAAAAAAAGAAGAAGAAAGAAAAAGAGAATATAGTTTCTCAACCCAAGAGTTTATTATACATCCAGGCTGGGCACATTGGTGCATATCTGTAATCCCACCAGCTCAGGAGGCTGAGGAAGGAGGATGCCAAGTTCAAAGCCAGCCTCAGCAATTTAGTGAGGCCCCAAACAACTCAGCAAGACCCTGTCTCTAAATAAAATATAAAAAGGACTGGGGATGTGGCTCAGTCCTTAAACACCTCTGATACAAAAGAAAAAGAGAGAGAGAGTTTATGGGCTGGGGTTGTAGCTCAGGTCTAGTATACTTGCTTAGCATAGATGAGGCACTGGGCTCAATCCTTAGCACCACATAAAACAAATAAATAAAAAATAAAGGTTAAATTCTAAAAAAAAGAGTTCATGACATCTGGAAGATTAGATTAAGCAGACAAAGAATTCCTAGGAGGTCATGTTGCTGTAAAAAGTTAAACAGGCCAGGTGCAGTGGTGTAGACCTATAATACTAACTACTTGGGAGGCTGAGGTAGGAGGATTCTAAGTTCAAGAATGGCCTCAGTCACTTAGTGAGAATCTGTCACAAAATAAAAAATTAAAAAGTATCTAGAGCTGGGGATGTGGCTCAAGCGGTAGTGCGCTCGCCTGCCATGTGTGCGGCCCGAGTTCGATCCTCAGCACCACAAAGATGTTGTGTCCGCCGAAAACTGAAAAATAAATATTAAAATTTATAAAAAAAAAAAGTATCTAGAAATGTAGCTCAGTGGTATAGTGTCCTCAGGTTCAATCCCTAGTACTAAAGGAAAAAAAAAAATTGTTTGATAGCAATTCTGGTGCTTTGGTGGCAAAGGATAGTGGTCTAAGAGCTGTTTCTAAGCATAACAGATCTGACCTGTTTATGACACAAGCTAACCCATCTCCTTCTGAATGCCCCAGCAGTCAACTCCCAGCAATGAGTAGAGGAATAAAGTCCAGGGCCTCATGTTCCAGGGCTGAGCTCTTGGCATTGGGTTATCTTCCCTAACAATGAAGCAACTCCCCACACCTTGGGATCAGGTGTAACTAGCCCTTACATTCAGATGAAGAAACCAGGATTAGAGGTACTAAGGAATGTGTTCAAGATCACAGATGGAGTCAGGGAATATAGTCTTCTAGTCCACTGTATAAGGGGATACCTGAAAGAAGGAGGCAGTGGGGAGAGTTCATATGAACTCCTGATCAGAAGTAGGAAAACCAATCTGAGATCTGTGATTTTTTAAAATTAATTATTTTAGTAGTACAGGGAATTAAACCCAGGGGCACTTTATCACTGAGCTCTATCCCTATCCCTTTTTAATTTTGAGACAGGGTGTCACTAAGTTGCTCAAGTTGGCCTTGAATTACAATCCTCCTGCCTCAGCCTTCCAAGTTGCTGGGATTACAGGCCTGCACGATGGCACCCATGTAGACCTGTGATGTTGGATACCAAACCAGGTGATGACAAATTTTTTCTTAGAAGAGACAGATAATAAATAGAGAGTAGATACTAAATATTTAGAATTGTGGGTCACATGGCCCTTGTCCCAACTATGCACTATCACCATAGATCAAAATAGCCAAAAACAATATACAAACAAAATTTTAAAAAAAATGGCTAGCCAAAGGCCCTCAGTTTGCTGATCCTTGTAGCAAGGAAAGAATAAAGCAAAGTTGTACATGCAATGGCTCTGAGCCAGGGTTTGAAAAACAGCAAAGCATGTTGTTCTGCCATACTCCCAGCAAATGATGCTTTCTGTATGTAGCCTTTGGGACAACTATGTTACCTTGGAACCATGATGAGAGCCATGCACATTCTTTTTGCTACCAAGGATTGAACAGGGGCATTTAACTACTGAGCCACATCCCCAGCCCTTTTTCAAATTTTATTTAGAGACAAGGTCTCATTGAGTTGGGCCTTGCTAAATTGCTGAGGTTTTATGGGGCTGGGGATGTGGCTCAAGTGGTAGCGCGCTCGCCTGGCATGCGTGCGGCCCGGGTTCGATCCTCAGCACCACATACAAACAAAGATGTTGTGTCCGCCGAGAACTAAAAAATAAATATTAAAAAATTCTATCTCTCTCTCTTTCTCCCTCCCCCACTCTCTCTCTCTCCCACTCTCTCTTTAAAAAAAAATAAAAATAAAAAAAATAAATTGCTGAGGTTTGTTTTGAAATCACAATCTTCTTGCCTTAGCCTCTCAAGCTGCTGGGATTACAAGTGAGCCATGTGCTTTCTGATAATGCTGCGACACCAGGTGAAGTGTCAGATCCCAGAAGCTAGTTCTGCCTCCTACACAAGAAGGAATCACACAGCAAACCTTTCCTGGGTCCACCTGTCAGGTATGCACTCTGACCTGAGAAAATGCAGCGGGTGTGTCTCCTCCTGAGCCTGGAAGAAGACATCCACTGAAGACTTGAGACCCTCAAGGAATACAAGCTGCCCACGTTCCCGTGCCATGGTCAGACTGACACCCTAAAGATGAGAAAAAGAACAGTGAATTACTGTGCCTTATAGAGGAACCCTTTAGAGAGGCTAGATGTAGCTCATAAGAAGGTTCAAAACACATTCCAAACCCTGCAAATGTGAACATGTCTAATTATTTTTTTTGACCATGGCACTTGCCCATTAAGCCACATCCCCAGCCCTATTTTGTATTTTATTTAGAGACAAGGTCTCACTGAGTTGCTTAGTGCCTTGCTTTTGCTGAGGCTGGCTTTGAATTTGCAATCCTCCAGTCTCAGCCTCCCAACTGCTGGGATTGCAGGTGCGCAGCCCTCTTTCTCTATATATATTTTTTAAACATGCTGTCATTTTTTTAATACCTTTATTTTGTGTATTTATTTATTTATTTTTATGTGGTGTTGGGGATCAAATCCAATGCCTCATGCATGCTAGGCAAGTGCTCTACCACTGAGCCACAACCCCAGCCCCCTGTCTACTCTTAATACAAGCCCATACTTTCTTGCCCCTGGGCATTCCCAGCTCACAATCCTCATTCTGTTTTCAGACAGGCGTTTCCATTTAATTGCCACATTTTTAAGAACTTACATTATTTTGCTTAAACACATAAACACACACACACACACACACACACACAAATTTTATGATTAAGCCATATTGATATTTTTGGTTTTTAACTTTCTTTCTTTGAAATGGTCTCTTTAGGTTGCCTAGGCTAGCCTTGAACACCTTAGCCTCCCAAATTGCTGGGATTATAGGTATGTGCCACCATGTCCAGATGAGAATTTACTCATAAAGAGTTCTTACTGTATTTCAGGGAGATTGACAGTTGCAGTTTATGAGTTGTATCTTTTTTTTTTAGGTACTAGGGATTAACTCAGAAGCACTTGACCACTGAGCCATATCCCTAGCCCTATTTATATTTTATTTAGAGATAGGGTTCTCACTGAGTTGCTTAGTGCCTTGCTTTTGCTGAAGCTGGCTTTGAACTCCGGATCCTCCTGCCTCAGCCTCCTGAGCTGCTGGAATTACAGCAGCAGTGGCTATGAGTTGTATCTTTTTTTTTCTTGTACTGGGAATTGAATCCAGGGACACATTACCACTGAGTTACAGCCCTAGCCCTTTTTATTTTCTTATTTTGAAACAGTCTTGCTAAATTGTTAAGGCTGGCCTTGAACTTATGACCCTTCTGCCTCAGCCTCCTGAATTGCTGGGATTACAGGTGTGCCACCTCATCTGGCTTAGTTGTGTTCTTTAAAAATTTCAGAACCTTGGGCTGGGGTTGAGCTCAGTGGTAGAGTACTTGCCTAGCATGTGTGAGGCACTGGGTTTGATTCTCAGCACCACATATAAGTAAATTAATCAAATAAAGGTCCATCAATAACTAAATTAAATAAATAAATAAATTCAGACTTTGAGATCACATGCCACTGATGCAGGAAAAAGAGCCAGATGAAACCAAAAGCCTGGCCCTTTTGCCTGCATCATCATTTTCCAGACTTTGACCATTCACCTATTGTCTTATTATTCACTTAACGCTGATTTTAATTGTGATTTTGTGTGTGTGATGCTGGGGACTGAATGTAGTGCCTTGTGCATGAGAGGCAAGCATTCTATCTATGGAGCTATATCCCTAGCCCTGTGCTTATTGCCTAGCATGTGTGAAGCACTGGGTTCGATTCTTAGCACCACATATAAATAAATAAAAATAAAGGTACATTGACAACTAAAATTATATATATATATAACTTTATATTACTATGGTTAATTAAAAACCGATATTGAGCCAGCATGGTGGTACATGCCTGTGATCCCAGTGGTTCAGAAGGATGAGGCAGGAGGATTGTAGGTTCAAAACCAGTCTCAGCAATTTAGTGAAACCCTGTCTCAAAATAAAAAATAAGGGGGCTGGGGATGTGGCTCAAGTGGTAGCGCGCTCGCCTGGCATGCGTGCGGCCCGGGTTCGATCCTCAGCACCACATACAAACAAAGATGTTGTGTCTGCCGAAAACAAACAAACAAAATAAATATTAATTTAAAAAATAAATAAATAAAAAATAAGGGGCTGGGGTTGTGGCTCAGTGGTAGAGCACTCACCTAGTATGTGTGAAGCCCTGGGTTCAATCCTCAACACCACATAAAAATAAATATATTAAATAAAGGTTATAAATAAATAAATAGATAAATAGGGATGGGGTACAGGGTGGGGATGAGGTAGAGGGTGGGGATGGGGTAGAGGGTGGGGATGGGGTATAGGGTGGGGATGGGGTACATGGTGGCACAGGCCTATAATCCAAGCAGTTCGTGGGGCTGAGGCAGGAGTATCATGAGTTCAAAGCCAGCCAGCAATTTAGCGAAGCCTTAAGCAACTCAGTGAGACCCCGTCTCTAAATAAAATATAAAAAAGGATGGGCTGGGGATGTAGCTCAAGCGGTAGCGCGCTCGCCCGGCATGCGTGCGGCCCAGGTTCAATCCTCAGCACCACATACAAATGAAGATGTTGTGTCCACCGAAAACTAGAAAATAAATATTGAAAAAATCTCTCTCTCTCTCTTTAAAAAAAAAAAAGGACTGAAGATGTGGCTCCATGGTCAAGCGCCCCTGGGCTTAGCTCAATCTCTGGTACCAAAATAAACATACGCTATTGAGAGCTTAGGGTGCTTCCCCAGCATTCAATTTCTAGCACTGCAAAAAAAAAAAAAAAAAAAAAGAAAAAGAAAGAGGGCTGGGGATGTGGCTCAAGCGGTAGCGCGCTCGCCTGGCATGCGTGCAGCCCGGGTTCCATCCTCAGCACCACATACAAACAAAGATGTTGTGTCCACTGAAAACTAAAAAATAAATATTAAAAATATTCACTCTCTCTCTCTCTCTCTCACTCTCTTTAAAAAAAAAAAAAAAAGAAAGAAAGAAAGAGGGAGGAGGGAGGGAGGGAGGGAGGGAAAACAAAGGAAAAGAAAAGAAAAAGGCAGATCCCTGGGCCTGATTTCAGACTTCCAGAATGAGGGGAGGGCCCAGGATCTGCATTTCAATGAACACACAGGGATGATGCTGCATACTAAATACACACTCCCTACTCCACCTGTGCAGAAACAGATCACATGGGAAGACTTTCCCAGGCCCTAAACCAGGTTTCAACTGCTCATTCACATACCAAACATCAAGTACCCTTCACCATCCCACAAATTTTGTGGTTCTACAGCTGCGCAAACACACACAAAACACAGACTCCTGATCCTCACTTTGCTCTGGCTCACTACCAGTCTACTTATATAAATGCAGTAAGATGCCACAAGCATGGAAGCTCACTCTAAGTGCCAAGTGCTGGGCATGCCATTCCTGCTGGGCTGATGACCACTCAAAGGTGAAAGGAAAATGGCCAATCTGGATGTGAGCGTGCACAGCCTGCTCATCCTGAAGCAGAGGCTGAGGCCTGAGACATGCCTCAGTGACCTGTAATGCAATGCTAGTCCCAACAGGGCTGCTCTCCCAGAGCTCATGCCCTCACCTCCAACACAGGAGTTTCTTCCTTCTCTAGAGGACAGGAAGAAGTTGCCCTCCTCTTACCCTTCATTTGTTTCTCCCAAACACAGAAAAGGCAGTGACTTGGCCTAACAGTAAGACTGGCATTTTAAAGATCACTGTGGGACTGGGAATGTGGCTCAGTGCCAGAGGGCTTGTGTATGTGTGAGGCCTTGGGTTCAATACTTAGCACTGCAGAAAAAAAGAAAAAAAAAAAAGTAGGTGGCCTGGTTCCTTCCCTCTTCAAGACTGAAATGGACCCTTCAGTCCTCTTCAGTTCCCATGCTCAGGGAGTACGTACAGCTGGTCACAGATTATAGATCATGGCTCCAGCTAGGGGAGGAAGTCCACTGGTCTCTTGGCTATGCTATTCTCATCTGACTATATCTGATGTAGGTGAGGGTCAGGCAACAAAAAGCACCTCTCCCCACATTTGGGTCTCAAGTCCTAGACGGTGATAAAGTAGGAAGCAACTAACTTGGCAAGAGACCAATCTGTGATCTCCAACCCAGCAGGACCAAGATGAAAGCTCACAGTGAGAAGGAGAAACCTTTTAGTAGAAGTATCTGATTAACTGACATCCACAAACAACAAGTCCAACATTTCCTTAGATGGAACCCAGAGATTCAGTACATGATAGGCAAGCACTCTACCACTGAGCCACATCCCCAGTCCCCTTCTTTACTAAATTCTCTACAACCCGAACAGGAAAGTCCATTCTTAGCCCACATTCATACATGCATGGCATACAATCTCACTCAGGAACCGCACCATGGAGGTCTAAAATATTTACCAGCTTCTGTCCCACGATATTATAGTGACTGAAAGACTGGACAAGTGCCACAAAGCAGACTTTACAGTTAGCTAGAAAAGAAAACAAATCGACTTTTAATAACTCCCCTGCTTATAATCCATCCCACACTTCATACCTCTGGAAACAAAAGCACTGAGGCAGATCTAAATATCCAGAGGAGGCCTTGCAGCCTGACACACCTAATTTGCATCTAAGATGCACTTTTCCTCATATTTAACAGTTATGCCTTAATTCACTGCTTCTGAGATGTATTTCTGTTCAATTACTTTTGTCTTATTAGAAAGTGTGTCTTTTTCAACTTTTTTCTTTTCTGTTTACTCTTGATATACAGGATTGTAATTAATTTTTTACTTTTCTGGTACTGAGGATTGAGCCAAGGGCTGCTTGATCACTGTGCTACATGCTCAGCACTTTTTATTTTGAGACAGGATCTCATTAAGTTGCTTATGGTTTCAGTAAGTTGTTGAGGCTGGCCTTGAACTTGCAATCCTCCTACCTCAGCTACCCAAGGCTCTGAGACTACAGGCATGCACCACAGTGCCCAGCACATTTTTTAAACTAGTCTTATATCCAACACAAAATACAAGGACCACAAGGTTGCCAGCTACCTGACTAACTATAATAATCCTAATTTATCTGTAGATTCCATTGCTTTTTCTTTCTTTTTATATTTATTTTTTTTAATTGTAGTTGGACACGATATCTTTATCTTATTTATTTTTATGTGGTGCTGAGGATTGAACCTGGGGCCTCACACATGCTAGGCAAGTGCTCTACCACTGAGCCACAATCCCAGCCCGATTCTGTTGCTTTTTCTGCGCTGACAATCCCATCATCTGAAAGAAAATCACTTTCGAAGTTGTAAATTATTATTTACTTTATATCCTGGCCTGGCACAGGAGAATCCACTGATAAATAAATTTCTTTTTCTTTAGGTTATTTTCTCTTTCTAGTCTACTTCCAAATGTGAACTACAGGTATTCTTTAGGAAGCAACTACTGCCAGGGAAAAGTGTCAATGGGGTCAAGTACCCAGAGACCTAAAACACACAAGGATTTAGAAACAATTAAGTCAGGAAGCTACAGAAGGACCTCGATGAGATAGTGTCTGCACAGCACCTGGAGAAGGGGAAGGCAGGACATGGTTACAGTAAGCACATGCCACTCTTTGAAAGAGGGAACAGATGGCCCAGTAATCTGTTCCTAATAAAAAAAAGTCCCTAGTTACTCAGACACCAAAGCCCTGGTTATTTATACTTGCGTTTCTAGGAATTGAATTTAGGACCTCACACATGCAAGACCCATTCTCTACCATGGAGCTATAGCCCCATGGTTAATAAATGCCTTTTATCTTGTGCTTGTGGGCAAGTGTTCGCTTGGAAAACAAAGGAAAAGAAAAGAAAAAGGCAGATCCCTGGGCCTGATTTCCCAGGTTTAGGGCCTGGGAAAGTCTTCCCATGTGATCTGTTTCTGCACAGGTGGAGTAGGGAGTGTGTATAGGTAAGTGTTCCACCACTAAGTTAAAATTCTGAGCCTTTTATTTATTTATTTTTATTATTTTGTAATAAAAAAAAGTGCCCAGGATGGCCTAGTACTTTTGATCCTCATGCCTTAGCCTCCGGAGTAGCTGGGACTATAGGTGTGTGTCAATCAATGCTCTTCCCATTGCTTCCTCAAAGTTTTTCTTACTCTTCTTCTCCTTCTTTTTTCTTTTCTTTTTTTGCCTTAGGTTTTTTTACAGAATTAATGAGAGTCATACCTTTGAGGTAGAAGGAAAGAAAATGGTGGACAAGGAAACTGCCATCTGTCTTGGCATCACAGAGTAAAGTCAGTTTTCCCTAAAAGTTAAGAGGACACAAAAAGGTGAATTAGACTTCCTGAAAAGAGATCAGCCCAGTGTAGAAATATTGGTCTCTCCTAAATTTCTCCACCTAGACACCTAGAATTTTGGGGTTTTTCTAGTACTTGGGATTGAAACCAGGGACACACTTTACCACTGAGCTACATCCCTAACCCTTTTTAAATTTTTAAGACAGTTTTGCTAAATTGTCGAGGGTCTTGCTAAGTGGCTGAGGCTGGCTTGAACTTGCAATGCTCCTGCCTTATTCTCCAGAGTTGCTGAGATTACAGGTATGCACCACCAATGCCTGGCTAGAAAATGTATTTTTAAATAATATGCTAAACTTACCCCAAATTGAAGAAAATAAATCACAATTATGGGGGAAAGTTATGAGTATTAGGTAACTTATGACGGGCAAGCATATCTCAGCCTCCACTTTCCCAAAGCAAAACACAGAATAAAATTCCTCTCTTTCCATTCCTCACTTTAGTAACTCAGGCACCAGTCTTGGGGAGAACCAAATCCTTAGCAAAGGAAGTGCTGACCATCAGATGCCAATCAATCAGATTGCAGGACAGGAAAGGACCTTCAAAAAGATCTTCTGACATAACCTCTTCCCTATTTCTAATTCTAATGTCAATTCTGTCTGTGAGGTGGGGAAGAGGGGAAGAAATAGCTGTTTACAGAGACCAGCAATTACATAGTTCTCTTGGTGGCCTGCTTCAAATGGGGTTCAAATCTTGGAGTGTCTTTGGAAATACCTCTAAAGATGGCTTCTGCAGAGCCTGGCTGCCCTACCCCAGACAACTCTAGTTCTGTCAATGACAGGGAACATCAGGATCAAGTGGTATCACACATGCCATCTTCAAACTGTGTGACTTTAGGCAAGTGCCTAACTTCTCTGGGCTTTAGTTTTTTCACTTATAAAATATAAGTAACCTTGAGGGTTACCCCCTCCCCAATGCTTTCATTTCCTGGTGCCATTTCAAACCTCACTCTGGTCCAGGGTGAGGACTTCAGAAGTGCTCTAGTAACTGGCAAAGTACCCAGCGCCATCTGGAGGCTTAAACACATGAGAATTGCTGGGCAACCAAAATCCATAAGCATCTACTGAAACTACAATTTGCTGGACACTATCTGGTATCATGGCTGCCTGTGATAGGGGACAGATGTGAGCAGTGAAAATATAAGGTTAAAGGCATAATTCTCTAAACTGGGCCCCCTATACTGACCCCTAAATGCTTTTTTTTTTTTTTTACATTTTTTTTTTTAGTTGTCAATGAACCTTTATTTATTTATATGCTGAGAATCAAACCTAGTGCCACACATATGGTAGGCAAGCGCTCTACCACTGAGCCACAACCCAGCTCCCAAATACTTTCTTTTAAAAAGCAACTTACCTGCAGCCCTGCCTGGCTTAAGTGACAGGATATGTCACTTCAGTAAACTATCTGTTATCTGCAGGAGAAATGCAGTTCCAAAGTAATTCTGATAAGAAAAACATAAGTTATCCTATAGCGGTCATTTTTGTGACCCTTTCACAGACAAGTTCCCCCAACTCAGGGAGATAAAAATAACCCCCCTAACCATAAAATCTTTAAGAACAGGTTCCAATCAGAATCATTCAGCATGGGCCAAAGTGACTTAGAGTTGGCATGGCAGTATGGACTTGAAAGTCTGATGTCCAGGCTAGGGCTGCAGCTCAATGGCAGAGTGCTTGCCTAGCATGTGTGAGGCACTAGTTTCCATGCTTAGCACATTAAAAAAATAAATAAACAAACATAATAAAGGCTGGCTGTCCATCTACAACTACAAAAAAATTAAAAATAAAAATAAATAAAATAAATAACAAGTCTGATGTCATCCTACTGTCAAAAGTCAAGAAGTGGCCCTGGGCCAGGACTCTGGAAACTTCCCTGGGTCCCGCAATAAAACTAGAGGGCAGGGGCTGGGGTTGTGGCTCAATGGTAGAGTGCTCACCTAGCACATGTGAGGCCCTGGGTTCGATCCTCAGCACCACATAAAAATAAATAAATAAAATAAAGATATTGTGCACAACTACAACTAAAAAATAAATAAATAAATATATATATATATATATATATATATATATATATATTAAAAAAAAACAACTGGAGGGCGGAGAGGCATGCCGTCCCTCTTAAAAAGACCCACTCTCTCCCCTTTCTCCTTTCCCATTCCTTCTAATAAACTCAAGCCTGTTACTCTGGACAACATGTCTGAAATCTTTTTGACTCGATCACAAGAATTGCGGGGGGGTGGGGGTGGGGGGGTGGCGCGCGTAGTTTGCGCTGCCTCAATTCCCAGAAGGCCTCAGCTCTTTAACACCTGGAGAAACCAACCACTTCATTAGGAAGATCGAGGTTATGGATTAAGTCAGATGTGTTCTTGGAAAAGGTAGGTCTGCATTAAAATTAAAATATTCCCAGGTGTCGCGGAGTGTGAGAAGGGTGGAATAAACAGTGGCTAGGCTGTGGCGCCGCAGGCTGGCTTTGAACAACCCTTTGAAGACCCTACTAGACACCACAGGAGACAGGTACTGCCGCGTTCTAGGCAACTGCCGAGCGCTCCAGGACAAAGTAGGACTCTTCTCTCAAACTCCTTTGCATGGGCTGGGGTTGTGGCCCAGTGGCAGAGCACTTGTCGAGCATGTGTGAGGCACAGGGTTCGATTCTCAGCACCACATATAAATTAATTAATTAATTAATTAAAGGTCTATCAACAACTAAAACATTAAAAAAAAAACAAAAACTCTGCAATCTCTCTTGGGCGCCAGGGACCCCATCCCAGTGAGCGCACAAAAGTCTCCCCAATATATGTCTATAAACTTAAGCCAACCCGACCGTCCGATAAGCTTTTAAGGGCTGGCACGGCCTTTAAGGGCGGAGGGACAGTCAAGAAGCTCTTTTCCCCCGGGCTCAAGCTCAGGAACAGGCCTCTCCACAGTACAACACCCAGGATCCAGGCACAGACCGTCCGCGTGCCTCCCCCAACGTGCGCCCCACGTCCCGGATGCAGTCTTCCGTCACGCTCCCAGGACCCGCCCCCTTCCGGGCCGCCCGACCTCTTACCTGCTCCACCCCGGCAAGGGTGGTGTTCAGAAGGTTATTAAGTTCCGGGAACATTCCAAGCTCCGGTGACTAGAGCTCTGGGTGAGAAACCGGTGCTGCGGAGGCTCCGGAGTACGAAGAACAACACACACCCGCGATTACACTGTTGCGCGATGCGCGCGCAAACGCAACGCCACTCCTGGGAACTCTATCGCAGCCAATAGACGGGCGCCTCGGCGGGCCGCTGTGGGCGCACGCGCGGAAAGCGCGTTGCTCCTGGGGAGGCGGAGCACTGTGCCATAGCTGCTGGTCTGCGGCTCTAATGGTTTCTGGTCTCTCGTCTCCCATGCCCTCCTTGCTCCGTGCCTGGCCTTCGCTAACTCCATGGTCGAGACGTGCCCTTACCCAACTAGAGCACGTCATGCTAAGTGAAATGAGCCAATCGCCCAAAACCAAAGGCTGAATGTTTTGTCTGTTAAGCGGATGCTGAGCCATAGTGAGGGGAGTGGGAACTTTGGATTGTGCGGAGGGGAGTGGGGGCGGGGGTCGGTGGGGATGGGAAGGACGGTAGAATGAGAGACTTTATTACCTACATACATGTATGATTACAGTACTGGTGTGACTCTGCACCATGTACAGCCAGAGGAATGAGACGTTGAGCTCCATTTGTGTACAAGGTGTCAAAACGCATTCTACTGTCATGTATAACTAATTAGAGCAAAATTTTTAAAAAAGGAGACCAGTAGAATAGAAGAAGGGGATGGGGGAGGGAGGGGAAGGAAAGAGGAGGTACTGGAGAATGAAATAGATCAAATTATACTGTTTAATTGTCGGCACGTATGGATATATTATTTTACACACACACACACACACACACACACACCCCAAAAAAAGGAAATGTGCCCTTGCTCCTCAGGGTCTTTGTACAGAAATTAACTTTTTACCCGAAATTAATTTGATTTACCTGGCATTGTGGACACGTCTGTAATCCCATGTACTCCTGAGGCTGAGATAGAAGGATGGCAAGTTGGCAAGTTGGAAGCCTGCTGGGCCAATTTAGGGATGAAGTAGAGGAAACAGGTAATCATAGTAGGGGTAAAATGGTGAGAGTGCATAAGGAGGATGGATGTCGGAACCACCATTTGAGGTATGCTCCAGCACGTCAAACAACAACATGTTTCCTAAAAGGGACAAAAGACTCCTTCTTTGGGGGGGGGGGGGCGGCAACTCGTAGTTCAGTCTAACACAAAAAACAATTAAAATTTCTAGGACAGTTTCAAGGAGTCAACTTCCCCACCTGTGCCTTTAAAAAAAAAAAAAAAAAAGGATACCAAGAGACCCTAGTGGCACTCTTGCCTCAACCATACTCTCCATTGGGAGCTTTCTTACACTTCAAAACCTTAACCTCCTTAATAAGTTTCTGCTTGCTTGCTTATCTCCACGTCCGCGTGTGCATTCTTCACCTCCCTGGAACACAGAGGGATCCTGATTTCTACCAATAAAACCGAGATCCTGTCTCAATGAAATAAAATAAAAAGGACTGGGACTGTAGCTCAGTGGTAAAGTACCCCAAAGTTCATTCCCAGTACTGGGAGGAGATTCAGCTGATTTAAAAATCCCCACCTCCTTCAAGTCTTTCTTCAGGTGCCATTTATATCTTACACCCTATATCCCATTCAGCCTCAACCTCACAGACACCTGTAAGTAATTCCACCAAAGTCAAGTGTATGGGCTCATTGCTTACAAGTGGAGCCCTAGAGCCTGTCACTAAAGGGAAAAGAGTTGTTTTAGGACTTGGGAAAGAGTGGGGTTCAGGTGACATTAAAGAAAGCAATGTCTGAGAAGCTCAAAGCCAAGCACAGCTTTGTGTAAAGGGGTCACTTATCTGGCCTGCACAGCAAGTGAAAGGATCCAGGGTCCTGTTTTTGTGAAAACAACAAGTTTAGTATAGATAAGGAATGTAGTCACTTATCTGAAGCTCTGCCCCTGAAAAGGAAATCAAGGCCACTTCTGTGTGTCAAAATGACTTAAACACTTCAGCCAAAAATGGGCTGTTTTATGCTTACTGATATGTGAGAAAGAAAAACAGCCACGGTCCTCCAGGAGCCAATCTGGTGCTCACAGCTGTCTTTTGTGTTCTGTTGAGCATAAAAATTTCACAAAACATCAGAGTCAGAGTTATTGTAATGGAACAAAACAAAAGTAGACCATTCCATAATCGTGTTGAACACAAAACATGTACATTATCCATCTCAAAAACTACCAAACATCTTTCTCCCAGCTAATAAGACTTCTGCTTCTTTATCAATCACAACTTTAGCCTGGCTGTACTGTCCCTGACAGATAAGATTTATTAAAATACCCAAATGTAGAATTAACCCACTTTCTGAAAGCACCCATTCCTAAGCAAAATTGTGCTCTGTAAACCTTTCCCAAATCACTTAAGAAGCCCAAATCCTATTATTATTTTATAATATTTTTTTGAGGGGTGGGTACCTGGATTGAACTCAGGGTGCTTAACCACTGGGTCACATCCCCAGCCCTTTCTACATTTTATTTCAAGACAGGGTTTTCTAAATTGCTTAGGGCCTCACTAAGTTGCTGAGGCTGGCTTTGAACTTGTGATTCTTATGCCCAGCCTCCCTAGCCTCCAGGATTATAGGCACATATGCCACTTTTAATAATACCTTAACGAGAGTGGTAAAATCAATCTTTTTTTTTTTTTTTTTTTTTTTTTTTTAGATACCGTATCACTAAGTTGTTGAAGCTGGTCTTGAACTTTCCATCCTCCTGCCTCAGCCTCCTCAGTTTCTGGGATTACAGGCTTACACCACCATACATGGCCTTCTTTAATTTCTCTAAGCAGTATTTTGTAGTTTCCAATATTAATGTGTTTTGTAACTTTTGTCAGAATTATATTTTGTAATTTTATGCAATTGTTATAGTTAAAGCTTCGTCCCAGGGTTTCATAAACTGACTTCCAGACCACTCACGTATAATTGAATCAAGCCTTTATTGAAGCACACCGGTGGCGGCTGACCAGAACATAAAGCTGTTCCCCTGATCAGCCCCAAACAATTGCAAGGGCATTCCTTATAAGCCTGAAAACCACAAAAGGGATGTTCAGGGGGTCTAGCCAATGCAAGCAAGCCAGGTTGCAGAAGTGGGACAGTGCAGTCAAGCGGAAGGAAGCCTAACCAATCACAGTTAGCCCGGTCACCCCAGCTACAGAAACAGAGCCCTGTTACCCTAGTTATAGAAACAATACCCCATTAGGTAGTTCCGTGTTCTTAAAGGTTTCTATAACAAAAGGAAAAGAACATCTTGCTCCAGTCATGACTCTTCTACTTGGCATGGTTGTTTTACAGAATGAAGTCATAAAACAAAATGGAGTCACATTTGCTCCTACTATCACATTCCCCACTGGTTTTAGTAGGTTTGATGTCAATCTTGCACATCAATAGGCTTCAGTTTTTGTTTCATCCTTCTGTGTCTAAGGGACTATACTGGGCTCACAAGACCATAAGTCCGACCCTGTCTACATTCTTTTGTGTATATGGTTTAGGAGGGTTTTTAAGAGGCAGGGTCCTACAGTAATACCAATCAGGTGAAGGACTAGGAGCCCAACTATGGCTGAAATGATGGTAGTCAACCAAGGGGACCATAAGAATAGGTTTTAGAACCAATTGTCTGAAGTTTCTAGTGCTTCATCTCTTTTCTTTAACCTGTTTCTCACAAGCGCCAAACTGTTTTTTATTATCCCAGAATGGTTTGCTTAGAGACAAGTTTCTCCTGGAGCCATACAAAGTCCTCCTTGTTTCAGAAAGAGACCATCTAGACCTCATCTGTTTTGTAAGACTATTTCTGTCAGAGAGTCTAGTGAAACCTTTAGTTTGGAGATTGACCTTTTTAGTTTTCCTAAATCTATATCTATTTGATGGCTGAGAGACTTCTAAAACCAGTCAGGAGGGGAACTCAAATGGGGATAGCCAGTCTTATGTTGATAAATCAGTGGGCCCTGGCCTTTAATAAGTCCAGGTGTTCTTTTCTTTTTACTCCACCAAAATAGTAGGTTACATAGTTCAGAGTTATTGACAGTTTGGAGATATAGGCAAGGAGTTCAAAGTGGGACCTGGGAAGCACAATTTTTGGCGAACAGGGAGTTGTCTCACTTATAGGTTGGGTTGTGGAAGCAAGTGTCTCTTTCTGGGAGATCACCCAGGGTGATCTTGGGAGTAGTTTCCCAGGTACATCTTTCTGAGCTAGACATATTGGCGAACATCTATATTGACTGTAATTTTTCCTCTAATATTAGGGACCTCCAACTGCCATAAGGGAAGAGGGCGATGACTGTTCTTGCTACTTCCAGCTGAAAGGGGGCGATGTGCAGTGGGCAAGCAGTTTGGAGTCCCTTTTTAGAAGTCCATGGTAAAAATCTGGCTCAGGAAGAACAGGATGTAAATTCACCTGGGATGGGCACTTCTATGAGAGAAACAAAAAGACATGAGTGTTGAAGTAAGATTAATAGTTGTAGCATCTGGAACCTGTCCATGAATATCATGAAACTGACAGAAATTAATAATTGTTTACCAGGAGGCAGAAGACCTGAGAAAATGTCCCCATAAAAAGGCCTAACAAAGCCTAATAAGGCACTTTTTTAGGGAACATAAATCTTTAACATTGTCAGAATTATCAGGAATGTAGACACAACATTTAGTTAAATTAGTTAATGTCATCTGATTTTTGTAAAAATACCTTTTTTGGCATGACCACTGTGTTCAGTAAAGATCCTTTTGTTACTTAAGGCTAGATAATTATATTAATAAACACTGATTACATCTCCCTGTATAGGAAGTTAGGAAGATCTATAGGCCTTAAACTGAATAAAATGTTTATTGGTAGTTATCAGGCATTTTTGCCTAAGAATTTTTTTTCTGTTGTCTCTAGTCTTACTTATTTTGGGGGATGCTAACACTAGTGTACATTTTAAGTTACATTAAAATAACTGTTGTTTCTTTTTAAATATCCAGGAATGGCTATGCTTTGGTTTTAACTGTTTTTGCTAGGTATTTAAGACCAAGCTGGTCAAACTGACCTTGTTTCTATCTATTGGTAAGAGTCAGCTGAGTTTCCTTGGAGGACATTCTTGGGGAACCTGTGAGCAGCATTTTAGCTCTGTTAGTGTCATCTGCATTAGGATGGGTCAAGGTCTTGCTGACCATATGGCTTCCCTTGGAAGCATCAGGCATGTCTCCTTTTTAAATGACCCTCCTCTTTTGCAGCATGTACACTCATTGGCTTTCTGTTCTCCATTGGTCTCATTAATCTCCCTTATCGGGAGGTTATGTGGCCCAGAGTTGCAAAGCTTTTTCCCCCGTCCTGGGTTCAGGCTGACTTAGAGGGCAAGAGCCAAATATTGGTTTCTTTGGCCCCTTTATTGTAAACTTAATATTTAAATTTGGCCTTAAACATCCAGCAAGTCAGCTTTACCAGTTTTAAAGTAAGAATGCTGGGCTTTAACTTTAATCTTTATAACTTTACAGTTTATTTTTTTTATTTTTTAATTTTTTTATATTTATTTTTTAGTTATCGGCAGACACAACATCTTTGTTTGTATGTGGTGCTGAGGATCGAACCCGGGCCGCACGCATGCCAGGCGAGCGCGCGCTACCGCTTGAGCCACATCCCCAGCCCAACAGTTTATTTTTATATAACATAATATCCTTATTTTATTTATTAATTTATGTAATGCTGAAGATCTGCCTGAAGGCAGAAGATGACACCTTAGCATCTACTGTATGATCCAATCACTGTACACCAACAAGGCAGCTTGCAGATCCAGAGAGCCCATTAGATTTTTGGCTATAAAAACTCTCTCTTGCCAGGTCCTCCTCTCTTGCTCTCTCCTTTTTCTCTCACTTTCCCTGTCTATCATTCACTTTTTTCCTCTCTCTTTTTCCTTCTCTCTCTCTCTTGCACTTCTCTCTCTCTCTCTCTCTTTATGTTAATCAGACACTGTCACAGTAAAGGTCTCTTGGTTGCTTTGAGTGTAGTGGTCACATTTTTTTTTAGATAATAATGAAAATACAAAGTGAAATTAACAATAGTAAAAACATATTTAGCTTGTATATAATTTTGAACCTTGGCTGAGTTATACATTGTATTTTTTATTTGAGATCACAGTAATCTTTTTAATAAATTAATCTTTGAATATAACTTTAAATTAACTGAAATCTGACCTACTTTGAAGTTATTTTGACATGCTGTAAGGTGGGAGGCAGAGCCTTATCTCAGGTAAGGCAGGGCCTTTTACAAATCTTAGGTAAAGTGTTTTAGTTTTAAAACTGATCTTTGTCTCTCTTTTTAGATATCATTTTATAAAGTTTACATATATTGTTTTTTGACTCTGTATAAATGTTAGCTAGCACAATATGACATATATTTGAAACATTAACTAAAAAAAGGCTGAGAGCCCTTAACATTTTTTTTCCATGTGGAAAAGTGGCAAAATGTTTTATAATATTAATTTTTAAACAGATCAGGATTTTATTATCTTTTTAAAATATCTTTAAATTTTTATATCTTAGTGTAAAAGGTAACATAAGATTTGGTTATAAAACATCAAATAATATAAATAAATTTACAATAAAATCTATAAGTTTAAATTACCATTACAGACAATTTTAGTTTGGAGAATAACAGCTTGATAAAATGTTTCTTTAAACCTTTTACCTTAAAGACATGTTTACCTGAAAGATATGAACACATTTAATCTGTAAAGAAGAGTAATGTACACACTTTTATTGATGTTTTTATATTAACCAAGGTTAGCTTTTAAAGGAAGATCTAGACTTTGTAATGTAGGACAATACTTTAAAATAACATTTGCTGTTTAGCTACAGATGTAAAAACCTTAGTTTCTCCAAGATTACTTGTTCTAGGGGATAAAACTTAACAGACATAATGTAATTAATATTTTTAGAAGTTTTTGTCAATTTAACATATAAATGTATCAGTACATTATTATTTGTCCTTGGGGAACAACCTTGAATAGTTTTAACTATTTGTGTTACATATATAACCAACTTAGTTACATATAAACCTTTTAATATTTGTCTTTTATTTATACACCTTTATATTACTTAATTAGACCCTTTTGTTGTTTATTTAGATGTATTATAATTATACTTTATCACATAAAGACTTTTTACCTGGCAACGTTTTTTTAATTAAATATTTTTTATATTTAGAACTTTTTAATAATATTTTTAACCCATTGATCCTTTTTTAACCTTGAAATAACCCTTATAAATTTCTGAATTTAGATAAATTAATTCCTTTTAATAATATGAAATATTTGTTACTTACAGTACTTTAATTAAAATACAGTTGAAACTTCTTGACTTCTTGTATGTAGAATTATACTGTTGGGACTTTGTAATTTAGAGTAACCTTGTTTTTAAAATAACACAAAATAATTTCAAATTTCTTTTTTAGTTTACCAATTTATGAAAACACCAACATTGTTTAAGTATTTTACCTTATGGAATTTAAGGAGTTAAGAGTACTTGATATTATATTTAACAGTCAGCATTTTAACTTTGAACCAATTAGATGTCTCTAACAAACATGTCCATGATTAATTTTATATATGTTTAGATGTAATTTACGTATCTTTTTTAAAAACAAGGTATCAGACAAGTGCATTGAATAGTATTAGTAATCTTTTTGTTGTTGTTGTTGTTGAATAAAAATCCTAGAGACAATGGATATCAGACACTTTATAGACATTAACATTTTAACAGCTGTTTAACCATCTAGAAACAAAACTGTTTATTAGTAACTTTAAAGACATTTGTACTTTCATCTATTTCCCCAATTTAAATTGACCCTTTTAAATAATATTAACCAAAAGTATTTGGATCCATTTTTAAAATTTTAATTTATGAGCTCATATGTCAATTTTTTTTGTACCAATTTTTTTTGTAGACATGGCAATACACATAGACAGACAGTACACCGGTGCACCCACACAAAGCAAACAGACAAACAAAAGCCTTGTAGCTTCTTTTTTAAAACCTATTAGATTGAGAGTTAACTTTTGTAAATTGGCCTCAGAGTAAAGCAGAGTGTAATCAGAAAAACATATTAACCTAGGCATGTTGGATCAAAATTATGAGTTTAACAAACATAGAATTTTAAAAGTTTTCTGACCTTTTTCCTGAGGTAGTCCTGTTCATGAAAGCTGAAAAGAGTTGAGGGAACATAGACAAACGAAGGGGGTTTATTTTTCTCTGGAGGAACTTCCCAAAGACACAGTTTCATTGGTCTCCTTGGGAGAGTCCCCCAAGCTGGGGTCCCATTCTAAACTGGTTTTTCTGGTTTCTTGGATAGTGGCCACCAACTTTTAGCCTGACATTGAAAAATCTTTAGACCATTTTTTAATAGTTGGGAGTTATTCATGCTTGCAAATATTGAGAGATAAAAGCCAAATTTTTAGACAAAATTATGTTTTTTGTTATACAATTTAGGAAAAATAATTTTATAAAACACTTTAGTTTTAATCTGTCCTCTATAGGAAGTGACATGATTTACCCAGTTGGCCACCTGGCCCAGTTTCTAAATGAAGACAATTTCTAGAATGTCTTTTTCTTTTTACCTTTAGCCTTTACTTTTGACAATCCTTTTAGTCCTGTTGGCAGCACTTTACATTTTAATGTAAGCTGTAGTGAGCACAGTTAAAACCATTTTAACCATTTTTTCCCATTAACAACAAACTGAGGTAGAAATTTTTTTTTTTAAAGAGAGAGTGAGAGAGTGAGAGAGGAGAGAGAGAGAGAGAGAGAGAGAGAGAATTTTTTGATATTTATTTTTTAGTTCTCGGCGGACACAACATCTTTGTTTGTACGTGGTGTTGAGAATCGAACCCGGGCCGCACGCATGCCAGGCGAGCACACTACCGCTTGAGCCATATCCCCAGCCCCTGAGGTAGAAATTAACACAGAACACAAAGGGAACAAACAAAAACAAACCAACAAAGTCCTGAAAATTGTTAAGAAAACTAGTTAAAGGAGTCCAGGTAGAGATCTCTGTAGCATTTCCTTGTCTCTGATGTGGGTGGAGTGAAGGAGTCCTGATGAAAGAAGAGCGGTTATGAGGACAAGAAAAGGGCCCGCGCACAACACTCAGATAGAAGAACAGGACAAACAGCCGGCGAACAGACATGGGACAAATGACAAACAGCAAGAGGATGCTGGAGAAACGACAAACAGCAAAACAGACACAGGATAAGCAACAATCGCTGAGATCACACAGGGAGACCTCTAATGGGGCAGAGACCCCCGCACACAGAACAAAAGGCCGACGAACTGACACTAGACAAATGACCAACAGCAGAAGACGCTGGAGAAATGACAAACAGCAGAACAGACACAGGACAGGCAACAATCGCTGAGGTCCGCACAGGGAGCCCTCTAATGGGGCAGAGACCACGTCTCCTCCTGCCCCCAGACAGATGAGGCCTCCCAGGGAGGCCTCCAGTGGGCCCCAGATACAGACAGATGAGGTCTCGTCCTGTCCCGGGGAAGGTGTAAGCGACTGTGTCCAATCTGACCTTTTCCCCCAGAGAAGAGTCGACTCCCCAGAACTGACAGCTGCACAAACGTGTGTGTGTGTGTGTGTGTGTGTGTGTGTGTGTGTATGGGATACTGGGGATTAAATCCAAAGCCTCCAGCTTTTGAACAAGTGCTTTACTGCTGAGCTACATCCCAAGCCCTATTTATTGTTTATTTTGAGACAAGGTCTTACCAAGTTACCTAGGGACTTAATAAATTTTTTGAGGCTGGCTTCGAATTTGCAATCCTCCTGCTTCAGCCTCTCAAGCCACTGGGATTTCAGGCATGTGCGACTGTGCCTGGCTTAGATTATCTTTTAGTGAGTCAAAGTTGAACACATTTTTTCTTTACTGTTTGAGCATACTAAATCTCCTTTAAGAAAGTCTTTCTGTCCTAAAGCTCATAAAGATATTCTTCTTTATCATCTCTAAAAGTTATAACATATTTCTTTCCACATTTAAGACTTTAAGCTGTCCATAATTGACTTTGATTGGTGTGACATAAAGGATCTAGATCAATTTTGGAATTAAAATGCTGCAATTAGCCTTGTTAGGAATTTTATTGGTATTATATTAAATCTTTAGGTACAATTGGAGGATAATTTGTACTTCAATGTAAAACACTGATTCTTCCTATATTTATTTATTCTATTATCAATGGTTCTTTTTCTTCTGAATGGAAAGATACCTCTGAGCAAGCACCACTGTGTCCCCGGCTCATGTGCAGGAATCTCCCTCTATAATATCAATCCGGAGTAGATTGTTGGGTTATCACCCAACAGGCAGAGATGAATTTGCCATAAACCTAATAAAGCTGATTTCGTATTCACAATGTTGTATTCTTTTTCTTAAAGAAAACCTTATCCCCTGTTGTACAAGCCGTGGTACCAAAATACCTGAATTCGCCTCCACTTAGTTTACACATGTGTTGAACAAGCCAATGTTAAGTTCAGAAAATTCAATCACAGAAGGATTTGACAAAGGAATCGAGTAGAATGGCACTGGAAGGACTGAAGGAACAAAAGGCGAAGAGGCTTTTACATGGCAAGGAGTGAGCCGGCACCTCCCCTGGCCTGGAGTGCTCTCCATTGAAGGCCCTGGAAGAAGGAAGAAGGCATTTTTTTTTTTTTTTTTCTGCCAGTGATGACTTCTGTGGCAGCTTCGGCATCAGTGGTGGGTGACTGACTGCAGCAGCAGTTTCTGGGTTCCAGCATGGGCAAAAGCGGCAGCCACACCTCCAGGGGCCCTGCAAGCTTCCATTCTTGCTCTTTGTTCACAGTCCTCTCATGCCTTCACTCCCCCAGCTCTCCAGCTCTGTTTCATCCTACAGGTCTTCATCATGTTCTTCTTCTTTCTATTTGTCAAGCCTTCCCAGTTCTATTCCCTCATCTCCCCGTGTGAGAGTCTGTGACTGTGCCCTTGAACTCAGAACTCTGTCAAGCAGCGTCTTCACGTTGTTGCCTCCTGGGAACAGTGCCCGCTTCACGGTTCCAGTCCTGGATGCCTGCCTGCTTCAGCCCTTCTGGATGCTGCGACTGTCACCACTGCATTAACACCATGTGTTCTCTCTGCCTTCCTGTCTCTAAATTGATGAGTTGCTTCTCCCTAAGTGCTGCCTGACACCTCTGCCATCTGTGACAAGAGAGCTTTCATAGCCTGGAGTTGAAGGTGAGCCCATACAGCCCATAGGCTGCTGGCAAAAGCAAAGCACGAGTGGATGCCAGTTGGATCATCTCCTGCACAGCCACCAGAGGGCAGCAGACACTGACTGATGCTTGCAGTCAACTAGTTCTGAGACGTTGGGCCAGCATCTGGGCAAATTCCACCCGCCAACAGTTCACTGAGGTGCATGTCACAGACTCCCTGGCCCACAGCCTCTGCCCTGACTTAGCCTTAACTTCACCTTTGGGTAGCTCTGGGAGTTCCTTGCATCAGGTTCTTTCCACAAGAATGGACCTACCGCCCTCAGTTCTCCTCAGCTCACTTCCCTCTAGAAAAAGAGCCAGCATCCTCTGGTGGCTCTTGGTCCTGCCTGCTGGGAGCTCACCCACTCCATACAAGGCCTCTGACACAGTCTCACAGTCTCTGCTTCCCCTCCTACTGTCTGTAAGGCCGTTCTCCAGGTGTCTGCAGGGATGGCTTCCTTGAACTTTTCCAGTCTGCTCTGTGAGGTCTTCCCTAAGCAGCCCCATGTGGTAGATATTAGGGCTGCACCACCAGATATCTTTCCAAGGGCACCTGCAGGAAAAGCAATCACCAAACAACTCCCAGCTCTCTGTTCCTCCAGGGTCCACCTTGGCTGCATAGTGCCTGATCCAAGGTCACTCCCTTCCCACTACAGCCTTGGTCTGGCAACTGTAGATTACAAAGGATCAACCATTTCCACACTCTGTGAGGCACTCTGATGGACCATCCTCATTCCAGAATGCCCCCAAAGCTTTGTTGGATTTCCACACCGTTCAAATTCTTCCTCTGTTCAATCTTGCTTCTTTCTCCTTCCTCTCACAGGTGGTGACCCCAGCCTCCATCTCAACATTTGCTCCTGGAGAAACCAACCTGTGACACCCCAGCACTCCCTAACTGATCCCTCAGCTTTACCTATCTCTATAGAACTTATTGCTACACAACTCAGCTTCAGTCCATTTACCCAGTGTCCTTCCCTGTCAGAATGCAAGCTGGGTGAGGGCAGGAAATGTCTCTTTTCCTCATTAATGTATTACTAGTATCCAGGAGACTATCTGTGAAATAATAAGTTGCTAAATAATGTGATGCATGGACCTGGGGCTAATTTGGGATTGCTGGAGGAAGATGGTGAGAGAGTTGGAGAAAATGAAAAGGGTGTATTTACTGCTTTTCCAAGAGGCTGAGCTGAGAGGAAGTCACACCCTACAGGAAGTAAGGCAGGAGTAGGAGAGGCCAGAGCAGGGGTAAGTTGTCAATATGGAAGAGTCTCCCAGGGTCTAGAAAAAGTCAGCAAAGTGTCTTCCAGAACTCTGAACCTGCAGGACACATGAGTGCAAAGATGATCATTTTCCATCCCCCCTGGTCAGTGGTCAACAGTAGTGTAGATTGCCTGCACCCCAGAGATATCTGCTCACCCTGTCCCTGGGTTAGAGAAGCCTCGAGGCTTGTGAGAGAGACTGAGCACACATTTACAATCCTCTTTAACTCCAGATCGGGCTCTGAAATGACTCCCCTGATGTGACTACCCAGGGAAGGCAGGGTCTCTCCCTGCCCACTCAGAGCTTCACCCAGGATGAAGAGAGCTACACCAAGATGCACCCTGGGAGTCCACCCACAGCCCTGGCGGGTCCAGTTTGCTGCCCTGCCCAGCTTTGGAGTGGAGGGAGAGCAGAAGCCCTTGTCAGACTGCTCAAAACCAAGCATAGACAAAGCGGGGGTTCTGTCCAGACTGCCTTTTGAGGGCTTTATGAGGTCATGAGAAAGAGAAGTCACTATTTAAAATCTCAACTGCCACCTGGATCCCTGAGAAGACAGGGTGACTTTGTGTGAACAGGCAAGACAGGGTTGGAATGAGACCTTGAAACAGCAGTGAATGGGCTCTGCAGAAGTCGGGCTGAGAAGCCTGGGCTCAGGCCCTGTGGTGGCAGGTGGGGTCTGGAACTGCCAAAGGACTTGGAGGAACAGTGATATCTAATATTATATACTTTCTCCCCCAGCATTGGGGATTGAACCAGGGGCACTCTGCTCCCATGTTACACTCCCAGTTTTATTTTATTATTATTATTTTTTAATCTTCTTCATTTAGTTGGGGTCCCATTATGTTGACCAGGCTGACCTGGAGCTTGGAATCCTCCTGCCTTGGCCTCCCGAGTACCTGGGATTTCGGACACATGCCACCATAGCTGGCCCCTGTTTTCTTCTTAAAAAAAAAAAAAAAAAAAAAAAAAACCTGAAGAGCCAGGCAGCACCTGGGACTCCCATTCCTCATTTCAGTCCCAGCTCAGGTATTCCCTGGGCACGTCATGGCCTCTCTGTGCCTCAGTTTTCCTTTACCTATGTCCCCACAGAGGCTGGGCTAGGTGGCTGCATGCCTCCTTCCATCCTTACATTCCAGGACTCTGATTCCCTTGTAAGCCACTGCTGACTTGGAAAATCCCCGGTGCCAGCCTGTGAGTGACTCAGGCCTCCATCACAGGGTGAGGATGTCTCCCTGGGCCCTGGAGTTTAGACTTCAGGCAGATCTGGTAGGGGCTAAGTGTCAGTCATCCTCAGAAGTGGGGCAGGGCTTCTTGTGCTCCCCCAGAGCACTAGGCTTGGAGGGCGAGGGATTGGAGGTCCCTCCTCACCTTTGTTCCTGTCTCTGGGGCTTTGGAGGCCAATGAAAACACAGGCCTGAGAATAAAAGCCCCTTGTCCAGAGTTTTGAGCCCTAATCCTCTTACGTATCACCAGCGGAAAGCCGGAGCCGGTGGCAGAAAAGCTGCTCTGATTCCTTGCCAGCCTGTCCCTCGTCCCACACTCTGGTGCCAACCTGCATCTCATCACGAAGGGCTGCTGCTCTGGCCAAGCGACCAAGCAGCTGAAAGTAATTGCCTCTGATGATGAAGTGGTCAGGCTGTGAGCCTGGACAGGGCATGGAGACCTCAGGAAAGTCTGAGGACTCTTCCTGTCCTGAGAGCCACAGGCAGGTTTACAGCCCCAGGTTGGTTGGGCCCAGGTTCTGGCCCAAGATTCTGCCTCCCTCTGCTTGAAGCCCAGATTCTTCTACTGATAAGGGGCCCAGATTAGATAGTCACAGGGTCTCCCTTGGCTCAGTCATTCCTTTAGGAAGCTTAGACAAAACACCAGCGCTGGCTGAGACTGGCAGGGCCCTCTGTGGGTAACAGAAGGATAGAAACTTCAGAGCAGCAAGAAGTACCCCAGTTCTGGTGTGGCCACTGAGACACATGAGCTGGCCAGACCCCCAGGAAGCTGGAGAGACCCTGCCAGATATTGAAGAGTGGGCAGGAGAGGCAGGAGATGAGAAAGAAGGACTAGGGGTGGGAGAGGAGGAGGGACAGGACATTTCAGGAGGAAGAAGGGGCAGCCTGAGGCTCTGGGGCATGCAGCTACACTGGTGCCCAAGAACTGTGAAATGTGAGCCTTGCACTGGAGGCCCGGCTTCTGGGTGCACATACCCCATGAGACAGAACTTCAGGAAGCCAGGCAAACCAGACACAGTTTTACTTGAATATTTAGTGGATGAAGAAGTGAAGAATTGGGTTGGGGATATATAGCTCAGTTGGTAGGGGGCTTGCCTTGAATGCACAAGGCCCTGGGTTTAATCCCCAGCACCACATACACACAAAAAAAAGAAGTTAAGAATCTAACAAGGAAACACTGTAAAAGTCAATGCTTTAAAATGAAAACATGCACAGCTGTGAAAGTAAAATGCTAAGTTCATGTGAATTTTAAAAATAATTTAAAAAAAAAGGTTTCCAAGATTTGTTTGTGGAGGTACTTTGGACACTGCTGGTCATGTGTTTGAGCAGGGTGGTGACATAATTAGGACTATATGTAGACAGATTGCCAACCAAGTCAGTCAGACAAGTCCCCCCCACCCTCTATGTCCTCCACCCCCATCAAAGGCTGAAGTGTGGCATGGGGAGGAAGCACATCCAGGCAGGTATTTTGTTGGGCCATAATAAAGGCAGAAACAGAATGCTGTGTGTGTCCTCAGACTCTGGGTCAAGGCAGGGTGTTTGCATGCATTGTGTCCTTGAAGCCCTGTTAGAGGCTGGCCAGTCCAGGCATCACAGGCCTATGGGCAGAATAGACTGTGCATTAAGCCAGAAGAGCTGAGATTTTAAGTGACATTTTTGGGACCAAAGCCAAAGTGGTCAGGTAAGGGCAGGTGAGGCCACTGGTTCTGACGTGCAGATTTGCAGGTTGTGGGCCCCAGGCCTGCAGGGTCTTCCTGTGGTGTAGACTCTGGCTAGGCATGCCTGCAGGGTCCCTGCTCCCTGGGACAGCAGGTTCAGCCTTGCCTGGTCCCTGAGATAACTGAAGCAGACTACATTTTGGCTGCTCTGATGCCCCAAACAGGTGCCCCGCAGCTTCCATAGGAAAACACTCCTGGGTAATGCAGTGCCCACTCACTGTGGGGCTGCTTCCCCTCTCACTCAAATGATGCTACTGCCCTCATTGTTCCCTGGACCTGACACACATTCAAGACTCACCTTTTTTTTTTAATATTTATTTTTTAGTTGTAGTTGGACACAATACCTTTATTTCACTTATTTATTTTTATGTAGTGCTGAGGATCGAACCCAGGGTCTCGCACATGCGAGGCAAGCATTCTACCACTGAGCCACAACCCCAGCCCCAAGACTCACCTTTTGCTTTCCCATTTTTCTCTTTGCACCCTTTGCAGGCTTCTCCTCCCCACACTGGGATGGTTCCCAGGTCTCAGGTGTGGAACTCAAAGGGGCATAGACCTCTGCTTCCAATATAATTATTGCCAGCATTGAGGACAGTCTGTGTGGTGAAAGAACAACCCCTCCTTCCTCCTACACCTTACACCCTTGACCCACTGCCAGGAACCCTGCACTGCCTGACCTCCATCCTGCACAACAGCTGCCACCTGGCACACTGTTATGGTTTGGATATGAGGTGTCCCTCAGAAGCTCCTGCATTAAGGCAGGAATGGTCTGAGGTAGAGCAATTTGATTGTGAGAGCTGTATCCTATATTTAGTTGATGAAGAAGTGAAGAATTGGGCTGGGGATATAGCTCAGTTGGTAGAGTGCTTGCCTCAAATGCACAAGGCCCTGGGTTCAATCCCTGGCAATACACACACACACACACAAAAAAAAAAAAAAAAAAAAAAAAGAAGTTAAGAATCAAACAAGTAAACACTATAAAAGTTAGTGCTTTTAATTGAAAACATGCATAGCTGTGAAAGCAAAATGCAAAGTTCATCCTAATCAATCAATCCATCCTAGTCTGAATGATGGGGTGGTACCTGTAGGCAGGTGGGTCATGGCTGGAGGAGGTGGGTCACTAGAAGCATGCCCTGGAAGGGTACATCTTCCCTGCAGCCTCTTCCTCTTTCTCTCTGTCTGCTTCCTGACCTGAGCAGAGCTCCTCTGGACTCTTCCTGCAAGATGTGGCTGATGTGCTGCCTCATCTTTTTGTCAATACCAGGAGCCATGGAGTCAGCTATTTATGGACTGAGACCCTGAAACCATGGGCCTTAAATAAGATAGACTTTTGCTTTATTTATTTATGTGTGGTGCTGAGAATCCAACCCAGTGCCTTACACATGCTGGGCAAGTGCTCTACCACTGAGTCCCAGCCCCAGCCCTAAGTTGTTCTTTAAAAAAAAAATTTTTTTTGTAGTTGTAGATGGACAGAATGCTTTTATTTTATTTGTTTATTTTTTATGTGGTGCTGAGCATCAAACTCAGTGCCTCACACATGCTAGGCAAGTGCTTTACCATTGACCCACCACCCCAGTCCCATCTAAATCGTTCTTGTTGGGTATTTTGGTTACAGTGAGGAAACACATCATGTCTGACAGTACAAAAATGTGGCTCAGAACCAAAAAATTAAAGTTGAAAGTTTCTCATCATACTTGACACTTGCCATACACTCTCAAAGCACTTCACAATCCCGCTCATTCATTCAACTCCCGTGGATTTACTTCTCTGGGAACCTATGAAACACAGTTTAGGATGCTGACTTCTCTACTGAGAAAACAGAAATAAGCAAAAAGAAATTTTTTGTGTGTGTGGAGAATTGAACTCAGGGACACTTTACCACTGAGTTACACCCTAGTCCTTAAGACATTTTAATTTTGAGACAGGGTCTTGCTAGGTTGCTGGGGTTGGCCTCAAACTTTTGGTCCTTCTACCTCAGCCCCTGAGTTGCTGAGATTACAGTTGTGTGCCACCACAAGATTTAGGTTTTTAAAAGAAGAATTTCAAAATATCTTTCCTTAAAGATTTTGCACAGGTGAAGGTATCTGAGGGAATAGATAAGGTGGTTGAATCATAAGAAATATTGTTCTGAGCTGGGCATGGTGGTGTGTGCCTGGAGGGAGGATTGCTTGAGTCCAGCAGTTCAAGACCAGCCTGGGCAACAATTGAGATCCTACCTCAAGATAAAAGAAAAAAATGTCTGCAGTATGATGATGTCTTTTTTTTTTTTTTTTTTTTGTACTGGGGATTGAACTCAGGAGCACTCAACCACTGAGCCACATCCCCAACCTTATTTTGTATTTTATTTAGAGACAGGTCTCAGTGAGTTGCTTAGTGCCTCACTTTTTTTTGAGGCTGGCTTTGAATTCATGATCCTCCTGCCTCAGCCTCCTGAGACACTGGGATTACAGGCATGTGCCATGTCACCTGGCTTTGATGATGTCTTGAATGAGTGGCTCTGTGAAACACAACTTTGAGGAACTTCATTGAGCTTCATGTAGTTCCTTCTGAAAAAAAAAAAAAAAAAAGTAACAGCTACATACAACTAAGGGTCTCCATGAAAATTAAATGAAATTTGATCAGCCGAAATGAGCCTGTATCCACAGGTTCAACCAACCACAAATGATTGAAAATTTATTTCAAAAATTTGTGTTTGAGATGTGCATGGTGGCAAGTTGGAGGCCAGCTGGGCATCTCTACAAGACCCTGTCTCATAAAATAAAAAGGGCTGGAAATATAGCTTAATGGTAAAGCACCCCTGTGATGCTATGTTGATGCCTCATAGCATAAAAATAAAGTGCATCTGTACTGAAAAGATACAACATTTTTTTCTTGGTGCTGGGGTGTAGCTCAGTGACAGGGCTCTTGCCTAGCATGCACAAAGCCCTGGGTACAAAACCTTGCACTGCACACAAAAATAAAGTTGTATTCAAAATTTTCTTTCTTGAATAACCAATAAAAAAAAAATTTTCTTTGTCATTATTCCCTGAATGATACATAGCATTTACATTATACTAGGTATTATGAGTCATCTAGAGATTATTGAAAGGCTACAGGAGGATGTACATAGGTTATGCACAAACATTAGACCATTTTATATTAGGGACTTGAGCATCTGCTGATTTTGGTATCCCAGGGTGGAGGATCTTGAAACCAGTCCCCTGCTGATACAAGAGGATAACTATAATGCTGTTGAGAACTGTGCAGAGTACCTGCCCCTCTGAGAGCTATTGTTTATTAATCATAGTTAATAAAGCCTGAGGGATGGAAGCTTATTATGGAGTAATATCCTGGTCTTCCAAAGGTTAAGCAGAAAACTTTTAAGTCTCCCCATCAAACCTGCAAGAGAGGCCCAGGTATAAAGTAGTCCAGGGATAGCCTCAGCTGACCCCAAAGGGGAAGTCTGGAGCTAAAGCAGGCCAACAGGGGTTCTGGGCCAAGATGACCAGGCTTTCATGCCCCATGTGGATCAGTCATTGGATGTGGGCCACCCTGGGAAGGGAGACCTCAGGTGCAGTCGCTCTGAAGAGGAGCAGTCCCTCAAGGGGCCATCTATTATGAAGGCTGACTGACTGTGCTCCTAGCAGCTGGGCCATCAGCTCTCCCTTGAGGGGGTCAGGATGCAGCATCTCAGCACACAGGGCTGGGGTGGCGCCAGGCTGGCAGGGGATGTAGCACGAGGGTCCACGTTCAGGGAGCCTACATGCTCCAGCTTCTTCACACTCCCTTGGCCTCCTCTCAGACTTCATCTCTAGGGAAGAAGGCTTAGAGCCATTTGGGCAAAAGATTCTGGAAGCTTGGCCTGTGGTTGGACCCTGTGCCAGCTGAAACTCAAGCAATGCTGGAGAGGCAGGGGCTGCGAGACCGCTGTCACAGTCTGAAGTGCTGTGCAGGGCAGCCTGCAGCCCAAAGCTCTGCTTAGCCAATGAACCAGAAACTAGCAACCCAGGACTCACGAAGAACAGGAACTGCAGTTTACCAAGTGCTCTTCATGCTCCTTGGTCCCACCCTCCCCATCAGCATTAGCTTTTCTCACTGCCAACTGCCACACGTACCCTGGTACCAACATAGCCACAGAGAACTGTGATGCCAGGTGAAGCAACCAGGCTCCGGGACTGAGATATATGAAGGGTTTGGTTGGTGCAAGCGGCACACTTGACACAGGTACAGATGGCAGGTGGCACTTACAGTTAGCTCAGAGGTGATTCTGGAGGTGATCCCTGAAAGGATATTAACAGATTAGAAACAGGATACTCTGTTTTTCTAAAGGATAAGTACCAGCCTTGGGCCCCCAACTTAACTGTAAAATAAAGCAGTACTTCTGTCAGAAAGGTGACTTTGTGAATTGTATGGGTGAATTGACAGAGGAATGCATACTGTTGGCAAGTCAGGGAGGCCCTCGGACCCAGACAGGGAGGGCATCGAATCTTCACACAGGGTGAGGGATCCTCAGTGCCAAGGAACAAACCCATGCAGATCTTATACCCTTCCCTTGTGAATCAAACTTACTACCTGGGACCCAGAATCATTTGGCCAAATGGTCCCAAATCTGCTTCCCTGGGGATGGGGACTGAGAGGAGGCCAAGGGAGTGAACAGGGCCAAAAAGATGTCTTGTGTGGATTCCTGAAACATCCTGCATCTTGCATTGCAGGGGGAGCTAGAGGCAAGAGGGAAGGGGACCCAGCTTAGGCCAGTGAGGTTGCTCTCCCAGCCCCATCACATCTGGAGCAGAACTATAAGGGGTCCAGTATATTGAAATTCAAACTTAGTTTCCTACATCATTATGTATGATTTTTTTTTTTTTTTGGTACCAGGGATTGAATCCAGGGGTGCTTAACCACTGAGCCACATCCCCAGCTCTTTATTTATTTATTTATTTTATTTAGAAACAGGGCCTTGCTAAGTTGCTGAGGCTGGCTTTGAACTCGTGATCCCCCTGCATCAGCCTCCCGAGCTGCTAGGATTACAGGTGAGCACCATGGTGCATTATGAAGGTATTATTAGAGGTTTCTTTATTGGTGGTTTGTTAGCTTGCACAATTTCTTATCAGCTTTCAAACATGAGCCTCCATCTGTACTCCAGTCCTGTCCTGTGAATGTTGGGGTGGTCTCTGTAGACCCCTCTGAGTTAATAAAATGCCTAGAATACAGAGACTCTTTCTGAACTCATTCAGAGCATGTGAGAAGACCTCCACCCCAGGACACTGAGGGACTGGGAGAGCTATCCCCTGAAGGTCTGGAAACATTCAGCCAGAAGGGCAGGTGCAGGAACAGCTTTCTGGTTGTTTATGGTCTGGAAAAGACCATGAATTACAGAGAGAGAGAGAGAGAGAGAGAGAGAGAGAGAGAGAGAGAGAGATTTACTCATCCAGTCTAGTGGGTAGAACTAGGACCAGGGGGTGACTCAGGGAGGCAGGAAGTCCCAATAGAAAAATGACACACTGAAGCCAAAGGTGGGGAAGGTGGCAAAAGGGGAAAAAAAGAAGGGTGTGAATGGACCATGGATGGTGGGAGGGCGTGAGGGCCTTCTTGGCGGAGGAAGCACAACCTCAGCCGGCTCATAATATTTGGAATGTTGTGGAGGGGACTTCAGCCGCAAATAGAGGACCCGGAACAGCTGGTAATCAAGCTTTGCTCTGCCCTGAGAGTATCTCCGAGTCTGATGGACAAAAGGTATGTTGAAGCCCCTCAGACAAGGTTCCCCTGGCCCCTGATGGCATGCATCTGAAACTCTTTCCATTTTGCAGGAATTGTTAATCCAGGCCCAGGGAGGGGAAGTCACTGCGGCAACTGCAACAGGCCGGTTCTGCCAGGTTTCAAAGGGGCCTTGCTTCTGCTCCTGTGGTCATCCTTTTTTTTTGATACCGGAAATTGAACTCAGGGGCACTCGACCACTGAGTCATGTCCCCAGCCCTATTCTGTATTTTATTTAGAGACAGGGTCTCACTGAGTTGCTTAGTGCCTCACTTTTGCTGAGGTTGGCTTTGAACTCGGGATCCTCCTGCCTCAGCCTCCCAAGCCCCTGGGATTACAGGGGAGCGCTACCATGCCCGGCCTGATGGTCATTATTTCATCTGCCTTTTTGTGGGTTTGTCAGGGTCTCTAGGGTGTGGGACGATTCTCATGTAGGCACCTCTTCATGAATATCAGAAGCCAAAGTGCCGGTTATTTGGCAGGGTCTGGGCAGCCATGGCAGCTGGCGGGAGGGCCTTTTTCCTGTGGGAACCCGTTCTGCTTGCCAACAGAGTGGGGAGCAGAGCCATGTCCCCCAGCTTTCTGGTCGTTACTCCTGGCAACCTAGTCCGGCCTTGTTTGGGCAGGGACCCAGACGGCCCCAGGGTTTCTGTTGCTCCATCTGTAGAACAAGGGTGAACTTCTGCCCTGGTGGCCGCGGAGCCAGCTGCACCAGGAAGCATGCTGTCTTCCTGGAGAGGGTGAAGCAGTGGCCAGAGTAAAGACAAGTGAGAATCAGGGCCCGCCGCCCCCCAGAGAGGCCCCATTAGGGCAGTGAGCGGTTCCCACCAGAGGCTCTGGCGGACCCTCAAAGCCAGCCGCGTGGGCAGGCTGCAGCGGGCTGTGTGGTTAATGACGGTTGCTTGGGTTGCCTACTGGGCCTGGCCTCAGGAACTTCAAATGAGCATGAGTTCTGCCAAGGAGGAAGGAGGCCAATTCCTTTTCTTCTGCAGGGAAAGGAGGAGAGAGCACCCAGCAACAAGGGGGCAAACCCCAACAAAGGACCACGCCCTCAGGCCTACTGAGGCCTTTGCACAGGCTTCCCAGGTACCCAGAGAGGAACATCACGGGGGATCCAGAAAGGGGCTCATCCACAGGCTCCCCTCAATACTTCCTGAAGAAGACTCCACCTTCCTCCAGGAAGATGGGGCCTGGGTACAAACAAGCAACTGTCCTGTCCTCAGGAAGCAGAGCCTTCCATTCATCCACCCACCCATCCACCCATCCATTGACTGCCGCCTCAAGTGCCCTGGCCTGGGGCCACATGTGTACAAGCCAATCAAGGCCCCCTCCGCCTCTCAAAACTAGACCTACATCCTACAAAGTCAGACAGAATGGAAGTAGACTCCTGAGGAAAAGACTGTTTTCAAGTGCACAAAGAACATTTATCAAGTAAAGATATTCTGGGCCATAAGATAAATCTCAAAAATTTGAAGGTGTTGAACTCATACAGAGCATATTCTCTGACTACAATAGAATTCAACTAGAAATCAACAATGAAGGTAACTGGAAGACCCCCACCTCCAAGCATTTGGAAATTAAACAACACACCTTTGAACCCATGGTTCAAAGACTAAATAATTAGAGAAATGGGAAAATATTTTTTTTCAAAGACAGAGGGAGAGAGAGAGAGAGAGAGAGAATTTTAATATTTATTTTTTAGTTTTCAGTGGACACAACATCTTTGTTTGTATGTGGTGCTGAGGATTGAACCCGGGCTGCATGCATGCCAGGCGAGCGCGCTACCGCTTGAGCCACATCCCCAGCCCATGGGAAAATATTTTGCATTGAATGAAATGAAAATACAGCAAGCCAAAAATTGTGGAAGGCAGTTGGAGGGAAATCAATAGCATGAAACACTCTTATTACTCTAAGTTTTGCTTTCCTCGGTTGTGTTTTTCTTTTTAGATCCATTAATTCATCATCATGGTCAGACTGCCAATACATCACATATAGCAACCAATGGCATGGGTCAAAAAAAAAAAAAAATCTACATTGAAATTCTTTGTTGGAATGCCTTACACTTGGTACAGAATAGAAAATACAATAACTTGTGCAATTAGTGACACACATAGACCTTGAGTTTTAATGCCTGTGCAAATGAAAGTTATCCAGCAGTGAGGCCCTACAACACTGCTTGGCTGAGTTCACAAATCTGTTGTGTCCTGTAGCTTGCCTGTCACTTCTACGACTTCCTCTCCTACTAAGCATTGTTTCCTGGCAGTAATTAAGACCTTCTGCTACTGCTATAGCTATTGCTGCTGCTGAAACCACCAGAGCCACCTCAGTTTTGTGGTTTGGCAAAGTATTGGCCTCTATCACCACAGGGGCCACAGCCTCTGCCTCCAAGTTTCCTCTTTTTGGGGTCCAAAATTTAAAGATTTTTTTTTTTTTTAAATATTTATTTTTTAGTTTTTCAGCGGACACAACATCTTTGTTTGTATGTGGTGCTGAGGATCGAACTCGGGCCGCACACATGCCAGACGAGCGCGCTACCGCTTGAGCCACATCCTCAGCCCCCAAAATTTAAAGATTGATTTAATTTTTTTTTTTAGTTGTTGATAGACCTTTATTTTATTTATTTATACGGGGTGCTGAGAATCGAACCGAGTGCCTCACACATGCCAGGCAAGTGCACTACCAATGAGCCATAACCCTGAAGATTGATTTTTAAATTTTACTTATTTTTAATTTTACTTGATCTTTTTAAATTACTTATTTTTGTGGATGTGGTATTGGGGATTGAAGCCAGGGGCACTTTACCACTGAGCTATATCCGCAGACTTTTTTGTTGTTTGAAACAGAGTCTCACTAAATTGTCCAGGCTGGCCTTGAACTTGTGATCCTCCTATCTTAGCTTTCCAAGTAGCTGATATTAAAGGAATGTGCCACCTTGCTGGGCAATATGGGTGTCTGAATTTAAATTAAGTACAATTAATTTAAATTTAAACACCCACATGTGGCTGGTGGCTCCCATACTGAATAGCATAGCTCTAGAAATTACAACATGCATCCTTTCTTGTCAAGGCCTGGTATTGACATTGATGTTACTCTTCCCAGACAATGCAAGACCCTTAGAATACTAATTCATTTGTTCCTCTTCTGATCTATATGTAACACTTAAATTTTTAAATTTTCTATATATTTAAAATTCCAAAATGCATTACTGTTATTGTTTCATACCATCTTTCCTCTTGTTCAATCCATTCCTTAGCCACTCCAATCTCCCTTATGTTCCTTGGATACTCAGCTCATTTTCACTCAGTCTTCACACTTGCTATTCCCTCTGCCTAGAATGTCTTTCTCCCAACCAGGCTCAGTTTGGTGGTATATTCCTGTAATCCCAGCAATTTAGGAGGCTGAAGCAGGAGGATCCTTTGAATGAGGGAGGAGACTCCTTGCACCCTCCCAGAGGCAGCTGGATTTTCCTGGTGGTGATGACAGGGCAGCTTCTGATCCCTCTGTTGCTGGAAGAGTCTGGGGAGGGGGCCGTGTTTTGGTCTTGTGCACCACCTCCCAGGATGCTCTCAGTCTCTGTCTGTCCCCTGCTGCAGTTTTTCCTGGAGTATCTGGTAGAGGTTAGTGGAAGTCACCTTACACAGGGCTGCAGGCTGCCCTGTGTCTGCAGCTCCCAGGGAAGCCCAGTGGCCATGTTGCTCCTGCGCCACCTGCACAGGTGAGTCCATATTTTAACAGTCTTCTTTCCTGCTCCTATGGTGTTGCTCTTCCTTCTGGGCTCTGCCTTCCACAAAGCAGCATGTGCAATCCATCTGTCCTTGAAGGGGCTTGTCATACTCTGGAATTCAATGTATCTGGTAGGCTTGTGACCCCAGGGCTTTGATAGGCTCAGAAGTTGTGATTCTGTAGATATTTTTCTGCTAGTTAGAGTGCAAGGGACATTTCTTTCTTTCTTTTTTCCCTTTAACTGTTTTGATAAAAGTATGGGGAAATGGCTACTCTACTGCATTGCAGAAAGAAATGTAAATTAGTAAAACTAAACAAAGGAAATTTGGTCTTTTAAAAACTGCACGTATGCACTAACCCAGCAATTCCACTTCATGGGATAACTTTAATATATTTGTATGTGGACACTAAGCAATATATATAAAGATAGTCATCTCATTTTTATTTCAAGGGATAAAAATATTTATGTACCTCAATAAGGGACTGACTCAATTAACTATGGTTTATACCCACAAGATAACACTATGCAGACAGAACACTGATGAGGAAGATGTTCTGTACTTTTTTTATACATTTACTTTCAATAGAGATGCCCTCAAGGAAATCAGTTTTCAAGAATTGTAAAGTTTGGGCTGGGGTTGTGGCTCAGTGGCAGAGAACTTGCCTGGCACCCATGAGGCACTAGGTTGGATCCTCAGCACCACATAAAAATAAATAAATAAAATGAAGGTATTGTGCCTACTGAAAACTAAAAAAGGATTAAAAAACCCACAATACTTTAAAAATTACTTTTTAAAAATTATTTTTTAGTTATACATGGGCACAATATATTCATTTTGTTTATTTATTTTTATGTGGTGCTGAGGATTGAACCCAGTGCCTCACATGTGAGGCAAGTGCTCTACCACTGAGCCACAATCCTAGCCCTAAAAATTACTTTTTAATAGATAAAAGATTACCCTGGTACCCATCAACTCATATATATATGTATGTATGTGTGTGTATATATATATATATATATATATATATATATATATATATATATATATATAATTAGTTATACAAGACAGTAAAATGCATTTTGACTCATCATACATAAATGGAATATAACTTCTCATTCATCTGGTTGTACATGATGTAGAGTTACACAGGTCATGTAATCATATACACACAGGGTAATAATGCAAGGGACATTTCTTGTATGGTTTTCAGCATCCTCTGTGGAAGCAACTCTTTGGGAATGATCCCATAATCATGAAGGAAGACTGATAAATTTTTAAAAAATATTTTTTCTCATTATAGATGGACACAGTACTTTTATTTTATTTATTTATTTTTTTATGTGGTGCTGAGGATTGAACCTATGCCTCACACACGTCAGGCAAGTGCTCTATCACGGAGCTACAACCCCAGCCCAAGACTGGTAAATTTGACTACATAAAAATAAACTTTAAGCTGGGGATGGTGGTGCACACCTGTAATCCCTTCTACTCATAAGGCTGAGGCAGGAGGATCTCAAGTTTGAGGCCAGTTTGGGCATAGTGAGATCCTGTTACAAAATGAAAAATAAAAATAAAAGGGCCTGGGCATGTATACTCTACTTAGAGGTAGAGTGCCACTGGGTTAAATTCCTGGTATCACCAACAAAAAAATTTTATTAACACTAAGACTGTAAGGTTGCAAGCCACCAAGTGGGAAAAGATATTTCAACACAGATGACCAATAAAGGGCTCATAAACAGGACAAAGACTGCTCTTGAATCAAACAGGATATAACCTAATAGAAAACCAGGATGATGAGTTAATAAGTAAGTGCTTCATGATGGCAGAAATCTAGATGACTAATCAACATGTGAAAAGTGTGCAATTTCATCAACTAGGGATCACAAATTAAAATCATAATTACAGACCAGTGCTCTCAAGTACTGCTAAGGATATGGAGCAAAAGCACTGCTCATCCTCTGTTGATTATTGAACCAACCACTTTTTTTTTTCACTGAGAATTGAACCCAGGGACTCTCTACCACTGAGCCACACCCCCAGTCATTTTTATGTTTTATTTTATTTTATTGTTTTTGGTACTGGGATTGAAACCAGGGGCATTCAACCACTGAGCCACATCCCCAGTCTACTTTTTATATTTTATTTAGAGATGGGGTCTTACTAAGTTGCTTGGGGCCTCACTAAATTGCTGAATCTGGCTTTGAACTCATGATCCTCCTGCCTCAGCCTCCTGAGCCACTGGGATTACAATTATGTGCCACTGTGCTCCACCCTTTATATTTTTTGAGACAAAGTCTTGCTAAGTTGCTTAGAGTCTTGTTAAGTTGCTGAGGCTGGACTGGAACTTGTGATCCTCCTGCCTCAGGCTCCAGGGCCACTGAGATTACAGGCATATGCTACCATGCCCAGCCCTCCTCTTTTATATTTTGAGACAAGGTCTCACTCAATTGCCAAAGCTGGCTTTGAACTTGGGATCCTCCTGCCTCAGCCTCCCATGTCTCTCTGATTATCGGTAGGTGACACCATACCTGGTAAAACAACCACTTTGGACATTATCTTATGAAACTGAAGACTCTGTCCTAGCAATTCTGCTCCTAAAGGGACACCTTGGATTTGGATGCACATGATACCAGGGGCAAATCCCTTCCGTTGACATATTCTCTTTTTTGGCTTTGATAAACCATATTAGCGTCCTGCCTGTTCTGGCTGGTCATCTGATTCCTTCTGCTACCTTTAGGTATCTTTCCTCCATGTCCTTTGTGTAATCTCAAAGTCACACACTCAGGAGGCAATACTTGCCAGTGTGCTTTACTGGAGTGCTTTTCTCTTCCCCAGGCCTCCTGTGTACCTGGGATGACTCCTGGGCTGAGGGAAGAGCCTCTAACTGTGCTCCGCCCTGGTGGTGCTCACCAGATACCTCCTTGTTCGACTGATCAGGAAGCTGGCTTATGCCCCTCTGGTATTCACCCTTTCCCTTGGGCCTAGAGGATGAGTGTAGAGCCTTTTCCAGTTCTCAGAACACTTTCCCATATATTACTTCTCTGGTTGAAATATGTCCCCTTAATTTCATGTGTTGGAAATTTAATCCCGAAAATCATATGTTAATGACATTTGGAAGCAGAGTCTTTGCGAGGTAACTGCAATTAACTGAAGTTGTGAGGTGAGGCCCCCACGACTGCATTAGTGGCTACATGAGATGAGGAAGAGATGCGCAAGTATGCACGGTTGCCCTGTCTCGCTTCATGATGTCCAGGCCCTCACCAGATGCCAAGCAGATGTGGACGTCCTGCTCTAGGACTTCCAGAACCTGAGTTAATAGTAAGAGAAAAATTCCAGGATGTCCTAAATTTAACTACAAGGCCTGGAGGGTGGATGGAAAGAGAGATGGGGGAAGTAAATCAGTTAATAAGCCACAGGTCAAAAGGAATAAAAGTCTGTTTCATATTCTCAAATGTATGTTGAAATGTTAACTCAATTCCATCACAACTTCCAGGTGCAGTGGCACATGCCTGTAATCTCAGCATCTTGTGAAGCTGAGGCAGGAGGATTGCAAGTTCAAAGTCAGCCTCAGTAATTTAGTGAGGCCCTAAGCAACTCAGTCACATCCTGTTTCTAAATAAAATTTAAAAAGTGGTTGGGAGGGCTGGGGCTGTAGCTCAGTGGCAGAGTGCTTGCCTTGCATGTATGAGACACTGGGTTCAATCCTCAACACCACATAAAAATAAATATACTATATATATATATGGTGGAGATGTGTCTCAGTGGTTAAGTGTCCCTGGGTTCAAACCCTGGTGCCAAAAATAAAATAAAATAAAATAAAATAAATAAATAAAATAAAATAAATTCCATCACAACTCCCTAGCCATCTTGCTTCCACCCCTACCAATCCAGAAGCAATGATTTCTTCTCCTTAGGGCCTGTTCCCCTAGCTCAAAACACACCACTTTATGTAATCCTGCTCCGGTCTATATCCAATGTAACTAACTTATGTCCTTCTTCCCCAAACCTTTTAGAATGAAAAAGATATTCCTAGCTCTGGTTCAGTGGACACACTTCCAATTGCTACCTAGCTCAGCTGTTGGTAGTTGTGGGGACTTGTCCTAGGTCCCACGTCTTTTTTTCTGACTAGTACTTGCACTGGCTCCATAAACCCTTTTATTTCAGAGACCCTTCATCTCAAGAGTTTTGGTTTAACACTAAATAAGCCTATTTTCCTTATAAAATACCCAGTCAGTGCCATTTAGTTATGACAACAGAAAACAAAGACAATGGTTTTGAATGGATTTCATGACACTGGGAAGTAAGTTCCACTAGGTACTTTTGGTCCATGTGGTTCATTGTTATATCTTGGGTGCCAAGACAGTTCTGTGAAAAGGTAAGGATTTTTTAAAATATTTTTTTAGTTGTCAATGGACCTTTATTTTATTTATATATGGTGCTGAGAATCAAACCCAGTGCCTCACACAGGCTAGGCAAGCACTCTACCACTGAGCTACAGCTCCAACCCAAAAGGTAAGGATTTTTAAAAAACTTTAGTTATTTATTTTAGTTGCAGTTGGACACAATACCTCTATTTTATTTATTTGTTTTTATGTGGTGCTGGGGATCGAATCAGTGCCTCGCACATGCTAGGGGAGCATTCTACCGCTGAGCCACAACCCCCAGCTCTAAGGTAAGGGTTTTCTAGATGAAGAACCTTGGGTTCAGAGAGTGTGTGGCTTCTAACTGGAAGAGAATGTCTAGCACTGAGTCCAGGGTTGAGTGTCACTTTGTGGTGCACAGGCTAATCTTTTTGCTACTATCAGTTCTATGAGAAAGGACGAAGAACCATTAGTACAGTGTCTATGGTACAAGGTGATGCAGAGGAAAGATACTGAAACACATGTCCAAATTTCAAGTTGATGCCTTTTAGTCCCAAGACCAGGCTCCAGGGCTCTGGTGAGGATGGATGAAACCATAGACATGAAAGTGTGTTGTAAATGGTAAGGCTCTTTGTGGTTCGCAGTGTGTCCCTGAACAGACATTAAAGTCTGGACCCTGGAAACCTATGAATGTGACTTTATTGGAAATAAGAATCTTTACAGTTGTAACCAAGTTAAGATTAGATCATACTGGATTAGGGTGAGCCTTGAATCCAATGATGGGTGTCCTTAGAAGACCATAGGAAGACGCCAAGATGTTGACAAACACACACAGGGAAGTCCTGTACAGGCAGAGGCAGCAATGGGAGTGATGTAGCTACAACCAAAGAGTGACAAGGGCTGCCAACAAGGAAGAGGCGAGGAAGGTTCCTTCTTTTGGAGCTGTCAGGGGAGCAGGGCCTGGCTACACCTTATCTCAGGCTTCCTGCCTCTATGGCTGTGAAGAGGAAATCTCTGTTGTTTTAAGTCATTCCGTTCCTGCTGGTTTGAGGCAGTAATCCAAGGAAACAGATACAGGTATGGTACATTGAGGATCTGCTCTGTGTAGACAGAGGGTTCGACACTGCCCACACTGCTCTCCTTGTTGGCATGACCTCCTCAGTGCTGGAAGGCTCCAGAGACACTCAGATTCCTTCCATGGTGTCCAATTCTTCCATGTGTCCAGTCTGTCCTTTCTTCTTTCTGTTGTTTTCTTGCAATACAAGGGATTAAACCCAGGGGTGTTCTACCACTGAGCTATATCCTTAGCTCTTTTTTCTTTCTGTCTTTCATTCATTCATTCATTTATTTATTTATTTTTGGGTACCAGAGATTGAACTCAGGGGCACTCAACCACTGAGCCACATCCCCAGCCCTATTTTGTATTTTATTTAAAGACAGGGTCTCACCAAGTTGCTTAGTGCCTCACCATTGCTGAGGCTGGCTTTGAACTTGTGATCCCCCTGCTTCAGCCTCCCAAGCTGCTGGGATTACAGGTGTGTACCACTGCACCCAGTTTACTCTTTATTTTGAAACAGGGTCTCATTCAGTTGCTGAGGCTAGCCTTGAACTTATGATCCTCCTGTCTCAGCCTCCTGAACTGCCAGGATTACAGTGTGCACCATCACGCCTGGCTCTCTTTTCTTTGGAAAGGAAGAATCAGGACCGGCTATGGTGTGGGTTAGAAAGAGCAGAGAGGGCTGGGGATGTGGCTCAAGCGGTAGCGTGCTTGCCTGGCATGCGTGTGGTCCGGGTTCGATCCTCAGCACCACATACAAACAAAGATGTTGTGTCTGCTGAAAACTAAAAAAATAAATATTAAAAAATTAAAAAAAAAAAGAGCAGAGAGAAGGACACATTCATCTGAAAGCATGAGGGTGAAATGAAGTGTCCCCAGAGTTAGGCAATTACTATGGGGGTTGGGGGAGGCAGTAGCAGCAGAGCTGGAGGGTCCCCAGAGAGGGCGCCAGCTAGCCCTATGAATCACAATCATTGTGCAGCACACACACTCTGGCAGGAAAGAGGACAGGCATAGACAGAAATCAATATATCCTACTCCAACATTTTAGTTCCTCCTTTGGGACAAAGACTCTTGGTAATATCTGGTGACTCTATTCAATAGGCCTCCGCTGTCCCCTTCTGTCCTTGTGATCTGGGATTTCCTATCCATCCTGTATGTACTGTGAAGGTGGGACAAAGCCAAAGGCTTTGATACACATTTCATAATACTCTCATGGGAAACACAAAACAAAGCACAATACTAAACAAACCCTGCCGTCTGGATGGGATTTAGAATTTACAAAGCACTTTTAACACACAAGCCCTCTTGATTGGGCCTCCTTGTGAAAGGATCCAGAGGTGCCTACCCTTGAAGGACAGGTCCCCTAATTCAGAGAGTACAGGAAGTTCTAAGCAGAGCCATGCCAAATCCCTCAAAGTGGATAAGAAATATGGTTAGGAAAGTATAATATGTATCCCAATAAGCATCCCTATCCAATAGCAAAGAGCAGACTGCACTGAACATGGTCTGGGCAAGAGTCCAAGGTGGAAACAGAGGACTTCTGTTGTTAGCCAACAGGAGACGAGGTAAATTGGACCCACTCCCCCACTAACGACAACCAAAGAGCTGTATAAACATCTGACAAGCATCAAAGAGCTAACAAGATACTAAAGAGTTACTAGGCTGACATCCAGAGAAGACAGGAACCTAGACAGAAAAGTCTGATAATGGGGCTATTTTTGTGCCTTGGAGGCACATGCCCATTCAGATAAGGTGAGAAAGAACAAGGAGTGTTTCTGAAAGTCTCACAGGGCTGTGCAGGTGGGACACCGGTAAGCATTGCCCGTCTTGGGCTGTAACTCCAGAGGATTGTTAAAAGAAGAACCAGCAGCAAACAAGCTCTTGCACAGTGTGATAGGTCTGAGACCACAACCTTGAATCTGTATTCATGTGATCCCATAATTCTAGCACCCCTGGCACCTGACAGAGGTAAACAAAAACCCTGACAGGAAGAAATCATCCCAGATGTCAAAATATGTTTAATAAACAAAATTTCAGATACAATGTCCAGCACGTAATAAAAAATAACAAGGCACATGATGATACAAGTCAGGAAGAACACGCAGAAATTAGTCAACTGAAACACACTCCCAGGGGTTTTAGGAGCTAGAATTATCACAGAATGAATGCAGGTAAAAAGTTCTGGAAAACTCCCCAGCAGCTGGTAAACCTTGCTATTTGAACTACTCTCTCTGATCCATCCCTGTGCATTTCCTGGATTGTTACAACCTCCATCCTCAGTGGGCCTTCACTGCTGTCTCCAGTTATCTTTCTAGAAAACAAATCTGGACCTGCCTTATCCATGTTTACTGGGCATTCCAGGTCCTTCCTTATCTCTCCTCAATGGTTCCTTCCAGGTCCATCACCTAGGATCCCTCCCTCTCGCACAATCTCTGCTCATCCAGCACTACTTTCCTGAGTAGTTCCTCTTTTCCTTGAACACCTTCTTCTCCTGCTTTCCTGTTACATCTTGAAAAATGCCTTCTTATCATTTAACATCCACTTGCAACCTCTGAACTCATCATGCACACTCCCATTATAATACTGACACACTGCATTATAATTATTATTATTATTATTTTTAAAGAAAGAGTGAGAGAAAGGAGAGAGAGGGAGAGAGAATTTTAATATTTATGTTTTAGTATTTGGCGGACACAACATCTTTGTCTGTATGTGGTGCTGAGGGTCGAACCCGGGCCGCACACATGCCAGGCGAGCGCGCTACCGCTTGAGCCACATCTCCAGCCCCACATTATAATTATTTAAATCTATTTCTTAAGTAGACTATGAACTTCTTGAGACTAAGATCTACCTTAGTGGGCCTGGCTCAGAGTATAAGTACTTAATACAGTCTGAGGACAAAAGTGGTGAGGCACAGTGGTACATTCCTGAAATCCCAGCTACTCAGGAGGTTGTGGCAGGAAGGTCACACATTCAAGGTCAGTCTAAGCAAATTTTATTAGTAAAATGCTCAAAATAAAATTTAGACAAAAGGGCTGGGGGTGTAGCTCAGCGGTAGAGTATTTGCCTAGCATGCACAAGGTCCTGGGTTCTTTCCCTGGCATTGGATTCTTTTTGGTACTGGGGATGCAACTCAGGGGCACTCTAACACTGAGCTATATCCCCAGCCCCGTTTTAATACTTTATTTAGAGACAGGGTTTCACTGAGTTGCTTAGGGCCTCACTAAATTGTGGGGCTAATCTTGAACTCATGATCCTCCTGCTTTAGTCTCCTGAGCCTCTGGGATTACAGGCATGTGCCACCATGTCCAGATATTTTTTATTTTTATTTAAAAAAATATATTTTTTTAGGTGTTGATGAACCTTTATTATTTATATGCAGTGCTGAGAATTGAACTAGTGCCTTACAAATGCTAGGCAAGCACTCCACCACTGAGTCACAACCCCAGCCCCTCTGTTTTCAGACAGGGTCTCATTACCTTGATGAGGCTGGTCTTGAAGTTGTGATCCTCCTGCCACAGCCTCCTGAGTCACTGGGATTACAGGTGTGCACCAGTGGGCCCTTTGGAAGAGAGTCTTTTTTTTTTTTTTTTTTTTTTTTAAGATTATTCTTTTTTTTCCCCCTTTGTACTAGGAATTGAACCCAGAGGTGCTTAATCACTAAGCCACATCTCCAGCCCAATTTTATTTTTTATTTTGAGACTGGGTCTCACTAGGATGCTTAAGGCCTTGCTAAATTGCTGAGGCTGGCTTTGAAATTGTGCTCTTCTCAGCAGCCTCCCAAGTCGCTAGGATAACAGGTATACTCCACTGCACCTGGTTTAAAAGAGTATTTTTTTTTTTAGTTGTCAATGGACCTTTGTTTTATTTATTTATAGGGCTGGGGATATAGTTCAATTGGTATGCATAACATCCTGGGTTCAATCCCCAGCACCACCCCCCATAAGACATTTATTTATATGCAGTGCTGAGAATCGAACCCAGTGCCTCACACACTCTAGACAAGTGCTCAGCCATTGAGCTAAAACCCCAGTACCAAAGTATTCTTTTTTTTTAATATTTTTTTTTTTAGTTATTGATGGACCTTTATTTTATTCATTTATTTATATGTGGTGCTGAGAATCGAACCCAGTGCCTCACACATGCTAGGCAAGTGCTCTACCTCTGAGCCACAACCCCAGCCGGCAAAGTATTCTTAACAGTAGATGAGACAAGATTATTTGGTCTAAATTATGCCCTGCTCTTGAATTCATACATTGAGGTCTCAACCTACAACCTGATTATAGACAGACACAGGCTTTTAAGAAGCTAGTTAGGGCTGGGGTTGTGGCTCAGCGGTAGAGCACTTGCCTCATAGGTGTGAGGCACTGGGTTTGATCCTAAGCACCACATAAAAATAAATAAACAAAATAAAGGTATTTTTCCATCAACAACTTAAAAAAAAAAAAAAAAAAAAAAAGCAGCAGCAGCTAGTTAAAGGCTGGGTGCAGTGGCAAATGCCTATAATCCCAGAGGCTCAGGAGGAGGAGGCAGGAGGATTGAGACTTCAAAGCCAGCCTTGGCAAAAGTGAGATGCTAAACAACTCAGTGAGACCCTGTCTCTAAATAAAATAAAAAACAGGGCTGGGGATGTGGCTCAGTGGTCAAGTGCCCCTGGATTCAATCCCCAGTACCTCCCCCCCACCAAAAGAAAAGAAAAGGCTAGGTCAGACAAAACGAGGTAATCAGAGAGACCTTATAAGAACAAGAAGAGACATCAGTGACCTTCCTCTTTCTGCACACACAAAGAAAGAAGGCCATGTGGTAACACAGCAAGACAGTGGCCATCTGTAAGCTAGAGGGAGAAGACGCATCAGACACCAACACTAGTGACAACCTTGGATTTCCAGACTCCAGAACTGTGAAAAACTAAATTCGTGTTGTTTAAGCCACGGAGCCTGATGTATGTTGCTCTGGTGACCCTCATCTCCAGTGAGGGTCAGAATGCAAGTCAAACTGGTGACAATGGGTAAGCAGCAGCCACATGACAGGAATAAAATGGATAGCTTTTTAAAAAGTTTTATTTCAAGAACTTTGTTTTTTTTTTTTTTTTTTGACTGGTATTCCAAAAAAAGGTGGGTCAAAGTACAAAAAAAAAAAAAAAAAAAAAAAGTCAGTTGAATAACAGTGTAGGTTTAGAAATCACAGCGGCAGAAGCAATGTACAGACAGCACAGATAAAACAGTCCAGTGTATGCAGTTCTGTTCAGTTTCTTTGCTTATTTTAAGTGTTTCTTTCCCCTCCTGTACAAAATACATCAAAGCATGCCATGAGATCAGAAAAAGAAAGGAGTCTAACAAATGGTTACTCGGACTCTGTACCAGAGGAGATAATGTTTCTTCCCCGCCCCCGCCCCCGCTTCCTCTCTCCTTGCTCTGCTTTAGGTTAGGTTATTCTGGAGACAGTTCACCTCCAAGTCGGCCTGGTCACCTTTGCCACCCTCAAGTTTGGGTGACATGGAGTTCTGGATGTTAAACGACTCCTCCTCTTTCAGGCAGGACTTCAGAACTTCCTGGATTTTGTGGGGAGCACTAGGATCATCCTGGAGGAGGGAAAAAAGTTGGGAAGGGGAAAGAGACAGTGGGCAGAGCAATCAATAATTACCTTGGGTTTTCTAACCGGCTAAGGAAGCAGAGCTTCAAAACCTATATACGTATAAAGGAGAAAAGCTCTAAGTCTTGAATAAACTGAGTAATAAACTGAAGTAACTGACTAGCAACTACTTTTTAGGAAAGTCATCCTTATAAGCTTATAAGCAATGGCCAGATGTAGATAAAAAGTTGACGGTAATCAAAGACCTATAATTGAGGCCATCATGAATTCTCTTGGACACAAACTGGGGGGGAAACAGCCCCCTTAATTTGGCTCAGACACCTTTAAAGTCTCACATAAGGAGCTCTGTTCCCATCAGCGTCTTGGTCAGGGAACCCGAGGGTGGTGGGGGGGACACATGGGACTGTACTCAGATGCACACTCCCCAGACATGCAGACATGTCCCCTGACTACAGGCCAAAGACCCGTGAGCCTCTTGCAATCAGAACTGTACTGCTGAAGATGTTAACTGAAAAGATGCTTCTTCAACCCGACCCCCAGGGTCTGGCTGCCTCAGTGGCCTGCCACACTCTGCCTCAGATGTTACTTAAGTTGTGGATCCCCCATCTACTTCTGAGGTGCACCTCTGCCTTCATGCCACCCATATGTGCCACCTGAAGCCCCAGGACAAGCTCCTGAACCTGACCTGAATTTGCCAGTGAAAGGTTTCCAGAGAGCCCAGTGGCATCCAGTCCTCCAGTTCTATAATTCTGGGCCCTCAGAGGATTTCTGTGATGTGCCTTACTCTTTTCCTTGAGGACCCCCAGAAGGGATCACATCTAGAGTGATTCTGTGGGCCTCAAGTTTTTTGTCTGGTACCCTAAAGAGTTATTGTAAAGTACACGGAACTCAGCTAATCAGAGCGGTGGATTCACGAATGGCATGAAGGGTGGAGAATATTCCATCTGACCAGCTAGTTAATACTATTCTTTTTTTTTCCCCCCTTAGGACTATGCTTGTTTTAACCACTTTCAAAAATGAAGATAATTCATGCTTAATGGCCAGGCATTCTCCATCCGGGGAACTCTAGTCCATTCCACCGGCTGCACTGGCTTAGGGTAGTGATGGGTTGGGAAAAGTCTGGCTTTTCATAGTGCTACGCACACAGAACACTGTGGGTATGAAAAGCTCTGCCACCTGCCCACTGCCACAGACTTGCTGGCTGCTTTTCAGAGGCCTAGACTGAACAAAAATTTAATAGAGTTTTAAAGACTTTGGACATGATAACAGGGGACACATGTTCCCCATACCAATGAGACAAGAGGAAATGGACTTCATAGAGTCCTGAGGCAGACTTGAGGCATAGCAACTGTACACAGCACACACAGGCACCTGGCATTGTCAATCACTGTTTGGAGAGAATAAAAAAAATGCAGGGGCTGGTCACAGGGGTGCATGCCTGGAATCCTAGTGACATGGAGGCTGATGCAGGAGGATTACAAGTTCAGCCTGAGCAACTTAGCAAGACCCTATCTCAAAATAAAAAAATAAGCGAGGCATGGTGATACAGGCCTGTAATCCCAGCGGTTCAGGAGGCTGAGGCAGGAGGATTGTCAGTTCAAAGCCAGCCTCAGCAACAGGGAAGCATTAAGCAACTCAGTGAGACTCTGTCTCTAAATAAAATACAAAATAGGCTGAGGATGTGGCTCAGTGATTGAATGCCCCTGAGTTTAAAAAATAAAATGGGTTGGGTATGTAGCTCAGTGGTAGAGTGTTCCTGGGTTCAATCCCTAGTACCAGAAAACCAAATAAAACAATAACAACAAAAAAAGACCCTAACAACTGCAGGACAAAAACCCATATTCACTGAGATAGAAAGATTTCTAGGCAATATAGCAATATGGTCTATGTGTGTATATATTTTGGTTATTTTACTTTGTGTGTGTATGTTCGTTAGTGCTGCAGGTTGAACCCAGGGCTTTGTGCATGCTAAGCACATGTGCTACCGCTAAGCTATACCCCCAGCCCAGCCCATGTGTATGTTTTATGGAGAGGGAAGAGGGTTGAGGTGGAACTGTATTTCTTATTGTGTGTGCTTCTGTTCTGTTTGGGGAAGATGCTGGACGTGGAAGCTTCAGAGTTGAGCCCTTAAAGATCATGGGCAGGATGGATTTTGAATCACACCAAAGCTTGGGAAAAGACAGTAAGGGTCTATGCTCATTTTTCCTCTTCTAAGGATGCAAACTACTTCCATGTTTTTCCAGAAACTTCCCCACATTCTTTCTATGTCACATGCTTTCTGGGCACATAGGGCACAAGAATTTCTCAAAATGTGAAGAAAAGCACATCAATTGACTCTTTATAGAGCTGTGATGTCACAAAGAAGGGGCCCCCATTCAAGTTGTCCCATCCAGGGCCCATGGGATTTGGAAAGATGAAAAAATTGCCTTCTGTGCCGAGATGGGAGACGCAGATCCTAAAAGTAAGAAACAGAGGTATTCAAATAAGACTCTTAGGCAAGCCAAGTGCCTTCCACAAAAAGAAGAGGCGAGGGAGTGTCTGAAACATGTCTTGTTGTTCTAGCCAGAGTATTTCCTCCAGAATTGTTCTGCTTTTTATTTTTATCTTCCTGTATTGGGGTCTGAATCCAGGAATGCTTTACCATTGAGCTACATACATTCCCAGCCCCTCTTAAAAATTTTAAATTTTGAGACAGGGTCTTACTAAGTTGCTGAGGCTGGCCTCGAACTTGCAATCCTCCTGCCTCAGCCTCCTGAGCAGCTGGGGTTATAGGAGTACACCACTGTGTCCTATTTCCTGTAAAGCCTAAGGTTGCCAAACTCTGTAGCAGCAGATCCATCTGCCTTTGGTATGGCAGATGTATCTAGTCACAGGGGAGCAGGATAGATATCTGACATAAATCCTGGAAACCACAGAGGACCCTTGCTCCCAGTGTTCCATCTCAGCCATATGGGTACCCTGCAGCCCAGGGGTAATACACATTTAGGCCTGGACCCCATGTGTCCAGGTGCAAACCTCTGTCAGAGGGGGTAGGCAGCCAGTGCTTTACTATACACATGCAAAAGCAAAGTCTGGAAAGGAAAAAAAAATGTAACTATGAAAAAACAGCACTTCTGGGTACCACAAAGTCCTAGGAATAAAACAAACTCCTGGAAGCTCTGTCAGGTCTCAGGAGGACCACTTTATCTGCCACATTCCCTTGATAGCACCACCGTGAGGAGCAACAGGGCAGCTCAGCCTGGGCAATCTGCCAGTGGATTTCAGGTGACTTCATTCACATGGTGCACTTGGAGCAGGTCCAGCTTGCTGCGCTCCCTCCAGCCTCCTGATGTCCCCTCCCTAGGATGGCTGCTCAGTCACACAAAAGACTGTGGCCCACACTTACACACTTACAGCACCTCACATCAGAGCAGTGAGCTCAGAGGAGTAGTAGAGGGTGGGAAGCCATTGACACTGAAATCAGTATGGACCCTACCACAGAAGACCCAAAACAACAGATTTTTTTTCTTAATAAAAAAAATTTTTTTTTGTACCAGGGGTGAACCCAGGGAGACCTAACCACTGAGCAACATCCCCAGTCATTTTTTATTTTGAGACAGGGTCTTGCTAAGTTGCTGAGACTGGCTTTGAACTTGCAATCCTCCTGCCTCAGCCTCCCAAGCTGCTGGGATTAAAGGCATGTGGCACCATGCTTGGCTAATTATATGGGTTTTTTGAGTGTCACTGGGGAAGGAAAATGACCCACTCAATTTACTTTATTTAGAAATAACCCCTCTAGTAAGAGAAATAGAATGCTCAAAAATTTTAGGCTCCTCAATACTAAAAAGGAATTTGAGGATGAAGGGAGAGGCTGGGGAAGGCTGACCAGCAGGCCCTTGTCTCTCCTGGCACAGTGCAGAGGTGGACAGTGTGATGGCCATGGCAATAAGCAAGGTTGCATTTCACAGTGGAGTGGCATTTTTTTCTTTCCCTTTTGCTAGGAATGGAACCCAGAGCCTTGCTTGTGTGAGATGCGTTCTACCACTGAGCTTCACCCCCAGCTTCAGCACACCCATCCTAACTGGCCATGCCCACAAGACCTTGACTATGACCAAGTTTGGTCTGTAGGCTAGGTTGGGAGAGCAAGAGAGCACTCCTGCTGCAGGACAACCTTCCCCTCACACTCATGGTTTACAGAGTGGAAAAGATGCTGATGGGGCTGGGGCTGGGGCTAAGTGGTAGCGTGCTCGCCTAGCATGCATGAGGCACTGGGTTCGATCCTTAGCATCACAAAAAACAAAATAAAGTGTCCGCCTAAAACTAAAGATACATAAATAAATAAATGTTAAAAAAAAAAAAAGAACGAAAAGATGCTGCTGTTGGCACAAGCTGGGAGAAGGACATCAGATCCAAGAAGAGCCAAGGGGACCACTAGAGCCTGGTTCCACCCTTTCCCTGAGGAATGGCCATCATGTTGTACCAGCTGACCCCATGACCCCCCTCTCAGGCAGAGTCCACTGTGGCTGCCTACCTTTGCTCTGGTCTTCAAGATTGCCAGTCTGAGGTCGTGGTGGGCAGAAATGTTCATGTAAAGATGCCCCACCTTACACATGGCTGTTTCAGCCATGAACAGGAAGCCCTTGCACTGGCTTATGCAACTAAGTCCCCCAACAGGACCTATCTCCTTCCTGTCTTTTGTGAAGACAAGGCAAAGGTATCCATGTTCATAGTGCCAGAAACACATGGGTCACAACCTTTCCTAGGAAACCTTGCCTTCTGCCTAGCAGGAGCAACCACCAAGGACAGGAATGCCCTGACTGAGCATATTTGCTGTCCCATGTGTATAGGATGGCAGATCCAGCAGTGGAACCAAGAGAGCAGGTGGTGGACTGTTGTCACCAGTGGTCAATAAGTGTGGGTTGAATGCACAGCACTGGGCTGGATAAGGTGGGAGGGATTGGCCTGATGAGTGAGACTCTGACCTGCCCTCAAGGTGCCCACATTCTGATGGGTTGAGTTATGTTGTTATCCATCTTAAAGCTTTAAGACATCCTGTTTCCTTGGTTATTATTTATATCTTGAACTTGTTAATATTTTGGTGAAATCACCTGTTTTCTATCCTTGGCATCAAAGACATCAGGAAAAAAATGATCCTCTCACTTCCTACTTAAATCAATGACTTACTCTTCCTCTGTCAGGCCATTTTTCTTTTCTGTGACTAAGGCTGCATTTACTATTATTCTCTCCTTTCCCTTCTGGGGCTACAGTTTCCCCATCTACAAAAAGATGACTGTCTTGATTTATGCTGTTCACATGGCAAGAGCTCTAGAGTCACACGTTGCTAATGGCTGTTGCAGTAGTGGACAGTGCAGACAGAGGACTCCCCTGTTTCACTGGAAGCCCCACTGGATGGCACTACTCTAGACTGACAAGGTCCTGATGAGCTCTGATACCCCATTACTTCAAAGAACTTCTTCATAATTTCCATTAAACTCTACTGTCTTAGTCAGAAGAGTTTCAGTTTAGCTTCCTGACTGGTGTTATAATAATGCATTTACCTTAAAGTACAGAGCTGCATTAAGTGCAGATTTCCTGGACTTGGATATAACATAATTTGGGGGCTTCTATGGTTTTTATTTGACTTTCAAAATTCTCTGACAGTACCCAGTATTTTTTTTTCATTTTTAGTTGTAGTTGGACACAATACCTTTATTTATTATTTTTAAATATATTTTTTAGTCGTAGACGGACACAATATCTTTATTTATTTATTTTTAGGTGGTGCTGAGGATTGAACCCAGTGCCTCATGTGTGCAAGGCAGGGCTTTACCTCTGAGCCACAACCCCAGCCCACACAATACCTTTATTTATTTATTTGTTTGTTTATTTATTTATTTATTTATTTATTTTTATGTGGTGTTGAGGATCAAACCCAGGGCCTCACACACGCTAGATAAATGCTCTACTGCTGAATCACAACCCCAGCCAACCCAGCGTTTTTATATATATATATATATATATATATATATATATATATATATATATATATATATTTATTAGTTGTAGATGGACACAGTACCTTTACCTTTATTTATTTATTTATTTTTAGTGTGATGCTGAGGATCAAACCCAGTGCCTCACTCGTATAAAGTAAGCACTCTACCTCTATGCCACAACCCCAACCCCAGTACTATTTTAATGGCTGACCTGATCCAGGCCATAGAATAAGCTAGTATCTCTGGAAAATGGTCAACTTGGAACTTTCATTGAATTTCAATTGATATTTATGTGCTCATCCTACTAAGAATAGAATTACTCCCAGGTTTAAAGTTCCACCAGTGTTTTTTGCTCACCTTGCACTAACCAATTGTGTATAAGCCTCGCAGTTGTTAGGGTCCTCAAACAGGATCAAGGATGGAAGGGGTTTTCCACCTGTCCCCAAAGGAAACCACTATTTGCTTATATGACCATCAGAACCTATGAGACTATTAATGAAAGCAGGGTCTTTCTCCATGATGTGGAAAGTAAAAGACAATCAGACTTCTAAAGCACAGATGAAACTAAAATTACCAGTCAACCTTGTAAAAGAGCTCTACTACATATAACCCCTGCTTGTCAAAGAGGCTAGACATTGTCAAGCCCCTATTCCCACCTTCAATGCTCCACTGGGTTGCCCTAATCTGACCTCCAAAGCTGTCTGCAGACTTGGCCTGGGCTGGGGGCTGAGGCATGCATAAGGGTAGATGTGAAGAAGACAAGTTACCTGACAGATAACGTTATCATAGTGAGCCAAGGCACGGGCATGGGGGGAGGAGATACAGGGAGTGTCGCAAAATTTCCTTACATTTGGGTGAGAGCCCTCAGCAATGGTGGAGAGGGAGAAGTTATCGTTGTGGAGCTCAGATGGGGTCCGGAATTTGCTGGTAGGAAAGAAGAGAGACGGGAAAACATAAGTGAAATGATCATGGCAAAATGTAACAATAGAAGTTAATATTTCAGCCTCATGCGCCAAATACTACATTTTATTAAATACCAAGAGTTGGAATAAGATGCCTTGTTATTTGATACACCATAAGACAAAACTTCTGCCACTTAAACCATGATCCATATTTTGTTATCACCTTGTGTGTTTTTTTTTTTGTGTGTGTGTGTGTGGTGTGTGTGTGGTGCTGAGGATTGAACCCGGGGCCTTGTGCACGCCAGGCAAGCACTCTACCAACTGAGCTATATCCCCAGCCCACCTTGGGTTTTTTAAACATAATTGCAGTAGCTTGTTTGGACTTTGGATACAGAACTGACAACGATATGAACAGCTATGACCATGTTTGTGCATGCCAAGCAATTACAACTACATCAAAACTACCATCTGGGTAACAGTGATTGCAAGATGCCAGCGATTGTAAGATACAATCCAATTTCAGAGATGTTAATATGTGAGAAAAAAATATGCATCTTAGAATCAATCAATTGCAGTAGGATCTTCAGTGCTCTGAGCACATGTAGCATCATCAGAGCAGTAACTGGGCTCAGGAAAAAAATAAGGTATGCAGAGAAATGAGAGAGCGGGGGCTGGGGATGTGGCTCAAGCGGTAGCGCACTCGCCTGGCATGCGTGCGGCCCGGGTTCGATCCTCAGCACCACATACAAACAAAGATGTTGTGTCCGCCAAATACTAAAAAATAAATATTAAAATTCTTTCTCTCTCTCCCTCTCTCTTAAAAAAAAAAAAAAGAAAAGAAAAAAAGAAATGAGAGAGCGGCCCCTGCAAAACCCAAGGTCAAAAAGGCAAACCTGACTCTGCTCTAGCTCTTGCTTCTCCTCTTCTCTGGAAGTTGCTCCTTTCTGCCCCCTATCCTCATCAGCAGCTGCCCAGATTTAGATGGTCCTAAACCCTCCACCTCACATACCCACCCCTTTGGTGTAGGCATGAGAAGCCAAGGGTCCTGGCTTGTCTGTGTGGAGTGATCATGTGCCCAGATACACCCCCCGCCTCAATGCACAGGCACAATGGAGAGGCCCTTCCGGCCCCATGGCAGTTAACTGAAATGCCGCAGGGCTGCCAGCATCTGCACATTGCATGCGTCCACCCGCACAGGAGCAACAGATGGTGTTTTGTCCTTTTTTCAGGACCCAGGGAAGTCCTTCAGTCACATTCTCTGGAGGGTGTCTCAGGTCAGAGGGATTAATGGGGTGACAGGTTGAAAGGCAATCGGGGCCAGTTTTGCATCAATTGTCTCTTGGGTTCCAAAGAAGCTGAGCTTCAGTTTCCTCCTTTTGACTCCTGTGACACTTCAGAAAGCTTTTTATTTTACTTCGTGATAAGAATAATTCCCTCATGGTGCATAAGGTCACATCTGAAAGTTCAAGACCTAGCATAATGGTAAATATGTGTTGACATTCACATGCACACACAGGTGCTGCTCTGCTGAGAGCTAAGCAGCCAGCCATTCTGCATCCCCATGTGGGTATAGCAGAGAAAGTTAACCGTGGACCCCCTCCTCAGTCACAAAATTCTACTCCAGAAAGGTAAAGAGAATTTCCTTAAACACTTCTGTCTGGACCAAGGGTTGACCAGTTTTTAAAAAGCAATGCAAGCCAGGCACAGTGGCACACACCTGTAATCTCAGTGAATTGGGAAACTGAGGCAGCTGGATTTCAAATTCAAGGTCAGCCTTGGTAACTCAGCAAGACCCTATCTCAAAATAAGAAAGAAAAAAAGCTAGGGGTGTGGCTCTGTGGTAAAGTGCCCTTAGCTTCAATCCCAGTGGGGGTGGGGATTCAGGAAGGGTGAGGGGTGGGAAGCAATATATTGTGGTGCTAAAGCCTCTCTCTTCAGCATCCACTGAGGGGGAGATGGTAGTGACAGCAGATTTGAGGAGGGTGAAATCACTCCACACTAATTTGTGGGCAAAATCCTCACACTGGCTACTGGTTGTCAAAGACCAGGGAAGCAGATGCTATCTGGCAGGGTGGGCAGACCAAGTACGGCAACTTGCTTGGGGGCTAGGGTTGGGACACGCTCTATGATGGCCAACCTCTTCCTTAAGCACTCTCTGTCCTGAATAAGGGTGCTGGGAATGTTGGCAGGTAGCCACAGTGTGCATGGGGGCTTCACCTCTGCTGCAAAACCAGCACATTCTGTGTGTGAATGGATAAGCCTGGGCGACTCTTCAGCATGAACAAAACTGCTAGGGATACAGAGCAGGTGTCAGAAACCCCTGTGACAACATCCCTGGATCAGGGGTCAGGCATCTCCCACCAAGAGGCTGGGTGGCACAGACTCACTTGGTCCTCCGCAGCTTGGTATTCTCTGTCTTGAGCAGATAGAGCTTCTTGGCAAAAAAGACGGTCATCATGAAGAGCAGGAGCAGCACAAGGGCTGCAGAGCCTACGGCCACGCACATCACCTGGAAATCAGTGATGATGGACTCGCAGCGCATTCCCTTGTGCCAGATGTAGTCCTGGGTGTTGCACCTGCAGCAGTGATAGTGAGACCAAGACTGAGGGCAGCTGCAGCCGCAGCCAGGGTCTGGGCCTGACCCCACCACTCATCTCAATAGCCTGTTCCTAGGACCACCTGGTGTTAATCAAAGCAAGTATTCTCCCCTCTCTTTACAAGTCTTTAGTGAAATGGATCAGGCTGCTCTGAGGGCCATGATATAAATTAGGTAACAAAGGCATAGAGAAACTGAGTGAATGGCTCTAAGTTACATGATTGTTACGTGACTATAACTCAGTGAAGACAATCGCAGGATTCTCTCAGACCTCTGCTTGCCCTGGCTTTGGGTGAAAGACAGATGAGACACAAGATGAATAAGAGCTATCATTACAAAGTACTAGGCCCTTCCCCAAACACGAAAAACCTATCTTGTTGTTCTCATTTCATCTAGTTCACGTGGTTAACCAGACACCGAAAATTAAGAAACTGACAGACAAGGACAGACACAAGGATGGATGTATATTCTCCTCCTACCCCTTCAGTATCCGAACTTCTGCCCCTAGACCTTTCCAATACTATGAGAACAGTCATGTAAGCATAGTGAGAATCAACCTTCTGGGTGGGTTTTAGTCCTTTTGTTGAGTGACTTTCTCCTGCCCTTGGGGACATTCCCAGGCTCCAACTCTTCCAATGACATTGCTGTTTCCATGGGAACCAGGCTGCTTCAAAGAGGAAAGATGTGGAAGGATATAGAGGCAGGCAAAGGAGGGAGGACATGAACCTCAGGGTGAATGACAGACAAGAAAGGGGCCCAGAAATGGGGAAATTATGCACCAGAGAATTGGCTAGTCTACATCCAGAATAGGCTGGGAAGAAATGGCTAACAAGCAATTCTTCTTTGTTTTCCAACTGAACCTCTGCTATCATAGGGGAACTATCTGTTTGAGGTTGCCAGGGAATGCAGACCCTCTAAGTGGGGCCCTCTAACCCCGTGTTCTAGAGAAGTCCAGCCACAGAGCTCATCGTTTCTCTGCAGTGGGTCAGGGTGACAGAGACAAAGGCACGCTGCAGTCTGCAACTAAAGGCTCAGCAGTCTCCTGTGAGTGGAATGCAAAAGCAGTTTTCAAGCTGTGGGCCAGGCTGGGTGTGCACAGCCCGAGCAAGAGTTGGGCAGGGAGGCCCCAGTGTGACCCTGGAGTGAAAGCTAAGCAAGGATTGCTGAAGAGGGCATGTGGGGAAGCCGTTTTAAGGCAGACTGGTGGATCCCTGGTCAGCAGAGCCAGGTAGCTTAGTAAGGAGACAATCTTACTCCTCTACTCAAGAATTCCCTGAGAGCTCCAGGGGGTTCTGGGAACTTTTACAGATCTCCAGAGGCAGTAAGGCCTTCAAATTTCATACTCTGATGGGGAGCTCATTTTAAGGGTGAAACACCAAGTCTCCCAGAGGATAATGGATGACTTTGCAAAGATGACTTTCCACAGCTCCCAGGCTGAAATCATCATTATAGTTCCCCAAAATAAAGTTTGAAGCACAAAACCACGGGGTTTCCCCATATTTCTGGTAGCCCTTAACCAGCTGGCAAAGCCTTACCACCTCCTCCTAATTTCTAAACCACAGCACCTCCTATTGACAATGGATGGACAACTCCAACCAGAACTTTGTGGTCACATCATGTGTGAGTGACCCCAGCATTGTAACTATTTATGACAAAGAACTTTCATAGAAAGGAACTGAAACTCTTTGAACATTCACCAGTGTTATTCTCCAATCATAACATTAGCCCTTAAGAAACCTGACTCTTCACATACCTCTACAAAGGACAAGAAAAAAGAAGCATTGAGAATGACACTGACCAAAGAGACTCTGATAACAGAAATGTTCCTCCTAAGATCAAAGGAAACCAGCCTCAGAGGACAATGAACACTCTATTCCACTTCTAGGACCTGTAAAGAACCACCCAAATCATCCCTGACTCGTGATCCTTCCAGAATAAGACAGGAGTTCTCCAGCAGGTAAATACCTCCCATTAGGGCAGTTCCCAAGAGTGAGGTGATTGGGGTAATTACTGAAGAGAGGGGGATGGTGCTTGTAGACAATGTCCTCAGGGATATTCTAAATTAAATCTTTGAAGGTATCATGAATGTGGTAACTTAAGGGAGACAAGTATCAACCAAGGGAAAGAAAAAGAGTTACTATCCAAAGTCAAAAAACGGCCAGACTATCAGATTGATTTCACCTGTGTGAGTGGCTGCTCTTCGGGTCTGCTCATGCCCATCTATGAGACTGGGCCCTCCTGCTATTCACTGGGTTTGGACAGAGCTGTCTCAGCTGTCTTTACTCTGGAGCAGATTAATAGGCCAGCCCTCCTTGGCTATACTAATGGCCAGCACTCTCCAACAAAAACTTCGGCAAAGGGCTCTTTCCAAAATCCTTTCAGAAGTCTTTCACTTGCCTTCATAATTGAGTAGTATGGGTCAGGAAGAGAACTTTTAAAATCTTATTTCCGAGGAACCTCTCCTGGTGATGAGACCACAGGAAATACATTTTAATAAGTTATTCTGTAGAAGAAATGTGAGTGGATCTTTATTGACCTGGGAATCCTGTGAATGTTCAACTCTTGGAAGTTGTGCCCCCCCACACTCCGCTTTTGCTGGGTCTGCCCCACCTATACTCTTTTATAGTTCTCATTGCCTACCTACTATTCACTTACCTGCAGAAGGCCCCTATGTTCTCCACCAGGTAGCACTGGCCGCCATTGTGACAGTAACTTGGGAAGAGGTCACACACTGACCTGCAGGAGCCATTGTGCCGCACAAAGCCACTACGGCACTCAGTGCCATTTTCATTTGAGGCCAGGTCCCGGTTTGGCTCTCCTGGGCGGGGCCTGAGGGCGATGCTGCTTCCAGGGATCATCCCCAGAGTATGCTGTGGAGGAACAGCATGCCACCGACTGGTAGGCTGGCCTGTCCCAGGTCCCACACCAGGCTTATCAGTGGGCACCAAAAGGTCATTTTCATCTTCTAGGTCTCCTCCTCCCACTGCATCCTTGTCCTCGTCGTCATCTTCCTCTTCCTCTAAGTCATCATAGAAGGATGTGGTAGGGTAGAAATCAGACTCATCAAAGGGGGTGAAGTCATCGTACAAGTCAAGGAGGCTCCAAGAAGGGGTCTCTCCTTCAGTATCAGGGTGGTTCTCTGAGGTTCCTGGTGACCCTGGGAAGCTCCCTATGTCTGCACCACGACCCTGACTGTCCAATCCTTCAAAGTAGTCAATGTCAATTATATCTGAGGCTGGTTGGGACTCTGGTGTGCCTTGAAGTGGGTCAGTGGGCTCTGGCCCTTGAGGTGTGCTGCCTCCTAGATTCAGCCAAACCTCCAAGGGACTCTCCTTGGGGAGTTCAGGGCCTGGGCTCTGCTTGTCAAGAGCAGTGGGGGAGGGAGGCCCATTGGCTTCAGTAGCCTCAGAAGTGGCAGGGGGCACTGTCGACTGCCCAAGGGCTCCATCAGGAGCCTGGAGAGTAGCTGGAAGGGCCTGGGCATCACCACTACCGGCCTCTGCGGTCACTCCGCCTAGGCCTGGGCTGTCGACCTCTAGCCAGGCGGTGCCAGTCACTGCAGCTGATGCCTCTAGTGCCTCCTCTGGTCCGACCCCGGGGCCCACAGAGGCCAGCTCTCTGCCAGGGGCCGTCCACGAGGTCTCGCCTTCATCAGTCCCAGGCAGGCCCGCCTCCTCCCGCGTGTCATTAGCGTGCGGTTCCCACGACAGTACACTCCTCATTAGCTCCTCGGCCTCAACCGCACTTCCCGCCTCACGTGCTACGGGCAGAGAGCGAAATGCTGCTTCAGGATGGCACATGGAGCCTAAACCCAGTCGCCTGCCAAGCTCGCTACCCTAGACCAAGGTCCCCTGGGGCCACGTCTGCGTTCCCAAGGCCACACCCACCTCGAGTCCCGCCCCGAGTACACCTCCTGAGCTAAGAAAATACACTGTCCCTATTTCCCAGACCACCCATACTTGGGTGGTCCTGAAGCCTCAACCTTGACAGAATGAGGCAGAGAGAGCCACCTCCAGGACCCACCTTAAAGAATCACTCATGCCCCTCCCCACCTCCAGGCCCCACCCAATCTCAAGGCTCCGCCCTCCCCAGACCCCGCCCCGAGGTCTTACCCAGGCCCCACCCCCACCGCAGCGCCCCCTGCCAGCCCACCCCGCGGCCTGAGATCTCGGATCTGGGTGGTCCCCACTTGTCTGCCTCCTGGAGACCCTTACAGCCTCCTACGTTCCTTTCCCCACCCCAGGTCCCAGGCCAGGTGGTGCCCCGCCCCCTGCCACAGCTTACGGACTCCACCTGTACCCGAAATCAGCTGGAGGCCGGGATGGGGCGCCAAGGCCCCTGGGGGCCCTGGCCTCAGTCGGTACCTACCAGGCACGGCCCCGGTGGAGAGGACCAGTGTGGCCCCCAAAAGCAGCAGCAGCAGCGGCGGCGGCCCCCGACCCGGGCCCCCGCGCCCAGCTCGGCCCATGGCGCGGCGCCCCGGCCGCTGTCGCGGTCCGCCCGCCTGGCTGCACCCTTGGCTCGCCCGGCCTCTGCGCCTCCCGCCGGTGCCGCGGCTACCTCAGCCCACGGTGGGCAGCGCGAGCAGCCGCATGCCGCCGTCCGCCGCCGTCCGCCGCCGTCCGGGCCGCCGCGCCCCCCGCCTCCCGCGCAGCCGCCGCGCGCCCCGCCCCCGGCCTCCCGCCGCACGCAGCGCTGACACCGCCCCCCAGCCGCCCGCGGGGTACGCGGAGCGCGGGGCAGGCGCAGAGCGCCGCGCGTGGCGCGAGCCGACAGGTGCACGCGCGTGAGAACCGCGAGTGGCTGCCTCCCGCCTCCTAGTTAAGAGCCCCCAAAGGCCCTGCCCTGGAGGACCCACCCGCCACGCGGCGAGCAGGAGGCGGGGACGTCGCGCGCCCAGACACCGCAAACTGGGAACGCAGCTCGGAAGGGCCGCGAGAGCAGGAGCCCCAGTCTGGGTGTGGAAACGAGCCGGTCCGGGAAGCACGGAGCCTCTTGGGTTTCTGTGCCAACCCCGTGTTCTGGGTAGCAAGGTGCTCCGGGAAGCCTCGGGTTCTCCTAGAGGGCGGTTGCGGACGTTGGCAGAGCCTGGCAAGGGACGAATCCGACGGCCCAGGCTCTAAGCGGATCAGACCTAATCCGACCGCAGCCAAAGCCATCAACCCAGATCCCCGCCCAGCCAGGCCTGCCGAACGCGTCACAGGGGCAAGGGGTGAGACCCTCTAGGGCTGCTGCTACTTCAATTTCCCTCTATCCCCCTTGGAGCAGCCTGGGGAGCGGCCTTTGCTTCTGGTATCTTTATACTCTGGAAGCATCATTCCCCGGGTGTCCTGGACCACCAAAGTTCAAGTGCCGGGGTGGACCAAAGAGGCTGATATCTCTGACCAGGTGCACATGGACATGGGGCCGAGCGTTACTCTGAGGGTCCCCTAGACTGCTCACAATATTTCCCAGGACTATTGATTTATGGGGAGACAGAGCCGTGGTACAGTCACCTAGTATATCCTTGTAGCCATTTACCTCTTGATATGTTAAGTAAAATTAAGACGTTCTGGGTCTCAGCCCAAAGAGATGGCAACGCTGGTATTTGTCGTGCTCTCATTCTCTCATGTCATAGGAGACCAAATAAGTGACCCTGATGTGTCATGTGTTTCCTGATGAGACTGCCTTGGTTCAGTCTGTTTCTCCAATAAAAAATTCTGTGGCTTGTTTGCCCAGCCTAGTGTCCCTCCCCTTCATGCCTGACAAGTTTCTTACCCCAGAAAAGGTCAGTTCGGATCACCCTACTCTGTGAGGCCACCTCTGCTTGGCTCAGACAGTTGATTTATGCCCTGATCAGTGTTAGGCAAGGAGGCCTACTCTGTAGAAGACATCAGTGAAGATAAAGCAACCTCACCCCCAATCATGAGTCTGAAGCACCCTGCAAAAGGGGCTGACTTCCTGGCTCTTTCCATGGCTTCATGCTGCCTCCAGATTCAGTAAAATATGTTTGAAATGCAACATTTTCTAAGCAGATCTAGTAGGGCTCCATACTTGCCTTTTGGCCAGAGACAGCAACATACCCTTATTATTTTTTGCAATACTGGGGACTAAACCCAGAAGTGCTCTACCACTGAACTACATTACCAACCCTTTATTTTGAGATAGGGTCTTGCTTAGTTGATGTGGCTGGCCTTGAACTTGTGATCTTCCGGTCTCTGAAGTGTCTGTGATTACCAGGGTGTGTCACTGCATCTGGTTTGTAACCCTTATTTATCTCCAGCCCCCCATCTCTGATTCCTTTGTCACGTTGTATGTTTCGATGTCTCTGTGTTCCTTTGCCTGTATTTGGTGGTAGCAGAGTGGATGTTAGTGGCTGTGCCTACCTTCTCCTTTTATTGAGGACAGTCTGTGTGGGAAGAAGGCCTCAGTAATAGGTACCTATTAAATACATTCTTTCAAGTTTTTGACTTAGCAAAACATGATACAAAATGTGAAATGTGTCCTTCCTCAGATATCTCCTCCCCTTCTCTGAAGACATATTCCATACCACTTTTTTTTTTTGAGAGTGAGGGAGGGAGGGAGAGAGAGAGAGAGAGAGAGAGAAAGAGAATTTTAATATTGGCGGACACAACATCTTTGTTTGTATGTGGTGCTGAGGATCAAACCCGGGCCGCACGCATGCCAGGCGAGCGCGCTACCGCTTGAGCCACATCCCCAGCCCCTCCATACCACTTTTCATTTGGGATTTTTTTTCCCCCTTCCAATGCTGGGGATTTAACTTAGGGCCTTGTGTATGTGAAACAGACACTCTGCCACTGAACTACACCTTCCCTCAACCTGGGAATTTACATCAATTATTGCCATTCTTTCATTCTGAAGTTCTCTAGCAGATGTCACCAGCTGTTTCAGAACTGAGCACAGCATGCTTGGTTGGGTGACACCCATGAAATGGATGGGAAAAGTTCCTCTAGGCAGTAGTGTGTGATAGGTAAGAGTAAGATTTGGCATCAGATCTGTGATTTTGGGAGATCGGTAACCTGAGTCTCATATGTCAAAATATTTGGCAATCATAGAGTGTCAAATGAATGTCATATTTTTTCCTGGAGACAAGGGATGAGGTAGGCATATAAGCTGTAGGAAGTGGTGAATGAGAGAAACTGACCTATTTATAGCTCACACTCACATATTCTTCCGCTTAAGTCTCTTACATTTGGGTGTCAGGGATTTTGTGGCAATGGCTTCTTCATGCCTCTGTTTTCTATTGGGGTTGGCAGGCTGCCTCCAGAGCAAGGCTGGTACAAGGACCATTGCCATAGAGGGAGCAGTTTGGTCTGGACAGAAAGCAGCACAGTTCTTGGTTTTAAATCTTCAGTATTAATCACTAACACATTGAGACTTTAGTTTTCTGAATGCTCTAATGGGAATCAGGACAGGGAGGTAGGGCATCAGTGGAAGTCCTGTCTCCTCCCCTCCCCAAGTTCTTTTCACCTGGACACTTAATATTGATTTTTTTAAAATTAGTTGTTGACAGACCTTTATTTTTTATTTATATGCAGTGCCTCACACATACTAGGCAAGTGCTCTGCCACTGATCCACAAACCCATCCCTGACACTATGATTTTTTTTTAGAATTTTAATATTTATTTCTATTTTTTTTAAAAAGAGAGAGTGACAGTGAGAGAGAGAATTTTTTAATATTTAATTTTTAGTTTTCGGTGGACACAACATCTTTGTTTGTATGTGGTGCTGAGGATCAACCCGGGCCCCACGCATGCCAGGCGAGCGAGCTATCGCTTGAGCCACGTCCCCAGCCCAACACTATGATTCTTAACAGGGAATAATATAACCCATGTTATAGACTGCAGGAAAAATCTGTTTTTGGTGATGGGCTACTGGGAATAGATCTATTTATGCCATTCCCAGGAAGAAGGGAAGGGCTAAGTGTGTTGACTATAACATCCTCATGCAGGGAACTCTGAATTCTCAGCTGAGCAAAATACTCTCAGAAAAGGAAGGTACAACCTGGTCACCTTATTGAGGCAATACCAGATTTGAAAGGTCTCCTGAATTTCTAACCCTAATACCAAAGCCAAGCCAGTTGTGAGTCAGCCACATAAGGGAAGCCAACACAGATAGCCTCAGATGTGGAGTGACTAGATTGTCTGCAGAACAGACCTGCTGCCTCAGCAGGTGACCTAAGCTCTTCTCAGGGATCCTGCAGCACTGCAGAAATGAGCTCAGGATGCCACAATCCAGATGGCCATAGGAACCTGTCAGTGGCAGGCTAAACAAGCCACAGAAACTAGCCTATGCAAAAGGACTATGGCCCCACCACCCCACCTGTTGTGAAGGCACATTAGATTGCCACAGAACTAGAGTGGAATCCTCTTTCCTTTGCCATTTGTATGTAGGTGGCAGGCAATGTACAGTAGCACTAAGAAATAACTATTTTGCTGAGGCCTGCAAAAGTTGTACTCTAAACGTAGGTGTGGTATTTGCCTCAAAGGGAAGGGTTGCTGCTTAAAATGAGTCACCTGGTTGCTCTTCATTGAGTTAGAAGACCAGGGAAAGGCCTCTTCAGATAGTAGTAGTAAAGATAGCTCCAATTCTACAAGGCAGGCCAGGGTAGGGAGAGGGACCAGATAAGGACCTCTTGAGTCCTGGAGTCCCTATAAGAATCAGAGTAGGACAAGGTGATTCCAGAGGGATCTATAGTTGGTTCTGGAAACTGTTTGCATTGATCCATTGAATTTTCTTCTTCCCTATGGTCACTCTTCATATATAGCAATCTTAGCTCTGTCCCAAGTTCAAGCTCAAAAGTACTCCCTAATTACTGGAGTGGTGGCTTGCCTAAAAATGAGCCATAGGTAAACAGTTTAAGTGGAGCGGTCTACAAGGAGGTCCAACATCGAGGGACCTGGGCTTGGAGGAGGGTAGGACTCTCTCCATAGATATACTTTTGCATCCTATTTTGAAAGAGAACCTCCTTAAGTGAAGATCATTCACTGATAGGGATTGAGAAGAAGCCCCATCAAACATGAACAGAATATGCTCTAAAGAGTTGTAGAGAACAGAGGGTTTTATGATAAATAAAGATGGAGAGTTCTCATGAGCTGATATAATGAATCCAGGCAAATGGGTGCCCCGATTATTCAGGTGAAGATTTTTCTGGAAGGAATGAAGGTCTGTCTCTTAGGGTACCATATTCAGCATAAATGAGAGAAATCACAGTTCAGGTCTTTCACATTATCTCCCAGATGTTCAGAGGAAACTCTTGATTATGCCATTTCATTTTCCTCATGAAAATTTGGCACTATGTAAAGTGCTAGTATTTGTTATTAACTATGGTCTGGCATCCCCCACCCCACCAGAATATAAGTGGACTGGATAGCATGGGCCTTGCCTACCTTATTCACAACTAAGACTTCACTGTTTGTAAGTTCCCATAGCTGGCACTTAGTAGGTACTTAAATTTGTTTACTGGATGAAAGGTCTCACAGAGGGAACTGTAGAGATCCTGTTCAAGCACATAGCTTTCTTAACCAGTGGTCCTCAAAGGATGATACCCTGACCAGCATCAGCATCCCCTGGAAACACAAGGCTCCAGAACTCATCAGTGGCTGAGAGCAGGGTTCATCAGATTGTCTATGAAGATGATCCTGATCCACACTTGTTTGAAAACTCTCATGGCAGACAGAATCCTCTTCTTTTGGATTCATACCATTTTATTTATTTATTTGGGGGGGGGGAGCGGTAACAGGCATTGAACTCAAGGGCACTCAACCACTGAGCTATAGCCCTATTTTGTATTTTATTTAGAGATAGGGTCTCACTGAGTTGCTTAGTGTCTCACTTTTGCCGAGGCTGGCTTTGAACTAGCAACCTTCCTGTCTCAGCCTCAGGAGCTGCTGGAATTTTACAGGCGTGAGCCACCATGCTTGGATTCATAACATCTTGAAAACTAGGCACTCTTTTTTTCTGTCCTCAAGGCCTGCCTCCAGTATGGGGCTGTCTAATCTGTACATTCTCTAGCTCACTAAGCAAGATAATTCCTCCCTTAGAGGCACCAGGATGCAACCCTTTCTAGACAACTTCCACTTGTCTTTCTTCACTTTGTCCAAGGGCAAGGCACAATCAACTGCATGCTCCTGAAGCATCATGAAGGTGGTCAGTCAAGGAAGTGGCCTGGAGTCATAGGATTTAACTGCAAACCAGGACCAGGTGGGACTGAATCTTTAGGTTCTTCTTGGATACATGATGAACTTGGTGTATGAATGCAGAAAATGGGACTAGAATCCAGAAATGGTATTTCATTTATTCATTTCTTCCAATCTCTCAAAACTCCTTCTTCTCATTTTTCCAAAATAATAACACAGTGAGAAACATGTTTATACAAAACCACATATTACCCCCCCTCCCCAAAAAACAAACAAACAAAAAAACCTGGGTGGCTGTAATACAGGAATGAAACCAGATAAAAACATGAAAAGAAAGTCATCACTTATACTGAAACATAACAGTGTTGAATTCAGGTACTTTGAAAATTATCGGCATAGTAAAAATATTTCCACCTGGATATTTTAAATTTGAAGTGATCACATTAGAGACCTGAGGTTACAAGGGACCACAGTATGAACCAGAACTACACTTTCTAGGACTCCAGGTTCGGAAAAGGTAAGTATTTGGAATGAGTTTCCTTTGGGAAAACTGGAGGGAAGTAGGGAAAACCCTGGCCATTATCAAAAGGCACTGGGATCTTTCTGGAGGCTAATACGTTGCAAGTAAACTCCAGTTGGAACAAGCTCATTTCCATTTACATGCCAAATTTCTAGAACAAACACATTAAAGGAACAAGGTCTCCTTGGTTCTACTATTCCAGTACTCTGATGGTGACCAGGGCCACCTGGATAGAGGCAAACCTGAGGGTTTGAAAGGCAAATCTCAACTGTGGTTTTATTTTTTTGCTTTCTGATATTAAGGGGAAAAGTTCTATGGTGTTTCATAAACACCTCCCTACACCCTCTTATATGTAAAGCTTTAGAAAATACATAGAAAAAGATGTTCTAATTTGCATTCTAAATAATGAAATTGCCACTTGAGAACATAAAGTGAAGAAGCCAGGTGCTTTGGAAACCAAGATCTGCCAAAACGCCCTTTTGCTACTCATGAAAGAAGGGAAGGAAGAAGGACAAGAAGACAAAACAAAGACTCTCAAGTCACTCATCAGCAGGGGTAGATATGGGCTCAAATTAAGGCATTTTTGTGGCTCTTCCTCTGGAATGGCAACCCACCCTCCCAGCCCGAGCACCCCAAACCTTAAAGCATGATGCTCTGGAGCCAAGTGAGGTCCTTGGTACCCTCAGTACCTCCTTGACAACCCTGTGACAGATGGAATGTGAAATCTCAGAAAGGGAAGGGAGAAGGTACGAGAGGCTGAAGATCTGTTCCCACTCTTCTAATCCTATCCCGAACCTTAAGTACCGCTTCATGAAATTCCACTCACCCTGGCTACTGCAAGAGGTAGTTTGGGGACTTGGACCCCCAGCCATCCTAACCAAGTTCCATGAGCTACAATGTTTAGCATTACCTACTTTTTAATTTTTTTCCTCTTTTAAAGGGCTTTTTAAAGAGAGAGAAAAAAAGAATGCATACAAAACAATGAATAGTAGGCTAGGTTCATGGGGAGGCCATTGCTCTAGAGTCCTTAAACTTTCCTGGGTAGCCTAGGGAACTAAATAATGCCTCCCCAAATTCCAACCCTAAAAGCTCACACTGTCCTCAGAAAAAAATACCCACCCCTCAATTCAGCAAATCATCTGCATAGAAAACCAGAACCATTTAGTCTGGGGAAGGAGTGGATTTATTCTATATTTGTGCTGTCCTCTACCACATACTGGTTGAAGTAGCTATGTTCTGCCAGGTAAGGTGGAGGCCCTCATAAGAGAATAAGATCAATGGGGTACCCCCCCACCTCTTCCTATCTCTCTTAATGTTGGTGCATGTTTATATGGCAAAAGTCTCAGGAAACTTTACCAGCAGCACCACTCTTAGCTCAGATAAGCAGAAATAAGGTCACTTATAATGCCTTAAGGTGTGTCCCCTGTGGCTATCTCCTTCTGCCCATCACCATTTTTTGGTTCCTATTAACTTAGGATGCTCTCCTTTAAAACAACCATAACCAGGGAGAAAAAGAAGCATAAGACCAAAACAAACAAACAAACAAACAACAACAAAAAACAAAAAACAAAAATAAAAAACCCAACCCACACACACACAAAAAAAACCCAACAAAAACCCAACAACAAAAACAAAACAAAACAAAACAGAAAAACCCCCCAACAACAACCACCACAAACAAAAACCCACTACAGGAGAGCAAAAATGATAAAGACATAGAATACTACTGTTGACAGGACCTGCAGATCAACAGACAACACCTCCCACACCAAGACAGGGGAGGTATGGGTTATTTTTAAGATGATCAGGGCACACTGTCACCACAGGCTTCCCCTTGAGTGTCAGCTGAGGACCTGACACAAGAGGTAACAGAGCATGGAGAGGGATGGCAAGAGGAGTGGGGACTTGGGACACGTGCTTGGGGCTGCGAGAAGAAAACTCCTGAAAAAAAAAAAAAACAAAAAAACCCAAGGAAGCCGAGGAACACAAGTCTTGTCATCCCCACTCCAGCTTGTGGTGGGCGTAGAGATTTCCTATCTTCCAGGCTAAGGAGTGGCCGAGGCTGGTGGGCCTGGAGCAGGAGGTGGAGGAATCCCATCTGCAGGTGGTGGTGGCTGCTGCTGTGGCGGAGGGGGATCTGCAAACACATCCAATGGTAACTCGTCACTCCTGGAAACACAGGGCTTGGGAAAGAGCCTCTTCAGTAAAAAATGACATAAGAAGTAACTTTCTTTGTGGCAGGCAAGCAATGTGGCATATGAGGCATTGCTGCCACCGTGGTCTATGTGGATAGATACAAAGGAACTCTCACCCACGAATGTGCTTACCCTAATGTGAGTGGTGGGGTGTTCCAATTGCCTCATCCTTCAAAGCCCATTCCTTTCAAAAATCACTCCAGGCCATTTTGAAACTTAATTGTATTTTGATTTTATTATATTGTAATGGTTCTTTCTATTAGTTTTATTTCTTCAGTTAAACAATAAGCTCCTTCCTGGGCAAGTTCTGTGTCTTTTTACTTTTACTTTTCTTTCTCCCACAGTGTCTAGTCTAGCTGGGCACAAAATAGATTATCAATAACATCTTGCTGATTAACTGTCTCCACCAGGGCCAGGGAACTTCACTGAGGCAGCTGCTGACAAGCTGGATATTCCTGGGAGGCCCTCACAGCTCCTCAACTGCAGTCCTCGGATTTCTGGCCCAAACTAGGTCAGGTCCTGAAGGAAACAATTAGTGTGAGTGTCTGGGGTTCTTTCCTATTTCAACTTTAGCTTCTTTAGTGTACAAAGGAACCCTAGAGATCATTTAATCCAGGGTTTTAAAAATCTCTACATCTTGCCAGAAATGAAAATGTATGAAACAAATAACTAAAGTGCACCAGTCAGTTTGCCCAACCCCACCCACAAGAGGATTCTTCCAAACCTCTAAGGCACTTCAAAGCATTGTGAAGACCAAGGATCCCAACCCTTCTGTTATCTTTAAGTGGAGGAAACTAAGGCCTGGAGAAGGGAAACAATCCAGTGTGGACAAAAGCCAGCAACTCAGAACTCCCCAATCACTCATTTATGGCAGGGATCTTCATCTGAAACCTCCACATTCTCAAGGTGTCTCTTGACTCTTTAGGAGGGATTTCTGAAGTCACAAACTATGGGGGACCACAAGGATACAATAGTGATAAAAGACCAATAATGTTATCTTTGCACTGTGGATGGCAAACTGGTCAAGTCCCTTGGAAGGCCAGTTCACTTGTGTACTGCTTGAGAGGTGGCTTGGCAAATATTTCAAGCCTTTTCTTGCCAAGGAAGATAACCCACTCTATTATATATCTGACCACAAGCTCAGGGGAGATCATTTTCACCCCCAACCCACTATCATGATCCCATACACCAACTAACCCCTGTCTTCATGAACCTACTTTGTCTAGCCCATGTGGATGGATCCAGAGAAGAATGTCTTTGTACATGAAGTCTGCCTTTCTCCCCTAGGAAGTGTCCTAGACAACTAGAGTGCATTCAAGGCACTCTTGTAGTCTCCCATAACCTCAGTAAATCTTGTTTAACTTTTCATTTCTTATTTTCTCAACTAAAGCTTCTGAAGGTCATGGATTCTTATGTTTCTTATTATTTCTGTCTTATGAATAGGAGATGATTTCTTGCAACATGTATGAACTTCTAAATGAACCAAAGATTATGGATGTGGCTGGGGTACCTGATCAATAGATACACTGTGGGATCACTCTCACTGAGTAGGTCTACAGGAGTAAAGGGCGGGCAGAGCCTTGGAAGCAAGCCTCTGGAGGCCAAGGCTGGAGCACAGTAAGGGCTTATGGGAGAAATTACTGGGCCTCTGCACACACCCTCAAACAGGTGCTGTTGAGGAGTACCAGTGTTTTTCCACTGGGTTCACCGGACTTTACATTCCTCCTCTACGCAGTTCCTGAATATTCCCTCCTTATTCTATGCAGCCACTATCAATATATTAAGAAAAAGATCTGTAAGAAACTTATTTGTTATTACTACTCCAAACTGGTTTCCTTTCTTTATACTCACCACTTTGAATCTTTTATGCTTAAAAGGCTTGTATATGTAGCTCTATATGTCTGTTGAGATTCAAAGTGTGTGTGTGTATGTTGTGGGGAGGGCCGGTACTGAGGATTGAAGCCAGGGCCTCATGATTGTTAGACGAGTGCTCTACCGCTGAGGTACATCCCCAGTCCTTTTCTTACTTTTTATTTTAAGACAGGGTCTTGCTAAGTTGCTGAGAATGGCTTCAAACTTGGGATCCTTGCCTTTGCCATTTGTGAAGCTGGGATTCTAGGTCTGTGCCACCACACCTGACCCAGATGGGTTTAAACAGGAGTGGGAGAAGAATCTTATTGACTTTCTCACAGATCTCCGTGCTGAGAGTGCAGCCTTATTGTATGGAAGCATTCCACATGTATCACCTACAAACCTGCCCATCAGGGGTACTAAAGATCAGTGATCAAGAATGGATCTTTTAGAACACACGGTCACAGACTGCACTGTCCATGGACCTGCCAAACCTCAGGGTCATCCATGGACTTTTGTTCTGAGAAAACAAAGCCTTCCTCCCTTATTTTTAGTGCCCAAGGCAGACCCTGAAGTAACATGTCTCCCTACTGTGCTACTTACACATGCCATTTGGTGCTGTGAGGGGGACCCGGGGTCCCAAGATGTTTCCTGGTATAGGAGGCATTCCAGGAGGGGCAGGGCCACTCCCAGCAGGGTGGATGTTGGCTGCCACAGTGGGAATCATGCGGCCTGGCAAGGGCTGCCCAGGCATCATGGAACCTGGTCCTGGTATCTGACCTGTAGAAAGAGATTCAAAGTATTGTTAAGTACACTAGGAAAGGGCAGTAGAAATGGATTAACTCAATGCATGAAACTATTAAATACAGACAAATACCAAACCTCCTAAGGATCTGAAATCTAACAGTGATAACTCATAATCTCTATGATCAACTTTTATTTGTTCATTCATTTTGGGAGCAGCTAATGAGGAACATCTATTCTAAACTCTGGCATAGGCAGGTAGTGGTAAAGAAGCAATTACAAAGAAAGCACACCCAAAAGAAAATATTCATTGTGGCTAGTTTGGGTGAACAGTGGATGGGCAAACATCTTCATGAGGACACACAAAGTTTCACAGAGAACTTTGCTGGGAAATTAGTTCACAGTCCAAGAACTGCAGCTTAGTCCAGACTGCTTCATGCACAGGCTTTGAAGAAAGGTCTGTCTGAAACCCACTAAACAAGGATCCTGATTTGAATCTCCAGGTCCTATCCACAAAAAATTTCTCCCTAATAAGCTTATGATGAACCACAAACCTGAGAGATTCACAAGGGGGAAATAGACAACTCCATCTCTTTCTAGTGTTTTCAAAGTAATGACAGGAGACCTCAGAGACAAGAAACAAACTAAAATATTTCCTGTATTCAGTTTCACACTGAGCTTTAAGAATTTTCAGCCAGGTGCAGTGGCGCATGCCCGTAATCCTAGTGGCTTGGCAGGAGGATTATGAGTTCAAAGCCAACCTCAGCAACTTAGGGAAGCCCTAAGCAACTCAGTGAGATCCTGCCTCTAAATAAAAATACAAAACAGGCCTGGGGATGGGGCTCAGTGGTTGAGTGCCCCCGAGTTCAATTCCCAGTGTCCCACTACAAAAGAAATTTCAGCAAACAACTTCTTTAAAGAGACAATAAATATTTTTAGATTCTGCTGGACATATGCTTCTGGAACAACTAATCAACTCTGTCACTGTAGCATGAAGGCAGTCATAGATGTAGGCAGAGGCTTACTTTTAAGGTCAGAAATATAAAACTTCTAGCCTGGGTACATGCTAGGAGGGCACATCTCCTTTCACCAAGTTCAGATTGGACTTTACATGAGCTAGAAGGAACATCTTGTCAGTCTCTCACTCTAGAAAACTTAACCATAGAACTGTGAAGCATACCTTTATAAAGAAGCCAGAGCCAATACTGGGTAAGGGAGAAAGAAATAGGAAGAATATTCCAGGTGTGTGCTCACATAAGTGACATGATACACAACAGCTCGGTCCCAATCACTTCTTACAGGACAGAGTTTTATATTCTGATGTCTGTAGTAAAGCATGATTTGCCAAAACCCCCGACTGAATACTGGGTCCATGGGACAATCCCAGTCAGTAGCAACCCAGTACCATCAACAGGGAAAGTACAGATGATGCAGCCTGGAAACTAAACAGTTGCAAAATCACTTTGATTTCATTCTACCCTAGGTTAGTTATTTAGCATACCCCTAGCTTCAGTTTCCTGAGATTATACTAAGTTAAATAGTTGCCTACCTATTTAGGGTTTTCAGTATAACCAGAGGAAGTCTTTATTTGGTAAAGTGCCTTATTATGTCACTAGCTTTTCTAATATTCTCATTTTATAGAGGATAAAAGCATCTCAGAGAAATCCATAGACTTCTTTTTTTTAATACCTTTATTTTATTTATCCTTTTAAAAATTTTGTTATGACAGCAGAATGCATTACAACTCATATTACACATATAGATTATAATTTTTCATATCTCTGTACACCAAGTAGCATCACATCATTCATGTCTTCATACATGTACTAAGGTAATAATGTCTATTTATCCTTTTGTGGATAATGAAGTCTACTTATCCTTTATGTGGTGCTGAGGATCAAACCCAGGGCCACAACCCCAGCCCTCAACAGACTTCTTTATGGTCATAGAATCATAGAGGGAATTGTAAATTAGATCCAAAATTCCTCAAAGTTCAATTCTCTCTGCACTACACTACTCTGTGCCCCTGCCACCAAAATAAATGAATGAATAAATGAATGAATGATGCTGGGGGTGTAGCTCAGTGGTAATAATGTGCAAGGCCCTAGGTTCAATTCCCAGGACCATCCCTCTCTAACACCAACATAAAATAATCATGAAGAGAGCAGCATTCGTGCTGACAGATCCATGAGGTAATGCCTGTTGTCATGCACTGGGATGAGCTCACAGGATTTTGCTCTTAGGCAAACGGTGCCCTTTCTGAAGTTATAGGCTCAGTGGCACTGGCTCAATTACCTATTTCCCTATATCCGCATGGCAATAGTTGGATAAGGTAATTTTGAGTTTCTCAAGGCAACAGCAAATCAACCAACCAACCAAAAAACCTTTTGTTTTCACTTATTGCAAATTTTAAAACCTTCCCAAAGAAAGTGTTTCTCTATCCTACTGTCACAGAGCCACTGGGACATGGCTCTCTAGGCAATGAGAGAAAAGTGGCTTTTTGGAAGGGTGGCAGCAAAGAGGAAAGGATGCTAAAGGAAAAATAATTACTTTCCTTTTCTGAACCATACGCAAACATCTTAGGCAAGCAAAGAATGTGCCAAGAGTGAGTGCTGTCCTGTTACTCTGTCATATGCTACATAGCTCATGGGGCTGATATACCTGGGGCAGTAGAATTAGAGAGCAGACAGGGAAGGAGATGAGACACCTCTGAGTGAGTGTCTACCCTACTAATTCTTACCAGTACAAAGAAGAATGGCCCACAGAAACCTGAAATCCCTGAGGAAATCTTACTAAACAAAATACAGGGTAGGTATATATTTTCCATTAAAAATAACTCAGGGAACTGGGTGTAGTGGCGCATACCTGCAATCCCAGTAGCTCGAGAGGCTGAGGCAGGAGGATTGCGAGTTCAAAGACAGCCTCAGCAAAAGCTAGGCAACTAAGTGAGATGCTGATCCTGTCTTTAAATATAATACAAAATAGGGTTGGGTATATGGCTTAGTGGTTAAGTGCCTCTGGGTTCAATCCCCACTACAAAAAAAAAAAAAAAAAAAGCATTTTCTTCCCCAGTAGATAGAGAGAAGTAGGAGGTGAGAGAGACATCACTTCAAAACAGAAGTAGCAAAGCATAGGATGGTGGGGAGTCTGTCCTACATACAAGGAAAAGGAAGAAGAAGAAGAAAAAAAAAAAAAAAAAAACACAAGCAGGCATCTGAAGCCTGAAATATGAAATGGTTTGTTAAAATTAGGTTTAGCTAGTAGAAAATCCCTCAGTCTCTCAGATTTATTTGATATTTTACTAAAGACTTAAATCCATCATGTCTAATGGAATACTAGTTAAAGATTTCATTTTCATCCTTGGGATATTAGAAGAAGCTGTGAAAGGAACCTATGGACACCCAATCTTGAGCACATTTCATCAATCCATTTCTAACTGTCCACAGTACATCTTTTGGCTGAGTCCCCAGGAAAACGAAAATAGCACAATCAAGACTAAGTGAGGGGAAGCCCAGGCTCCTTGCAGGACGTTCCTTCCCCACAGTACACAGCAGCTTCCTGGGAGTGCCTGCCACAGATGCTCTTTGTTAAGAATTGGGCCCTCACTGTTCTCTTTGTGAGGGTAACCTGCTACTCTACAAAGGGTATGGCAGCTATATTATCACATGATACAAGGAGAACCAAAGGCATTTCAGATAAGAAAAGATTAGCTGACATGATGAGCTATTCCTTTCTCCCTCTTCAGGGTGGGACTAAGTTCAGAGAGTAAGCCTGCAACAATGGGTTATAATGATTTCCTAAGTACTATTTCCCATACGTAGGGCTGTAAAAGTAGGTCTAATGAAGGGGTTTAAAAAGCTAAGGATTTGAGCTGAGCATGGTGGCATGTGCCTATAATCCTAAATATTTGGAAGACTGAGGCAAAAGTCCAGCCTGGGCAACATATTGAGACCCTGACTTATATGAGGCTGGCTTTTTGAAATGTTCTCAAAACATATTTTACTGACCAATATAAAATGTTTTAGTTTTTTCTTGCTTTCTTTTTTTGTGGTACTATGGACTGACTCCACTGAACAACATTCCCAGCCCTTTTAATTATTTTTTATTTTGAAACAGGGGTCTCACTAAGTTGCTTACAGTGGCCTAAAAAAATCCTCCCAAGTAGCTGGGGTAACAGGTGTGTGCTACCATGCCCAGCTTAAAATATTCTAGTTTTATCATTAATATAACATTTTATGATGTCTGAATTCTCATTCAATCAGACCACTTCCTGTTTTGATTTTTCTAGGTACTTCCAAATTTTTTTTTACAGTATTAATAATGAAGAAGTTAGGAAGATTTAAACCAATGTACTCTTTAACCTCTGCTTTTCATATACAGAGCTCATACAAAGGCTTCTCCAACGCAGATAGCTCAAATGAGACCCACAAGGTCTGAATATTTGAGAGTCTCTTTTACCATAATGCATAGAAAGTGCTCACCAGTGCACCTACATACTAGGTTTTTGTCATCCCCCCGACCCTAACCCCGGGGTGTTCTACCACTCATCTGATTCCCTTTCTTAAGTTTTTAAATTTCCAGAGAAGCTCTTGCTGAATTAAATTGCTCAGGCTGACCTTGAATTTGAGAACTCTTGTCTCAGCCTCCCAAACACCTAGATCCTGCTGTTATTTCCTCTGATTGAACTCAAAAAACAGAAAATCTGGGCTAGGGATGTGGCTCAAGCGGTAGCGCGCTCGCCTGGCATGCGTGCGGCCCGGGTTCGATCCTCAACACCACATACAAAGATGTTGTGTCCGCCGAAAACTAAAAAATAAAATATTAAAATTTCTCTCTCTCTCAAAAAAAAAAAAAAAAAACAGAAAATCTTTTTCTTTCTTGTTTTTAAGGTACTGGGGATTGAACTTAGGGCCTCATGCTTGCTAGAAAAGCACTCTACCACTTAGCAATATACCCTGTCTGTTTAAATTTTTATCTTAAGACAGGGTCTTGCTAAGTTGCCCAGGCTGGCCTCAAACTTGTAATATTCCTAATCTCAGCCTCCTGACTAGCCTGAGTTACAGGTGTGCACTACTGCCCCCGCTAGTAACCTTCCTTTGAACATGTGCCAAAGCCCCTGGAGTCCTGACCACCTCACCTTCAAGAAGATTCCTAATAGTTAGCAGTGGCCCCCCTGCTCAATAAAAAACACAATAAAAGACAATTTAAGAAGCAAAAGCAACCACTCAAGTTATTCTCCTTTGTGGTCCTCCACATGCTTTCATGGACACCACAGCCTAGGGTATGGTTGGGGACACGATATACATGCAAGAATATATTAAACCAGATGCAGTGGCACACACCTGTATTCCCAGCAGCTCAGGAGGCTGAGACAGGAGGATGGGGAGTTCAAAGCCAGCCTCAGCAAAAGTGATACACTAAGCAATTTGGTGAGACCCTGTCTCTAAATAAAATACAACAGGGTTGGGAATGTGGCTCAGTGGTTGAGTGCCCCTGAGTTCAATCCCTGGTACCAAGAAAGAAAAAAGACTGTAATTATAACTATTCATTTTGTGCCATTTACAATGGCAGTTTTACAGGTAGAACTAGTCTTTAGTTTGGTAACCATTTGATACTATTTTATAGCTTAAATGAAAATGGATGTAATGCAATGGTATGTATTTTTAAACTTGAAAAAAAAAACAAACAAACAGTGGGCCAACTGTACAGCAGAAACACTCTACTATGTAAAATTCTCTAGGCTTTTTGTTTGGTGGGAACAAACCAACACAGGACACTTCATCAGAGATAGGAAGTTCCCCGCAGTAGGACCAAATAACAAAAGCCTAGAAAGAGAAGTTATGAAGACAAGGCAAATCATAAAAAAATTCTCAGCATGTAAATGAATTAAATAAAGGCAGTGGGTGGGGAAAAAAGAAGAAGGGCTGAAGAGTTAGAGACAAACCAAATGGAATATATATGGGTGCCAACTTAGTTATTCTGATGTCCAAGCCCATCAGTGTCTGAAGCCTAATGGATCTGTTACAACACTGAACTGCTATTTTAATGGGCTCTACCATTAACTGATGGACAGTTTTGCAGAGAAAAATTACATACGCATAGAAACATAGGCTAAGAGATGGACAAATTAATCACTTGATAGTAAATCTTCCTTGACCCTCCTTCCTGACATTTCTCCAAATTTGCTGTCATTTAGAGGCTGATTTTTCCTGTCCTTTTACACATGGTTAAGTTCTGGATAAATACCAAAAAGTTACCTGGGTAATTATCCTCAACTCCTAATATAAATGCTGTGACCTGTTAACTTTTCTAAAACTAAGAAAAGTAAGTTGAAAGGATCTGCTTATAGCTCTTAACTTACATCTGTGTAAAATCTTAGACTGAAGACATTGTTTATCCAAAACACATATTATGGACTATCTCAACATGCCTTGATTTGAAAGGCCCCTTTGGCTAACACTAGAATACCAAGTACCAGACTTGATAGAATTAGCTTTTTCTGAACTGGTAAGATGAAGGCAATCCTAAAATACTGGAATTAATTTACTACTGTTATTAATTTTACTTGTTTTTTTTTAGTTGTAAATGGACACAATATTTAAAAATCTTTTTTTTTTTTTTTTTAAGTTGTAGATGGACACACTACTTTTTTTTTTCCCATTTATTTTTTAGTTTTCGGCAGACACAACATCTTTGTTTGTATGTGGTGCTGAGGATCGAACCTGGCTCGCACGCATGCCCAACGAGTGTGCTACCGCTTGAGCCACATCCCCAGCCCACACTACCTTTATTTCATTTTTATGTGGTGCTGAGGATCAAACCCAGTGCCTCACACATGCCAGGCAAGCAGTCTACCGCTGAGCCACAACTCCAACCCCACAAAATCTTTATTTTCTTCATGTGTGCAAGGCAAGCACTCTACCACTAAGCCACAAACCTAGCCCCAATTTTACTCTCTTAACATACTAATTTAATTCAAACTCCAAAGCAACCCCACAAAAGGGGCAATTATAAAAATCAGTTATATAAATTTTGAGCTGTTGAAAACTCTTTATACACTATTAAAAAGCCACAGCCATTTTGGAAACATTTTGACGGCATGTAGTGATATGAAAAAACACAAAGTCTATGACCTATTCCTTGGAACACACCCAATTCTACTCCTTAAGGACAAACTTAACGGGAATGTATACATATGCATATCAAAAGACATTTGCTCACATATGTTTATAGCTATTTTTTAACTATTCATAATAACTAAAGTCTAGAAACCAATTATATGCTTATAAGCAGGAGAATGGACTCATAAATTGTAGAATAGCCACACCGTGTAACACTATTCAGCAAACAGAAGGAAGAAATGTACAACCACTCACAACAATGTGTATATATGTATGTATCTCATATATTCAATGCTTTATTTTTCATTTTTTATTATGTGATTCAGAGGACTGAACCTAGGAGTGCTTTGCCAGACTGAGCTACATCTCCAGATCTTTTCATTTTGAGACAGGGTCTTGCTAAGTTGCCCAAGCTGGTCTTGGATTTGTGATCCTCCTACCTCAGCCTCCTGATTAGCTGGGATTACTGGCATACACTACTGTGTTCAGCTCACATATTCAGTGTTGAGTAAAAGCCAGACAAGCTAACAAATCACTATGATCCAATCAACATTCAAAACCAGCTCAACTAATCAATGGTATTAGAAGTCAGGAGAGGTGTATCTTGGGAGGGGAAGAGATTGAGGGGACTATGATAGAGGCCTCCGAGTGTTGGTTACACAGGTCATGTCTCTTTGTTAAAACTCAGCAAAGAAATACTCATGACATATGTTTTTCCATATGTACATTATGTTTCAATAAAAATTATGAGAATAACTTGACATAGATTAAAAAAGGGAAAAAGAAAGAATTCTCATCTTTTACTGAATGATCTCTCTTACAAATTCACTGTAGAAATGCCTATGTTGGTTAGAAAATGAAAAGGAAAAATGACCTATTTCTCTTCTAAAGACTATTTTTGTCAAGTCATTTGCTGGTACCACCTACTGAGGAGAATCTGCGTCTGCTGGAACCCCTCTCAGCATTCTGTCCCTCCTCACTGTTGAATCAGATGGAGCTCAGTGTGAAACCTGAATATGCTGGGCAGCAGGGTTATTTGGCCTTACCATATACCAGCTCTTCAACTGTTCAGTGAGGACAACAAGAAATGAAATGATGTGGGTGAAGAGTCAGGTGTACCAACATCAGGTGTACCTAGGATGCATCTCTAGGCCCATCTTTTACAAGCTAAATACAGATGCTAGAATTCCTAAGAAGTTCTCTGTAAATAGCTACTGTGAATATTATGCTTCAACCCATCACGAACCAAATACCAAGTAGTCATAGTGAACTTCCCCTAAAAATCTGTCCCATAATTCAGAAATTTTTGTTTCTACTACTGAGCTATATCCCAAACTCTTTTTATTTTGAGACAGGGTTTCACTAAATTGCTTAAGGCCTTGCAAAATTGCTGAGGCTGGTCTTGAACTGGCAATCCTGACTTGGCCTCCTGAGTTTCTAGGATTACAGGCATGCACCATTGTGCCCATCCCTTTTTTCATTATTCTTTGAGATAGGGTCTTGCTATGTTGCCCAGGCTGGCCTTGATCTTGCAATATTCCTGCTTCAGTCTCCCAAGTAGCTGAGATTATAGGTGTGTGCCACCATACTCAGGTGGAAAAAAAAATTTGAATATATTTTTCTTCAGTTACTTTACTAGGTTGACTGGCTGTAAACTTCCAGGAACTTAATTTTACAACCATAACTATTTTTGTAAAATTACTCGGTGATTTGCACTTTGTTGATCCCTCTGTTCATGTGGACAGAGAGAAGTGAGGAAGAAAGTGTCCTATGTTTCAACATGTCATATTTCTAAGACTGTCTCCACAAACACTACTTAGATCAAGTGGCAATTATAATGATGGTAATAAATTCCATAATTACAAAGTAACAGGTGTGTGTGAGCAAATGAACACTTCCCTGATCAAAGTCAACCCTGTCCTATTTTAGGGTAAAGTCAATAAAAACAGTTAACTAATAACAATATGTTTTGGGTTGTAAATAAAAGATTTATGTTAACAATGCAAGATGTGAAATCATAATTTTATATTCAGTCATAATTTCCACAGGAAAATATACCTGGTTATTTTCACATAAAGATTTAAAAATCTGTCTTTTGAGGATGTCAGGTCAACTGATGTTACCATGTTGGGACCTTTGCAGGCTTCTAAGAGCCACTCTATATTTATCTTAGCTTGCCTCTACATGCCCTGGCCACAGTATTTGCATTCTAATCTAACACACACAAACTCTAGCTTTGGGTAAGGCACTTGTATAATCCTGTAGAAGACAAAATTTTAAATTTTTTTGAATGTTTATTTTTTAGGTGTAGATGGACACAACACAATCCCTTTATTTTTATGTGGTGCTGAGGATCGAACCTGGGTCCCGCCCGTGCTAGGCCAGCGCTCTAGCTGAGCCATAATCCCAGCCCCCAATTTAAAAAATTTTATAGAATGACTGTGAGGGCAAAAGGGCTGAAATTAAAAGAGCATTTAGGTTTTAACGATATTGGTAGTCAAGTTTGAAAGAACTGAGTTTAACTTTCAAACTAATTTTAATGGGATAAATAGCAGCAAACTTCAAAGGGCTCCCATAAGTTAAAGATGGAATAATTTGTATATCAAAAAGAATCACTAGTATAAATATAAATAATAAATTTAGAAATCTCATTATTTATTATGCCCAATGAAATAACCGATCTTGGGAGCAATTCTCAATGGCAACTAAACCCATCAGGTGAAGTCTGATGAAGATCTTTTTTGGCACTGAGGATTGAACCCACTAGTGCTTAATCACTGAGCCATAACCCCAGCCTTTAATTTTATTTAGAACCTAATAAAATCTTCACAGCAATCCTCTGGTTTATGGGACATGTATGGAAGGGAAAGGAGAGGGAGGGGGACAAATGATATCACACCTCGAATGTACAATTAAGTATGGCCAGAGTGTGGAAAACCTGGTTTCTTCAACACCTAAATGGCCTTAAGTTAAAAAAAAAGGAAGGTGGGCCAGGGACATGGCTCAGTGGTAGAGCAGCTGTGCAAGGTTCCAGGCTCAATCCCCTGGAAGGAAGGAAGGAATGAATGAAGGAAGGAAGGAAGGAAGGAAGGAAGGAAGGGAGGGAGGGAGGGAGGGAGGATAAAAAGATACATTCTGAAGTGAGGAGGAATATATAAAAATTCATCATCAACATCAATAATTCTGAAGCTCTGTAACAGGTTTATAGGGATTATACTAATCTCTCCTTTTGTCTTCAGTTGAAGATTTTCATAATGAAAAGTCAAAAATAGCAAAAACGTAATGATTACAAAGCTGGGTCATGAAAGTTCACTGCTGTTTTATTATTATTGTTATCTGTCCTTATTTTTTTCCCCTGGTGAACCTAAGGGTGCTCTACCACTGAATTAAATCTCCAGTCCTCTTCATTTTGAGACAGGGTATACTAAGCTGCTGAGGCTGGTCTTGAACTTGTGATCTTCCTGCCTCAACGTCTTGAGTGGCTGTGATTACAGGTAAGTGCTGCCACACCTGGCTATTGCAATTCTTTTTGTATCTATCTTTAAAATTTTTTATAATAAAAAAAGAATGCAGAGACAACCTAAGGGTAAAATTTTAAGAAACCCTGATATATACTGCCATTCAGAGTCTGATCCACCCAAGGAAAAAGTATCTAACCAAGAAGATTGGAAAAAAAAACATCGCAGGTTTTACATGATGGTAAAATCATATCTCACATGTCTATGACTTCCTAGATGACAAGGGAAATTTTGAACAGGCCTTGTCAGAAAATATCACCTACATGATTGATCCCTCTGATAATCTGTGACATGGGATGGTCACAAGTCTCTTCGATGGGCAAAGCTTTCACCTCACCTGGTTGGGGTGGATGAGGTGGTGGCATCTGGTGGTGCATCAGAGGATAGGGAGGAGGCTGCTGATGAGGCATCATGCCAGGGTGTCCTGCTGCTCCAAGAGGGGCCAGGCCAGGTCCTCCTGAGTGCTGGTGTGCTTGTTGAGGGTTCTGGCCATGCTGCTGCTGTTCCATTTGTTGCCGGGCTCGTAATTCGGCATATTTTAGCTGTTCCATGTGGAAATTCTGGCGTTCAGTAAGTAACTGTTGCCTCTGTTGTTCTAACTGTAAAAGGGGAAAAGAAATGATATAGGAAAGGCTCTCAGGATAGGATGACACAGGATATCTACCTGATGCCTGAACTCCCTCTGCCTCAGAGAAACATAGCTACCTTGCCTCCTACACCATCTAAAGTGAGAGAACAGGCATTAGTTCTTGAGTAGCATATTTCCATCTGGATACCTGTTACTGTAAACAGGGTCTTTTTCTGAAGATCTGCTTATCCTTGCCATCTTCAGCCAGTGGGGCTATTACTTTCTGGGTCTACTCAGGATATATATATATATATAGCCAAGTCCACCCAACATTCCCAGGTGCTCTCTTCTGAATGTGATCCTTTTGGTTACTGTGTATTTTAGAATATAACAGCAGAGTTAAATCCTCTGGATAAGCTGATATAGCCTTAGCTGCAAAGACATATTTCTTTATGTGGAACTTTGGCAGTGCCATTGCAAATCGTAGCTTTTAAAGCACCCAAAATTATGCTGGATAACACATTTACAGAATATTTTAGTTGCCTGAATAAAAATGTATATGAATCTTGAAGAATATAGGCATTTCAATATTCAAGATATTCTGGGACTCAAAAGAGAAATAAATTACATGTTTAGCAAATTCAGAAATCATATGCCTAATAACAGCTGAGCCAAAGGAGTCTATCTTAAATTAATTCAGTACATATAGGGCCCATAAAGAAAATCAAACTGATCATGAAAGAAAATAAAAATCTAGATCGCTGGAAGTAGGTAATATAATGATAAGAAGGTTATTTAATATAATAAGGAGGTTAATACATCTGTTCCTTTTCAGTAATGTCTCCATCCCATCATTTTCTATTAGAAGATCTAAGTTACTGCAAATCTTTTCTAGTGATGCATTGTTCCTTGAAGAAGTCATACACCACATCCAGTTTCTAAGCAGTTGAAATGTGGCCAATAAAAAATGAGATGTACTGCTGGTGGCACATGCCTGTAATCCCAATGACTTGAGAGGCTGAAGCAGGAGGACTGAAGGTTTGAGCCCAGCCTCATAAACTCAGTGAGGCCCTATCTCAAGAAAAGAGTTGGGGATGTAGCTCCATTGCATCCCTGGACTAGTAAACATCCCTAGTAAACCTAGTAAACCACTAGGTAACCTAGTAATCCCTAGTAAACCACTCCCTTTGTAAAAAACAAAAAACCAAACCAAACAAACAAAAACCAAAAAGTGTAAAGTACACTACAATTTAAAGACTCAGTAAGAAAAAACAATTTCATATTGATTGCAGTATGCAGAGTTTTATATATTGCATTAAATTAGTACATTTTCTTTCCTCCTCCTCCTCCTTTTTTTTTTTTGGTACCATGGATTGAACTCAGGGACACTCAACCACTGAGCTACATTGTTGTTTTTATTTAGAGACAGGGTCTCACTGAGTTACTTAGTGCCTTGCTGTTGCTGAGGCTGCCTTTAAACTTGTGACCCTTCTGTCTCAGCCTCATAAGTACATTTTCATTTATTTTTTAAAAAATTTAAATGGCTGCTAAAAAAGTTTAAGTACATTTATGGCTCATATTTTATTTCTATTGAACAGTGCTATTCTTTGGCATTTAATGGGTTAGGGAAAGGTCAACATTTTTGGTTTTGGGAGCAGCTAGTTCTATGGATAAATACTACATACTATAATTTGCAAAAACTAGATGGAATAAGCATGATAATTAATCTATGAATCTGGGCTCTTAGCAGAGACCTGTGTAGGAAGAAGACAATGTAGAATCAAATGAGAAGCATCACTGGTTAGCAAGAGTAGCAACTAGGGGAATTCCATGATAAATGATAGGTGTCACAGTACAAAAAGAGGCATGCACGCATAAGTGGGGAGAAAGATAAATGGCGGCAACAGATGTTAGATTCTGATAATAGATTCTCAGTTTTGCTTTCTTCTAATCATTCTTTCTAGGAAATTTGGGACTCTAATAATTTGCTGAGGTTAGATTTAAGAGGCTGCCCTTCACCTATGTTCTTTTTGAATTAGTTTGGACAACTTGGCTGAAGTCCTGCAGTTATGTAAGAACTACAAAAGTTAGGTCAAAATCTACTTCAAGAGAAAGCTAAATTACTACTGGAGATTTTTCTGTCACTGAAGAGAAAGTTGGTGCTCTTACCCAGACCAGTGTTCTTGTTTTGATTTCTATAACCACAATAGCCTCTCTCTTTGGAGTCTAACCTTATCAGCAAGATATTAACTCTGGAAAGAAATAGGAAATCTATCATTGAGAGGATGGGAGGAAAAATTTGCCCAGTTTTCTCACCTATGATATGAATTAAACTTTATCCTATTTATTTCTGAACTTCATCTGTCATTTTAAAACATAAGAAGTAATTAAGAGAAAGTAATTAGAAACATGAAAAAAGTGTAAGTGATTAAACACATACATACACCTCAAAAAGAATCTCGTTTAACCTTAAAGCTCCAATATGGAACAAACAGGTCCCCTAAGATCAAGAGTAATGCTCAGACAGCAGGCTCCCAGATGGCTCCAAGAGGGCCATTTCTACTTTATGGTAGAAGTAGTAAAGCTTATGGCCACATCCTGGCCTCAGCTTGCAAAGGAAATATCTGTCTTGTTTTGGACACCTTATTTTTATTGAATCCAAATGAAGACAGCATTCACTTTCATAGCAATTAGAAAGAATGTGAACTAGGGATTTTTTAGTGAAATTTGACAATTCTTGTCATATTTTAAATGCATTCAACTAATGATCCAGTGATTGGATATTTGCCTTTTTTGTTTTTTATTTTGGGACAGGGTCTAAGTTGCTTCAGGGGGAAAAAAAGTAATTAAGTATAACCACACTTATACACCCACTAAAAATGTTCCGAAAACAGTAAACTCATAGTGATTATTTCTAGTAATGAAATTGAGCACAGGGGATGGGGGTGAAGCTCAATGGTAGAGCACTTGCCTAGCAAGCTTGAGGTCCTGGGTTTGATCCCTAGTACCAAAAAGAAGAAGAAGAAAAAAAAACTTTTAAAATTCACTTTATTATTTGATTTTTTTTACATCACACAAAACAATTTGGAATAAAAAATACCAACATTCCACAAGTTATGTCCTACACACATTGTGATTTCATTCTTTGCCTTCTCCATTTCCTAGGACTATATACACAAGGCTCAAAAGCCAAACTGTAAATTACTCACGTAAATACAGCGTTAATGAACCTGTTAACTTTCTTCAGAACTCCAATGTGGTTTCAGGGAACCAGTTTCATACAAGGCTGCCTGTACCCTGCTCTGAAGCCCCTGGGCAACCCCCATAGCACCGTTACCCTGCCTTCCTATTCCTCTGTGCTCCTACACTGTGTATGTACAAAGCAGTTGTATCCAAGCGGAACTTACAACACAGCACTTTTCAATATCAAGACACCAAATGCAGACACAGCTGCAAGTGCAGCTGAAGTGCACACAAAGCTCTTCTCCAAATCTCTATTTGCATAATGCAGGGAGGAGGGGTGGGAAAGGGGAAAGATGGTGGGCACCAAAAAACTCATCCTCACTGCCAAGGACTGAAAAGCCTAGACTTAAAGACATTAGCTCTTGTCCTCAGAACTAAAATAAATAATCACACCTTCCTTTTCAGTGTTTGCTGTCAGTGAGGGAGTCATTCACTGAAGAAACCAAATCTAAAACAGATATGCCCATTCCTTATTACCTGAGGGGAAAAAACACAACTACATTTTCTATTTCCATATATGCTTCCAGGGGCAGAATCCCAAAGGATGAGCCTGTTCTATTACTGTGTCTGGTCATCTTGTCTTTGCTACAATGTGCTTGCTTCAAAAGGGTATCCATCTTTGTGTTTCAGAAGTGAATCTGCTTCTGGGTATGGCTTTATTAATCTTGGAATGATAATATAAGATGCATATGTAACAAAGGACTTGATTATTTGATGGGCATGAGTTCCACTTCCTTCTTTTTCGTTGCTGCCAGCATGGCCTAAAATTACTATCGTCTTATATGGGTTATCCCAACAGCTTTCCCACTAGTTTCCCAGTTCGACTTTGCCACCTTACAGTTTACTCTCTACAATACAGCTGACAGACTGATTCTTGCTATCATAAACTGAAAGGAAGATCATGTCAGCCAGAGCCGATCTTCTCTGAACTTTCACTGCCCCTTTACCTTACAGTATTTGGTCTCGATGTGTAAAAACGCCCCAACTTCCCTCTCACCTCTTTAAGCACATGGTCTGGGTTTCTCACGCTTTGAGCATCCTCCAATGTCTTTATTTTCTGGAGGTAACACAATTTTTATTCCTAGCCAAATGAATGTCAGAGACTCACAGAGTAATTAGTCCAAAGCTAATTCTCACTGGCCTCAAAAAAAAAAAAAAAGTCTTTTTTTATTTTTAAAAACATTAAAATGTGAATGCTGCTATAGGCAGGGTCCAGGTACTCTGGGTGTCTCCAGACTGTTGTAGTTTCTGACACAATCTGTCTAAAATCTGCTTTCCTGACTGCTGAGTGTGACCTGAGTGTGGCACTAAATAAAGGTGGCTTGGTCCAGCAGCATCTTTCTGGAGACAGGAGTCGATGCTTCTTGTTTTGCCATCTCCCTGACAGACTGTAACTTCCTTAACTGCCTTCCTTCTTATTAACACTATGAGAACACTGGGACAATGGCTGCTGAGCACTAATGATACCTATAAAACATTTAAAATCTTTACATCCTTCTTTTTTTTCTTGGTATAGATGATTGAACCCAGGGGTGCTTAACCACTGAGCTACATCCCTAGCTTATTTTATTTTTTGTTGTGAGACAGCGTCTTGCTAAATTGCTTGGGTCTCACCAAACTGCTGAGGCTGGCTTTAAACTAGTGTTCCTCTTGCCTCAGCCTTCCAAGTTTGGTGGGATTACAGACATGTGCCACCATGCCTGGTCTATATCCTTATTTATTCTTTTTTTTTTTTAGTTGTAGATGAACACACAGTATCTTTATTTATTTTTATGTGATACTGAGGATAAAACCCAGAGCCTCACACATGCGAGGCAAGTGCTTTACCACTGAACTACAACACCAGCCCTACATCCTTATTCTTTTTTTTTTTTTTTTAAAGAGAGAGTGAGAGAGGGAGAGAGAGAGAGAATTTTAATATTTATTTATTTATTTTTTAGTTATCGGCGGACAACATCCTTGTTTGTATGTGGTACTGAGAATCGAACCCGGGCCGCACACATGCCAGGTGAGCGTGCTACCGCTTGAGCCACATCCCCAGCCCCTACATCCTTATTCTTAATTATCAAATACTTAAGACTCAAGAGAACACCTGATTTTAAGGTACTGGGGGGAAAAAAACCACCTTCACATCTGTTTTAAACAAAACCAAATGTTTAATTAAAGAAAAATTATGCTGAATCTGCTGTGTATTGGGTTAAGCAAGTAAGAGTGCTCTTTAAAAATTGAGGGTCAGGTATGGTGGTGCATACCTGTAATCCCAGTGACTAGGGACACTGAGGTAGTAGAAGGATTCCAAATTTGAGGTCAGCCTCAACAATTCAGAAACAACCTCAGTAACTCAGTAACACCCCTTACCCCACCCCACCCCCCAAAATGTTGAACTGAGGCAATGTGGTAGGCACAAGGAAATTAGGGAGCTGGGAAGCTCCACAACCAGAGGATCTGTTCACTTTCCACAGCATCAGCTTTATTGACTCACAAGGGGATGACAAAACCTGCCTACTTCAGAGTCCCTAGGTTAAAATGTGATAAAAATGGCTTATTTCTTTATAAATTATAAAATACTACATAAATCCAGACTGCTAAGTAACATGGGTTTAAGACCTGGCATGTCATTTATTGAACAGAGGTTCATAACCTAACCTACCTGTCTCATCTCTAAGAAGGACTAATGAAGAAATTAAGACTACGGGGGCTGGGGATGTGGCTCAAGCGGTAGCGCGCTTGCCTGGCATGTGTGTGGCCCGGGTTCGATCCTCAGCACCACATACAAACAAAGACGTTGTGTCCGCTGAAAACTAAAAAATAAATATTAAAAATTCTCTCTCTCTCTCTCTAAAAAAAAAAAAAAAAAAAAAAGAAAAGAAATTAAGACTACGCCATTCAGCATCACTACTGGATTCTTGAACAGGGAGATTCAAAGCATAAGTATTTCCTTGCTTATAGTTTCCTCAAATAATTTTTGGAGATTAAATTGCTTGGGTCTCACCAAACTGAGAAAATCTATATAAAATGCTTTAACACACTGAGTAACCTAATATTCACAAAGCCAGAAACAGCTCATAAATATTTAACATTCATATATCATTGCTGCATACTGGTGTGCATAAAAGAAGGCACATAAATATTTACTGAATATTAACTATGTGCTAAACACTGTGCCAGGCATATGCCATCCTTCTCTCATCTTTACAACAGTTCTGTGTGAAAATCACCAGGAGATTAGTAGTTATGGCTTTACTTGCTCACAGAACAGAGTACTAGTGCCAGGTGGAGAAAAACAGGTCATGTTCCCCAACCCTGCCCACTGGAGATTTAACCCAGGGGTGCTCTACCCTTGAGCTATACCCCCAATATTATTTCATTTTTTTAAAAAAAATTTTGATACCAGGGATTTAAGGGTGCTTAATCAATAAGCTATATCCCTGGCCATTTTTAAAATTTTGAGGCAGGGTCTTGCTAAGTTGCTGGGGCTGGCTTTGAACTTGTGATATGCCTGCCTCAGCCTCCTGTGTCACTGGGATTAAGGCGTGCACCATAACACCTGTCCTATTTTATTTTTAGTTTGAGAGAGGGCCTTACCAAGTTGCCCAGGCTGGTCTCCAACTTGTGATTCTCCTGCTTCAGGAGAGGGACTTACGTATGTGTCATTGCACCTGGCTAACTCATGTTTTAATTGAGCAAAAAATGAACAGGAGACATTCTGAGGTTCAAAGGATTAATTCTGGTCATTGTCAAAGCAAGTCTCCAAGCTGACCTCTAACCATCCACTTCCTAATATGTACACCATCCCTGCTGAACCCATGGAACTAGGCTTGGTCTGTGTGGCTGGGAGGGTACAACAGAAGTGATGTATCTTCCAGGTTGAGATAATAGGTTTCCCTTTTGGGGTGCTTTACCACACTCTCGCTGTTTTGAATAACTTTTCAGAAACCATGTGAGAAAATAAATATTATCTGGTTTTAGTTACTAAGCTTTGTTGATAATTTTTAATGCAGTAATAGGTAAATAACAGAGTTGAGCTATTGATACTCTTTAGGCAGGGTTAAGGACTGTCCTGTACAAAGAATTTTCCTGTACTAAATGTAGCCGATTCCAAAAAATTTGAGCAGAGCAGCCCTGTGTGTTGGATAGTGTCAGTATTTTCCCATTTTCAGTTGTGCTGTTTTGTTCAGATACTATATTGTAAAATAATTTGTGTGCTCTGATTAGAATTTAATATTAAAAAAAAAAGTCAGAGCCAGGTGTGATAGTGTATGGATGTTGTCCTAGATACCTGGGAAGCCAAGGCAGGAGGACTGCTAAGCCTCAGAAGATCAGAACACTCTGAGGAAAACAGTGACACTCCACTTTAGAGGATTGAGATGAATTACAAAAAAGCTGGGTACAGTGGTATATGATTGTAAATCTAGCTTCTTGGGAGGCTAAGGCAAGAGGATCCAAGTTCAAGGCCAACCTGGGCAATTTAGTAAGGTCATGTCTGAAAAAAAGGGATACGATGTAGTTCAGTGGTACAGTACTTGCCCCAGCATGTTTAAGGCCTTGGATTTAATCTAATCCCCAGTACAAAATAAGTACGTAAATAAATTTTTAAAAAATTTACAACAGAAGGAAAACTGATGAACTAAGAGAAGTGAAGCCATTATATACTGCTTCTGGGTGTCTGGGAGCCAATGAACAGAAGTGGAAAAGAATAAGGGTTCTACTATTCTTAGATAACAGACCAGTTCTATCAGGTGTAAAAGACTGGTGGTATAAACTCACTCTCTGAAAAGAAAATGACTTAGAGCTAAGAGCCGAGCCCCTGGACAATCTAGACATTGTTCTATAAGAGCTCAGCTACGGTCACCCCAACATTCAAGGCTAATAAATCACTCAGGCTTCATGAATGAAAATAAGGCATCTGGTTGTTGTTGGTAACTACTTAAGCACCACTGGAATTCTGCATGTGCCAATAACTCATTATATTGTAGCCCTATTGCCAGAGTCCCCTAAGAGACTCCCCAAAATGACAAAAGAAAAGCTTATTAAGGATAAACACAAATACTCATTCCCTAAAGCAACACCTCTAGAAATTTTCTCTGATAGCCTTTCCCTTTCTGCATCTCCCAGGGATTCCTCCTTTCTATTTCCCCAATAGCACTGAACACTCTGTATTACTAGTATTTCTTTTCATGACTATTTTCCATATTAAACTAAATCCTCCAAGGGCCAATTTTCCTTTCCATTTTTTTCAACTTTTGACAATGACACTGGCATGAATTCATTCAAGATACTTAAATAAGGGCCTATGATGCGCCAGTTCTGTGTTAAAGAAGACAGATGAGTAAGTCCCTGCCCTTTAAGAGTATACTTTCTGGTATGGGATGTGGATACAAGAATTGGAAATTATATATAGGAAGTGCTTTCGAGGCTGCCACAGCGGTAAAAAAGGAGAGCATATCACCCATAGCTGAAAGATACAGGGGATAGGCAAAAAGTAGGGGAAAAAAAAAATCTTCCTGGTAGAAGAACAGGATATAATCAGGTGTCAAAGAGAAGAAGGCTGCAAGGGAAGCCTATGTGTGGTCTGGCATGGTTGGTGCAGAGGGTAATGGAGATGAGTTTGGGGTCTCAAAGGCTCTTGGGCAGGAAAGGGCCAAAGTATAGCAGACAGGAGCTTGAAGACAGATGTTGGGGGGCTGTGGCTGTGGCTCAGTGGTATTGCACTTGCCTGGCATGTGTGAGGTACTGGGTCTGATTCTCAGCACCACATATAAACGAATAAATAAATAAATGATCTATCAGCAATTAAGGAAAAAAAAAGATGTGGGGAGTGCAGTGATTGAGAGTACACTCAGTTAGGAACTGCTCACATCAGGGAACTGGGGATGGGGTGGTGGGGATGGATGGTGGCGATGGAAGCATGAGAGTTACTGAAGTAGACTCTCCCCCCCTGGATTACTCATCAGGAAGAATTTGCCAGAGGACTTGCTTCGATTGACCACTGAGAAACAGCTGAAAAAATACAAATAGATCCATAAAAATGTGCACTCTTCTGCAATAATTTATTCTTAAAATTCTATTTAGAGAAGAGAATTAATATCTCCTATGTAGATTTAAAAAATCAAAACAGGAGGAAAACTCTTAACTAAATCCTCACATTCAGCTTATGTTTAGGAAGTCATGAATTCCTTCTCAACCCATTTAAAAAAAATAAACTCCCAAGAACTTAATCTCTGGTTATCTCAATGGAATTTCTGAAAAAGCAAAATGTTCCTGTGCTTCTTTTTAATTTTCCTGGCATCCTTTCTCATTTTTGGACTATTTCATAATTTTTCTGTTTGGGTCATGTCCTTATGTCAAAAGTTTCTGCTCCAGAGAATGTTGTGTAAGAGGCTCAATATACAGGGGAGAGAAGGAAAGATGAGAAAGTTCAAGATTGGATGTCAGGAGGGATCACAGAAAATGAGGCTCTTGAGATTAATGCCTACTTCCTCATATTTATACTGAAAAAGATGGGTAATCAAGAAAAATCCCTGAATGAGATAATTAAATTATATGGATTTTACTTCATTGATAACAAGTAGGTAATGAAAGTAAGTCCAAGTTCTAATTTGTATAATTTAACGTTATGTATCTACACAGCAAAGAGGTACAAGAAGCTTAGACAACTGGTTTTAGAAAGTGAATGGAGTTCCTTTTAGTTATAATCACTGGCTGATAATCCTTTGGAAAGGACAATCAAACCAGCCAAAAAGGACAGAATAGAGCTACAGAGACCAATGGGGTAGGTCACTATTTATATTATCTAACTTGTATTTTTGAAAGGTGGTTAGGGTTAAGTGTCAAACACCCACTATGGAATTCCTCTTACTTACAGCCTCTTTCTCTCTGTCCATGATAGTTTCCAGCTCCTCAAAATGTCGAAGTTTAATCTCTAGTTTCTTCATTTGTGTCTCAACCAGGAGAGCTACGAGGGACTTGATCTTTCTCTCTTCCACAGCAGCCAGATGCTAAGGGCAAAAGATCATTCAAATGATTTAGGTAAGTATTTGTTTAAAAAAAAAAAAAAAAACACATTAAAAAATGCAATTTGAAGTGGGAATTTTGTTTTGCTTTTGTGCAGTGCTGGGGATGGAACTCAGGGCTTTATGTATACTAGGCAAGTGCTCTACCACTGAACTATATCCCCAGCCCTCTCAAAGTGGGAATTCTGTAACTGAGGGTGTGCTTTATATGTCCAATTTGCATGTCTCTTCCAAACACTTATTTCAATGTAAAATAATAACTCTCCTTAAATTCCTGGTCCTTATAGCTAAACCAACCCTTTTAAAGGATTGAAGGAAATCTCTCATGTTAAACTTTTCCCATCAAAGAGCCTATAAAGGAGGAGAGGTTAAACTAGGGCTCTGATAGGTGACCTGTGGTACACTTCCTCAGCCTCTCCCCTGTACCTCCCCTCACCATCCTCTCTTCCCTAAGGCAGGCAGTTGTCTCCTCAGCTGCAAAGGAGCAGATGCAAAGCTGCTCTCTTCCCAGTGGTGAGCAGACTGTGTGTGGGGAAGGACAGAATAGTATTGCCCAGAGCATGAGAATGGCATCCATAGCCAGAAAAGCAAACACAGGAGCAGACAGGAAGTTACTCTGGAAGTCTGCCATCTGCTGCCTCCAGCCTGATGGTAGTCCTACTCATGCTTCTTGCCAGCTAAGCAGTATAAAGAATGGACATTACCCGTATTTGGCCAGGGCTCTGACTAAAGATCAATCCTACCTTCTACAGATGCCAGCTGGGGCTTCCCAATACCACTTTGCATTTCCCCTTCATAATACCTGCGGAACTTTTGTGCTCATCTTGCTTGTACACGAGGTTTGTAAGAAATGGCATAGAGTGGCTATCTTACTGCTCTGTTTCCTACAGAACCTAGAAGCTAACATAAAAGAATTTAAAAGGTTTCTAGGAGCTAAACTGACACATAATGGAAGACTTGTTTTTTTTTTTTTTTTCCTCAGTTGAAAAAGAGAAATGTAGTTTTATGTTCAAGCTCTGGGGACCCATATGCAGGAAGATTCAGAAATGTAAGCAAAATATGAGGATGAGGTTTTACAATTTTATTTATTTATTTATTTAAAGAAACTTTTTAGTTGGACACAATATCGTTATTCATTTATTTTTATGTGGTGCTGAGGATCGAACCCAGGGCCTTGCATGTGCTGGGCGAGTGCTCTACTGCTGAGCCACAACCTCAGCACAACAACTTTATAATAATCATGTTTACTTTTCTGAACTATCATAATCTATACCTATTACTCAGTCTAAATAAATATTACAGAACTCTAAGACTGTTATCATTGTATATTGTTATATAATTTATATTTTTGATAAGTTTATGCATAATATAAAATTTAAAAGTTACAAAGAGGCATCAAAAAAGTCTTGGGGCGGGGCTGGGGTTGTGGCTCAGTGGTAGAGTGCTTGCCTGGCATGCGTGAGGCACTAGGTTCCATCCTCAGCACCACATAAAAATAAAATAATGAAACAAAGGTATGTACCCACCTATAAAATAAAAAAGCACTGGGGAAGTAGCTCTGTGGCTAAGTAACCCAAGGTTCAATCCTATGGCACCAAAAAAAAAAAAAAAAAAAAAAAACAAAAACACCTCTTCTTAATTTTGTCAACAAATCACTAATAACTACTGAGGGGGGATTAATGTTTTTAGTTTCTAGGTCTATTTTTATGAGATTATGACTCCTTGAATCCTGATAATTTGTAAAGAAATTATGGTGTGTATACACACACGTATACATACATGCACATATACACACTGGAGTTTTATTCAGCTATGAAGAATGAAATTATGTCATTTGCTGGTTAAGTGGATAAAACTGAAGAACATAATGCTGAATGAAATAAACTAAACCTCAAAAGTCAAGGGCCATGTGAAAATTAGAAAAAAAAGGTAGGGGGTTCTCACAAAAACCAAAGAGAAAACCAGTAGAAAAACAGGGTGGTAGCGTAGAGAAAGGGGAAGTATTAAGGAATAAAAATGACCAAATTATATTGTTATTTTGGATGCATGTATGAATATATAAAAACAAATCCCAAGTTACCAAAAGAGGAGGAAAAAAAAAAACCTGTTCTAATTTAATGAGATTTATTCAGGAATTTGGAGGCATCCCCATGCATTATTAAATAAATTCCAAAACATGTCTTCTCAAAACTTCAGAACAAATGTCTTCAAATTGAAAGGGGCACCAAATGTCAAAAATAAACAAGTAAAATGGAAAAAGACTCACAGTGAACATCATTGGAAATTTAAGAACACAAGACAGAGAGACAAATCCTTACATATCCTTACATATCTCCTTTAAGGAGACAAACAAAGAAACAAAACAAAACCTCTCTCTCTCTCTCTCTCTCTCTCTCTTTCTTTCTTTCTTTCTTGTAGTGCTAGGGATTGAACCCAGGGCCTGTGCATGTGAGGCAAGCACTCTACCAACTGAGCTATATCCCCAGTCCTAGATTAGATTTCTTAAAAGCAAATTCATATTTTTGAGGAAAATGGCAAAATGCCTTCCCAACTCTGAGATAATGAACTTCAAATTAGGATTTCATGTATAGGAACTTAAATCAATAAATAAGTACACACAATAAAGACATTTTTGAAATGAAGAACTCAGTTTACTTTTTGCATATGCTATTAAAGGATATGTTCTAGCTAACATAGAATAATACTAGAAAAACTTAAGAGACAATGACATCTAGAAGTCATAGACCCAACCTAAGGAAGGTACAGCAACTGTCCAAAAGCAAATAGAAACAGATAAAAGAAGACTGATAGACAATACACTGATAACCAAGGTTAGGTAACAGGTAGAGATTCATTTTGTCTACTTCTCTCTCTATATATTGGACGGACAGACGGACGGACACACACACACCCACACACCAATATTTCTGTAACAAAGTTTAAAGGTAGATTTGGATGAGTTAACCAATGCAAAGTAATTAGTTTGGCCCATTACCTTATATCATACACAAAAATTAACTCAATGGATCATAGATCTCAATCTAAGAGCTTATACTAAAAAATTCTTAGACTAGAAAATAGAAGTAAATCTAAATGGTCTGGGATAAAATAAAACATTTATTAGATATGATCAAAGGCACAAGTGATACTTTATCAAAATTAAAAACAATCTTAATGGGGTTGGGGATATAGTTCAGTGGTAGAGGATGTATTTAAAAAAAAAAATAAATAAAGTAAGCCAAGGTAGGAGGATCACAGTTTAAGGCCAGCCCAGGGAACTTAGCAAGACTGTTTCAAAATTTAAAAACATACATAAAAAGGGCTGAGAATGTAGCTCAGTGATAGAGAAATTCTGGGTTTGACCATCAGTACCAAGAAAAAAAAAAAAAAAAATCACAGAAAGATCACAGAAAAAGAGAATTTAAAAAATAGTGAGGGCCAAAGATGTAGTTTGGAGGGGCTGGGATTGAGGCTCAGTGGTAGAGCACTTGCCTCGAATGGGCGGGACCCAGGTTCTATCCTCAGCACCACATAATAATAAAGGCATTGTGTTGTGTCCGTCTACATGTAAAAAATAAATATTTTTTTTAAAAAAAGATGTAGTCTGGTGGTAGAGTATATGCTTAGCATGTGCTGAACCCTGAGTATAATCTTCAGCACAAGAAAAACAAAAAACTTGTAATAAAAAATAAGATGTTATTAATGAGGACATTGAAAGGAAAGGACAAAAAGTACACAGAACTGCTCCGAGTTATTTTTCCAAGTCCCACAAATCTAGTTAGTTCCATGTAAAAATTAGAAGCTGGGCATAGTGGTAGACATCTGAAATCCCAGCAACTTAGGAGGCTGAAGCAGGAGGTTTGAGGTTAGCCTGGGCACTTAAAACCCTGTCTCAAAATAAAAAAACGAAGAGCTGGGAATTGTTGCTTGTAGTAAAGGGCCCTGGGGTCAACACCCCATACTGTAAAAACAAAACAAACAAAATGCCCCCATCAAAAAAAAAAAAAAAAGAAAAGAAAATAAAAAGCATACCAAAGTCTGTACTAGGCCCTACAATTTTCTTTCTTTCTTTCCTCTGTCTGTCTATCTATCTATCTATCTATCTATCTATCTATCTATCTATCAGGTGTAGATGGACACAACACAATGCCTTTATTTTTATGTGGTGCTGAGAATTGAACCCGGGTCCTGCTCCTACTAGGCGAGCACTCTACTGCTGAGCCACAATTCCAGTCCCTACAATTTTCATACAATATATAAAGGATTAAAATCCTGGGACTGGGATCATGGCTCAGTGGTAGCACACTTGCATGGCATATGTTAAGAAATGGGTTCAATTCTCAGCACCACATATAAGTAAATAAAATAAAAGGTCTATCAACAACTAAAAAAAAAAAAAATATATATATATATATATATTTTTTTTTTTAAAGAGAGAGAATTTTTTTTTAATATTTATTTTTAAGTTTTCAGTGGACACAAAATCTTTATTTTTATGTGGTGCTGAGGATTGAACCCAGCACTGCTGCTTGAGCCACATCCCCAGCCCTTAAAAAAATATATATAGAAAAAAAAATAATCATGGGGGCTGGGATTTGGCTCAAGCGGTAGCGTGCTCGCCTGGCATGCGTGCAGCCGGGGTTTGATCCTCAGCACCACATACAAACAAAAATGTTGTCTCTGAGGAAAGCTGAAAAATAAATATTAAAACAAAACAAAACAAAACAAACAAACAAACAAAAAAACAACAACAACCCAATCTCTCTCTCTCTCTCTTTAAAAAAAAAAAAAAAATCCTGGTTTGAAGATTCTAAAACATGATATACAAAGTATGAGGTAGAATAGTAACTGGCTGTCCAAGCAGAAGTTATTTTACTATTTTATGCATTAAAGGGAGTTTAATTTTGTTGAGCAGTTAATCAGAATAAGCTTTAAATGTTTTTAAAAGTTTTTTTTTTTTTTGTATGTATTCAGCTTGTCTCCCTTCATACTAAGATTAGTTTCCTATCATTCTAGCTTTCTTTAAGCAGCTAACAGAAAGCAGAGGACAGAATGCTTATTGTATGTATAGACAGGGCTAGAAGGTACCTTTTCTCTTCATCTGTCAAACTAAAAAACAACTACCTGTAGTAGGTTTGTTATGAGGACTCAATGTCCCTAGAACAGTGCCTGGAACATAATGGGTGCAACACTTGTAAGTTGCAGCCTTGCTTATGCTTTATGGGCCTACTTTGTTGGCTTACTCTCCTAGCACTAACAATGTTGGGAACCTCCAACACATTAACATTAGTTCCTCCAAAGGCCTCCTTGCTTTTTGACTCCAAAAGCCTCCCCAACATTTACAGTGCTATCTACTTATCTGATTTCCAGTCCCCAAAGTCAAGGAGGCCTAGGGAAGACCCAAATTTATGCTTGCTCGGCAATTTTAGAGAGAAAGTAAGGAAAACATGATGTAGGGAGTGGAAACAACAGGAGAAAGAGTCACTCTACTGAGAAACTGAACTCAATTCCTTTAAGAGCCTGAAAACAAAACTGGGCAGTAAGAAAAGAGACACACTAATAGAGAGGAGGTGCTGGGGTTGTGGTTCAGCGATAGAGCACTTGCCTCGCACATGCAAGGTCCTAGGTTTGATCCTCCGTACCACATAAAAATGAATAAATAAAATAAAGGTATTGTGTCAAATTAGAACTTAAAAAAAAAAAAAAAAAAAAAAAAAAAAAAAAAGGAGAGAGAAAGGAGTTAACAATACTGTCTAGTGGGTTCTTTTTTACTGTTCTTTAGTTTTTGGTTCATAAAAATTAGAAACTTAAATCACAATTGGCATACCAGAGATGATAAAGGGGAGAAGATGAATATTTATTATCTAGTCATTGGGTTTCAGTTATAAAATATTAGAAAATATTTTAATTGGCCTGGAGAATTTTATCAGACGATGCTACTAGGTGGGTTGGAACACCAGACTCCAATCCTGGAGATCTGGGTTTTGATCTTAATTCTGCCAGTTACCGATCCTGTGATTTTAGGGTAGCTGTTAACTTCTTTGGGTCTATTCTTTTGTGTGTGTGTGTATGTGTGTTTGCACAGAGCTGTACCACTGAACTATAATGCTAGCCTCTGGGTCTGGTCTTATATCTAAGAACTGAAGGAGTTTAATAAACTGTAGAATCACATTGCAATTCATGGAGCATCTGTTGTGAAAGCTTGAAGTAGTTATTCAGGCAGCAGTCCACTTATAACTTGTATGAAAGTCAAATATGCAAAAACAGAGTAAATTTATGTTATAAGTCTGTTCATTCCACAAAAACTTAAAATAGCACATAATACCTAATTGGATTTCACCTAATAAACCCATTCCCCAAGGTTACATAGCCAGGATTGTGTGTGTGTGTGTGTGTGTGTACTCTAATGGCTCAACCCAAGTGACCAATGATTCAGGATTAATAAGCTGACTGTAAGCTCCGCTCCTAAGACACAGGGGCCATCCATACTATTTTGGAAATCAAAGTAAATCCAGTTTTTAGTACAGTGTCTTCCATACAAAAGACACTTAAATATTATCCTTTTTTTTTTTGTGGTGTTGGGGATTGAACCCAGGGGCTTGTGCATGCAAGGCAAGGACTCTACCAACTGAGCTATATCCCCAGCCCTTAAATATTATCTTAATAAACCAATGTATGACATATTCCAGCTTACACATTAATTACATTTGTGTAATGTATTCCAGCTTAACACATTAATTAATTAATTCTTGAAATAACTTTGTCACAAAGACCAGAAAGCATCTATAGATACAAACAAAATGAAAAGTCAGAAAAGCTATGTTACTTGCTTAAAGGTTACAGACAATTATAAGGATTTTTAAAGACATCTGGTAAACTGCAGAATTGGAACAAAAATTTTAAACCCCAAATCCAAAGGTTTTTTAGTTATCATTACCTTGCCTATTAAGAACGAATGATACTTCCATGGGTATTTTCCTATAGAATTCTTAGCAGGGGCTTTTTGGTATATTAAATATGGCAGTGCAAAAAAAAAAAAAAAAAAGACAGCCACACATTGATTGGCCTTTGTTGAATCAAAAGGGTCTGGGCAGGCTCTCTTAACTGCTTTCAAGACAGAAAATAGGGAAACTTGGGAACGTTCATGGTCCGTCTCTCCAAAGTACTTTCTAAAATACCAAATGGCCACGAAAGTGGTATTTACATCCTGCTAGAGAGAGCTGAGACCACATCAAGAAGGAAAAGGACCCAGCTATGTCTGCCAAGGAGTAGGACTCCAATGAAGTTGCTTTCTTGGACCTTTTAGATGAACTCATTTGTGAGGTAAATACCAACATGAAATGACTCAACATGAAGGACTGCCTAGTAGGTTGGCATTCAGATTTCATAAAATCAAGAGGATCAATAAAATAGTTGTTTAATAAACCACTAAGTTTTGCTACTGGAAAAGAATATCTGAAAAATGGGAGTGTTACTTTAATAACCAAAAATGTAACTTTGGTTGTGGGATAACACAGCATGAGCTAGAAGAACCTCAAGAACACCACTGTTAAGAGCTTAGAAGACAGGGGGGCTGTAATACTATTGGAGAATAAAGAGAAGAGATACTCATGATAAAGTAGTACAAAGTTCAGAAACACAATCTCTTTTAGTGAAGTGGAAAACAGAGTAGTTAACAAACTCACGGATATGCCCAGAGAGAAAAAAAACAATTTTTTCTTATGGAGTAGGGTTTGACAAATACTCTCTTCTCACAGCTAGTTCTTCTATTAGGAGTCTGAAACTAAGAAATGGCTTTGGGACAAAGATAAAATACAAAATACTATTAGTAAATCATGAGTTCTGGGTAACAGCACAAGATGCAGCCTCAGTATTTTCAAACACTGTGCATAACAGGACTTCTAGGAATCTAATGGGCATTCCTCTTAAACTGTAAGAGACAGAAAGGTCTCTAAGTTTAGTTAAAAACAATGCCTCCCATATTCTTTCCAATTGTCCACTTTTTTTCTTTACTTCTGGAACTTGCATCACCTATATGTTGAAACATGTGTCTTTCCAGCCAAGGCTCTAATCACTTCTCAAGAATAACTGATCTAGGGGCTGGGGATGTGGCTCAAGCAGTAATGGGCTCACCTGGCATGTGTGGGGCACTGGGCTCGATCCTCAGCACCACATAAAATAAAATAAAGGATGTTGTGTCTGCCAAAAACTGAAAAATAAATATTAAAAAATTCTCTCTTTAAAAAAAAAAAAAAGAATAACTAATCTGCTAGGTGTGGTAGTACACACCTAAATCCTAGCGGCTGAGGAAACTAAGGCAGGAGGATTATGAGTCCAAAGCCAACTGTAGCAATTTAGCAAGGGCCTAAGCCACTCATCAAGACCCTGTCTATAAATAAAATATAAAAAAGGGCTGGGGGGCTGGGGGTGTAGCTCAGTGGTAGGACAATTGTCTTGCACACTTGAGGCCCTGGGTTTGATCCTCAGCACCACATAAAAATAGATAAAATAAAGATGTTGTGTCTTTCTACAACTAAAAAAAATTTTAAAGGCTGAGGATGTGGCTCAGTGGTTAAGTGCCCCTGAATTCAAACACCCGTACCAAAAAAAAAAAAAAAAAAAGAAGAAGGAAAGACTAACTGCTCCTTCTTCTGTTGTCTACTTCATTGGTTTCATTATCCTGGTATGTTTGTTTCTGGTAATTCTCCTCTAAACTTTTTCTGTGTCATCTCTAAGCTTCTTTGCACCAGCATTACTAAAGCCAGGAGACTCCTAAATCCTTCAAATTAGAGAAGGATAAAAAGAAAGAGAATAAAGGTGAAGCTTTTTTCCTGGTAGAGAATACATTTTATACATAGAAATCCCAAGGTTTTTGAAAGTCACTTGGCAGCAACCCAACTTTTTTCTTTCTTGGTGCTGAGGATTGAACCCAGAGCCTTGCATATGTGTGGCCAGTGCTATGCCACTGAACTACATTCTGTGCCCTTTTCAAAAACTTTATTTTGAAGCCAGGTACATTGGCACACACCTGTAAACCCAGTGACTTGGGAGGCTGAGGTAGGAGGATTCCAAGTTTGAAGCCAGCCTCAGCAACTTAGCAAAACTCTATCTCAAAATAAAAAGGTCTACAAGGAGGGCCATAACACTTCATGAGAAGAACAATCAGGTCTGGGAGTGTGCCATAGAAAACACGTGAAATATGGGAGCCAGAGCATCAAGAAATGACTAATAAGAAGAAAATAGTAACCTGGGTAGAAAAGGGTTAAGCTGAACTTTATATAACACATGGATTGTAACCAAAGAATAGAAGTAGTTCTTATATAGAGATGAAAGTGAACAGCGCTAACTGTAGGCAAAATAGTCAATCAGTTCAATTTTTTCTCTAGAATGTTATCAAGTAAAGATACGATATCAACACTCAATATATTTAATGTAAATCAATTTTAATCAACACTTCCTAATTAAAGCCTTGGAACTCAAATACAGTGCTGACTTTCCTATCTCCAGAAGAAATTTCAGATGTAAATGAGCAAATTATGATATATTTCTGAGATATTAAGAAAATTACTTTGTATTACCCCAGAGCTAACACCTATTTTCACCATTTTAGGGATGTAAAACATGGAGTGGTTTGTGAATAAAACTGAAAGAAATGTATGTGACTTTAAGGAAACATGGTCTCCTGTTTTCTTGGAAGAGCTGAATCTATTGTTGTTGGAAAAAGAGAGAGAGAGAGAGAGAGAGAGTGTGTGCGCGTGCAAGTGCACATGTTTAGAAATTCTAGTTTATTCCAGCAACAGTTCTGGGCCCTTCCTTTCCTCTAAGTCTAAACGCTCCAATGGAAGGGACCTAACTAATGGTGCTCCTGCTTACATTCACGCACTCTTACCTCGGGTGGCACAATTCACAACTTATCAGTAGATGCAATGCAAAAATGGACATATTCTTGAAGAGCATCTCCTATAGTAAGGATGGGGAGAAACCAGAAAGCATGCCACCTCATCTGTTCAGGAGCTTGATGTAGAGACTAATTATCACTTCATGTCAGAGGGTGACAAACTCTTAATAAATAATAATAAGGCTGTTTATAGACACAGTTAAGAGAGTAACTGAAACTTAGATTGGCTAGCTAAGTTATACTAATTACAGTAATTTAAGTGAATTCCTTACCCTCTGATTACCATGTAGTACAGAAATGATTATGTGCTGTGAGATATATCAGATGCAGCTGTAAGTGGTACAGAACAGCTCACATGTGCCAAGCTATAGAGCATAAGCATGTATAGTAAATTCACAAACCAGAGGGAAACATAATAAAAATGAAAATCTAGCCAGGTGTGGTGGTGCACATCTATAATCCCAATGGCTTGGGAGGCTGAGGCAGGAGCTGAGGCAGGAGGATCACACGAGTTCAAAGCCAGCCTCAGCAAAAGCGAAGTGTTAAACAACTCGGTGAGACCCTATCTCTAAATAAAATACAAAATAAGGCTGGGGATGTGGCTATCAGTTCAATCTCTGGTACAGGGGGGAGAACAAAAATATAACTTCTTAGTAATTTGAAATATGAGCAGAATGAAATTTAATCTCAGGGGGAAACAGCATTCTGTAGACACTTTTCTGAATAGTGAAGGCTTCGGCCAAATGATCCATAAAGGTAGTTTCTACGCAGTAAAAAATTCAAACAGTTGTAAGATAGTCTACTAAATGCATTTCTGTGCCCAAAGCTGCAGATATTAAATAGCTGTGATATCTGAGAAAAACACAAGGTATTTGTGAAACTTTTCAAAGTAGCCTACCAGTTTAATTCCTTCTCAGGCAAGGAATTAAGGCCACAGCACAGTGATATTGAGTGGGGAAATAACAGGAAAGAGTAAAAGAAAGATATTCTGAGGGAAGCTAGAGGTAAAACATGATTCTGTTTAACAGAATGGCATAAAGAAAATAATACAGGAGGTACACATTAAGAAAATAGGCTTGGGCTGGGTTTGTGGCTCAGTGGTAGAGTGCTTTCCTGGCACGTGAGTCCCTGGGTTCGATCCTCAGCATCATATATAAATAAAGAAATAAAATCCATTGGCAACTAAAAATTATTAAAAAAAGAAAAGAAAAGAAAAAGAAAACAGGCTTGAAAACCAAAAAGGGTTCTGATCACAAAGAAATTCTGAACCCCTACTAAAGACTCTGAAATTTTAAACGAATGGAGAGGGAAGTTATTAAAGCAGTATAATTCAGGGTCCTTCCTTTCCTTTAAGCCTGAAGACCCAGATGGAAGGGACCCAGAGAGCACCTTGTCAGTGGGCTCTACTTCCAGTGTCATGCCCCTCCTTTCAGTGGGGCAAGTCACAGGTATCAGTAGGATGCAATGCAAAAATGGACATGTTCCATGTCAGGTGCAGTGGTGCATGCCTGTAATCCAAAAGAGACTTAGGAGGTTGAGGCAAGAAGATTCCAAGATTGAGGTTAGGACCTCAGCAAATTAGCAAGGTCCTAAGCAACTTAGCAAGATTCTTTCTCAAAATTAAAAAATAACCAAACAAAATAAAGGTACTGTGTCATCTACAAGTAAAGAAAAAATTAAAAAAGGGCTTGGGATGTGGCTCAGTGGTAAGCCAGGATGGGGAAAGCATGCTACCTTATCTGTTCAGGAGCTAGCTCTTGAGCCTCTACTAGGTCCTGGGTTCAATCCTTAGTACCACATAAAAATAAACAAATAAAAAATAAAGATACCGTGTCCATTTACAACTTAAAATTTTTTAAAAATAAATAATAATTTAAAAAAGTGCTAGAGATGTAGCTCAGTGGTGGAGCAGAATACCCTTAGGTTCAATTACTAGTACCAAGGTTAAAAAATTAAAAAATAAAAGTAAGGGAAGCTGACCTAAGGGAGGGTGGGACATTAACAGATGACCTAGAGGGCTAGGAAGAATTTGGCAGCTGACCAGAGAGGTAATGTTAAAAGAATAAGAGCAATCAAAGATCACCTGAAGTTGTAGGCCTGGAAGATGAGAAAGAAAGAAAAGTTCTTGAATCATCTAGTCATGTTAGCATCTAGCATCTCATCTATAAAACGAAAGAATATGCACAATACAATCCTTAAAGTTTCTAAGAACTTTGGTAACGGCATTAACAATAAGAACTCAGCTCAGAGACAAGCTGACGAAACAGTCCTAGGAAAAGACAAAGAGACATAAAACGGTGTTTCCAATGAAGGCATAAAACTAGAAAACATGAAACACAAATTGGTACCTATATTAGCACTCACTTAAGCACGAGTATACCTCAAAACTTCCTAGAGGAACTGTGTTGGTGGTGGTAGGGGAGAGTGAATACTTAAAATGGGGCTAAAAAGCCATACAGATCAGAAGATACCTTTGGAAGACCTGGGAACTATGAATATGTGGGATGTCAATCGATTATAATAGTAAATATCAGCTGGGAAACTGCTGGGTTGACTGAACATTACTATGCCCTCTAGACACCCATTCTCCCAAGACCATCTGGACATAGGCCATGTGGGTGGGCACTCAAAACAGTGGCCTTGTGGTTGAAACTGGTTCATCTATGGGTCTTTTATGAATCGTTTTCAGAAAAACTCACAGGAGCTGAAAATTCTGAGGAAATTAAAAAGCATGAAAGAACACCTTTACCAAGCTCAAGATAAAAAATGATTAGAAATGTACTTATAATCACTGCTTTTTGAATGTGGTAACCTTAATGGAAGGAAACTACTTCTGAGGTAGAATGTAGAATGAGTGAAAAGATTTTTAAAAACTTCATATATTCATGTTTGGAATACTTTAAAATGCTAAATTAACATGAAGTAGAGAAAAGTAACATTTTCTTGTCTTCTTAAATATGCTGTGCAGCCGATACTTTATTATAAATAGAAAAAAACCACCCCCAGAAAAGCTGGCAAATTCAAGCAGAAAAAGAGCTATTTTCGGTTCCCTCCCTCCTTTCAGTCTGTAATAAGGGTGATGTATTTATATAAGGAAACAAGATTTTTGTCTTAAAAATAATAAGTATTTCAATCTGATAGAGATTATTTGAACAATGGTCCAAGACAAGTTCTGTTGACAAATTCATCACAAAAAGACAATTGGTCCCTAAAAGGGACTTCAGTATATGCCTTCAATCTCTGTAGTCTTCACAAGGCTAAATGACACAATGAATGGAATGAAAAAAGTCACCCTTTAGGACCGGATTTCCTTTTTCTTCCAACCTCCTCCTGCCTGTGAATTTCTTAACCTAGAAATGCCATTCAAGCAAATAGTCATCTCCTATTGGGAGCAAGGCTCTTTATACTAAATGTTTCCAATTAACTCAAAACAATATGGCCATTCATAGTGTAATAGACCTCTGCAAAGGGCTGACCTTGGCTTTGGTAGCAGCTGAGGCAAGAGCAGCTGCTGCTGCTGTGGCAACATTTCCTTCAGAAATTTCATGTTCCACTTTCTTCTTCCCAGTATCACTTTCTCTTTCTTTACATGTATCAGTGAGTTCCTTGTTCTCTTCAGTCTCCTTTTCTTCTGAAAATATCAGAAAGCTTTATTACCAGTGTATATAGTTTCCATAACCCATGTTCCCTCTCACCTCAGCCCTTTTCTTCTTCTTCTTCTTCTTTTTTTTTTTTTTAAGTTTTGTTCAATCATTCCAAGCATTTAGGTCTGCCACTTTTTGAGATGTACTTTCTAAATGTCTTCCTGTTATTTCTCTAGGTTCTGTATATAGTTCCCTTGGATATAAAGGAAAATTCAGGAGAACTTAACCGAAGACCCACAAATTTGTTTATTAGTAAGCAGAATGCTCTGGGAACCCCTAGGATCTAAAGAAAATCAGAAACTGAGAACAAAGTATTTCCACAAGCCTTGAGGAAGGTAAAAAGGGTTATATCAACCAATGACACTGATAATAAAATGGCAGGTATAGGGGCTGTGCTTCAGTGGTATTGAATAACTTGTTCATCTGTGTACTACTGAAAATGAAGAGGCAAAATAAAACTACCAGAATTAGCACTGGTACCTAGCTGCTGAATGAAATTCAAATGCAAATTTATTACATTAAAATACAAACCCAAAATAGATGAAGAAACATTTCTACCTGCATTTTTTCATGCATTTTTAAAATAATTACATAATAATGAAATCTAAGGAACTTTTCAAATTACCTGACTTGATATCTTCACTAACTTCACTATCTTGTTCCTTCTCACTATTTTTTTCGTTTTCTCCATCTTGTACTTTATCACCTTCATCTATTTCATTTTCCACTTTGTTTTCTGCCTGAAAGAGGTACAAAAACAAGAGAATAAGGAGTTAGTTAAAAACAGTCCTTTTAGAAGCAGGAAGAAATGCTACCAGGAAAAAAAAGGTGACAAATCTAACCATTTGTTGGTGATCTTAGGGACAGCCACCAAAAAGCAAATGTTCATGCACTGGGAACTGAATACTACAATTCCTTGGACAAATATGGTATTATTTTCTGATTTTGAAATTCCTATGACTCTAGATAAATTATATCACATCATCTATAAAATGGAGACACAATCATTAACTTGATCAAGCTGTTTTAAGAATTAAGTGAGGGCTAGGGTTGTGGCTTAGCACATAAAAGGCCCTGGGTTCGATCCTCAGCATCACATAAAAATAAATAAAATAAAGGGAATTGCCAACTACAACTAAAAAATAAATATTAAAAAAACAAGATTTAAAAAAATAAATGAATGGAATAAAAATATTGTGTCCAACTACAATTATAAATATTTAAAAAAAGAATTAAATAAAATCAAACCTGGCAAAGTTTGCATCAAAATGATGCAAACTTATAATCCCAAATATTCAAGAGACCAGGACAGGAAAATTGCAAATGGATGAGGCCAGTCTGGGCAATCTTGTCTCAAAAAAAAGGGCATATAATGTAATTCAGTGGCAGAATGTTTATATAAAGCACTGGGTTTTATTCACAGTACTGCCCAAAAAAGAAATTCAGGGGAGAAAAAAAGAATAAAAAACAAAAAACAAGAAAATACAAAGCATGAGACACAGTAGGAATTATAATCCATTTTATTATTATCCTATATTCTCCTTATCTATAAATTAAGAATATCACATGTAATCAAGACTTAAATCCCTGCTTTTACATACTCAAATGGTGACTGACTGCCCATTCTATTCTATTCTATTCATTATAACAGTCTGGGGAATGTAAACACTCAGATCCAGTCCTTGAAGAGGCTATATGGTCTTATACTGTCCAGCCTACCTTGAATTTACAATTTCCTATGAATAGCGAATAGGTCAATAACATTCTGAGCACTTTGATGCCCTCCTTACACTGATACACTATTGTCTCTCCCTACCTAGCATTGTTAATAGTTCTATCCACTCTTTAAAAACTACCTCAACTGTAATCCCAGCGGCTCAGGAGGATGAGGCAGGAGGATCGTGAGTTCAAATTCAACCTCAGCCTCAGCAACTCAGTGAGACCCTGTCTCTATTTTGTATTTTTACTTAAAATTTTGTATTTTTACTTAAAATACAAAATAGGGCTGAGAATGTGGTTTAATGGTGCTACACGCCTAAGTGTCCCTCAGTTTAATCCCTAGTAACCCCTGCCCCCCCAAAAATACCTCAAATGTCAGCTTCTCATTAAATCTTTTATAATATTCTGTTGGCAGTTAACTCTCTTAGAAAACAATGTCATGACTTTAATTCTCTTCTGGAACAAGTATAGGACCTAGAGACTAAAATTCAATACTCACCATTAATATTAACTTTTTAAAAAGTTTGTGGGGTTACAGATTGAACCCAGGGTCATGGGCATGCAAGGCAAGCAACAACTGAGCTATAACCCCAGCAACACTAACTTTTGTATTCACATTTCTAAATTGTGTCTGAAAGGGGTACAAAAGAAGATAGGGTATGGATAAATCTTCAGCAAATAAATAAGTGGAAAATTCTTATCATATGTTGGGAGAACTATATCTTAAACAACAAATCCAAGTGGTTAACAGAACTATTCATAGTTCCCTGAAAGGGATTCAAACAAATACAAAAAACTTGAAATCATTATGTTCAAAAGGCATGCTCTCTCTCTGGTTTTTCCTACTCTAAGACAATTCAAATAGACCTTACCTTTTCAGGCTGCTGAGCTTCAGGGTCTGTTTCCATTTTTTCTTCTTCACCTCCTTCTACAAGTAAAAAAATAAGAAAATTATGGACAGAGCTAAAAATTTTAAAGCAAAAAAAAAAAAAAAAAAAAATTACTTAGCACACATTTAACAAATTTTTAATCAGATACTAAATACTCATAAGCCCAATATTCACCAAACTCCAAGAGCATCACATTCTGGCTGGAGAGGATACAAACCAATAAGTCAACCACAGTTCACAAGAGATGTGTTGGGAAGCAGAGGGGTGCATGACTACTTGTCACAGAATGATGACAACTACATGACCATTTTCTAAGCAGAAATGTCACTGGGGCAGTGATAGCATGTGCATACAGAAGAGCATTCTAGGGAGAAAAAAGATAGGTACAGAGGAAATACAAACCACAAGAAAATAAAAATTACAGGGAGACGATGTTGGGGTGGTTTGCATAATAAAGTTCCCTGAGGGGCTGGGGTTGTAGCTCAGTGGTAGAGCACTCGCCTAGCACAAAGTAAGAAAATTTCCTAACACTAAGGTGCTACTATCTTTTCAGTTTGATTCTTTCACAAATGTGTAAAGGCTACCCGACGTTTTATGAAGCCATCGCTCCAATGGCTAAAGGAACATGTTCTTGTAAATGCCTTTAGTAATCTTTTGATTTCTAAAATAGTAAATATCAACAGACATAATCTTCATAAATTGAAGCACCTTGGGCTCCTAAATTTTGTTGAAGAGCATAAAGGACAAATGAGAACAAAAGTTTTGAGAATTACTAGTAAAATCAATGTTGTCTTATCAAAGAGGAACAGAATGAGTAGCCTGGCAGGAAGTTATTCAATACTGGGAGACTATTCCTGTCTTTCCCTACATTGAAGTTTAAGCATTTCACAAGACAGCAATATACAGCTCAAACTTGTGAGTCTTCCAGCTCTCAACATCTTAGTTACAATCTACCTTTCTGGCCATGCTTGCTATGTCCCCATTTGAACTTTGTACAATGGCCAGTCTGGTTTAATCCCTACACTAAATAACCATCCCTTCTGTTTCTGTGCCTTTGTTCTCATTGTTCTACACAAAGGACTACTTGCTCCAATCTGCTCAGTGACGTTCTGAACATCTTTTCCATGTTCAGCTCAAATTCCACTCTCCTTGTGAAGCCTTTCTAAGTCTAAAATAATGTGTAACTTTGTTCTGTTATAGCACTTCCTATGCATAGTGCTCCTTGAACCAATTAGTACTATGCATCCTTCACTGTATCCCCAAACTCTCCAACAATGGAATGTTTTTTTCATGTATGTGTAAACCTCAATCATTAGAGGTTATTAAATGTGTTTTATATAACTTCCAAATTGCTAATAACAAGAGGTATACATCGAGTAAACAAAAAAGCCTGATCTGATAAAATGGTCCCTGAAAGGCAGGCAATTATATAAGGAAAGACATTTTCTTCCTGAAAATGTGAGTAATCAAGTAAGTCACTTAAATTCCAGCCAGTCCTTAAAGGTTAAATTGTCTAATTAAGAAGTGCTCAGAAATTTGAGTCTCTATTTCAATGTCTTTTAAAACAGATCTGAGAGGGACATTTTAAATTAAGAGTAATAAAGAGAAGAGAGAAGCCCACTCCACAAGATGTGAGTCTCATAATAAAATACTGTTCCTCTATTTTCTTGGGTTCACTGCCTTAGTGTATTTTTACACGTGGTGTTTTAGAAATGCCTGACTTTATAAATAGTGTTATGGAAATCCTCATGGTGAGAATAGTGAGGCTATTTATAAGTTATGAGTAGTATCTGAGGCAAGAATTTTAATAGTCACGTCTGAGTTTTACTTTCCTAGAAAGTAACCTTTTCAATATTATCATAGGATAATCTTCTTAATCTCATGATAGGCTACAGATCTAAATCTTCTTGAAAACTAGGTATGATAACTTGGGCTTTTCTTTACAGTGCTATGACAATGGCTCCAGATGCATTCTTTGAAGCCCTTCATTCTTCAGGCTAAGGAGCTCTGTGGACATTACATGAATTGATCATAAAAGAATCTTCTCTAATCATCCTATTTGCGATTCAATTTCCCAAAAGCATAGTTAATTATAAGGATAACACAAAAATTCACCTCTGAAATTTCTCTAAACTAAAATTAAGATACAGATTAATCTAATCATTAGCAAAAAGGTAATAAGAATTTAAAACCCTGATACTTGAGATGAGGAAATACCAATGGGGATTATGATAAAGTATGACAGACCTTTACTGGTTCTTTTAGGTATGGGGCTTTAACCCAGGAGCACTTTACCACTAAGCTACATCCCCAGTCCTTTTTATTTGTATACTGGGACTCACTGCGTTATTTAGTGTTTTATTAAATTGACAAGGATGGCCTTGAACTTGTGATCCTCCTGCTTTAGCTTCATAAGTCACTAGAATTATAGGCATGTGCATCATGCCCAGCACCCTTACTGGTTCTTGAATGTGCAAGCTCATTCCAACTTTCTTCATGAAAAATTTAATATCCCAAAAGGGGCCAAAATTTACTATAGTAGTTAATGTAGGAAAATGTCCTCATCTTCTAAATAAATAAATAAATAAATAAATAAATGTGATGGAACTGCTTACAGTGCAAAGAATCATTCTGTCCACAACTTACTTTAAAATAGTTCACCAAAAATAACAAATAACCACTTATTTAGATAGCATGACACCTATGGGCTAAGTGGTTGCCCAGAGGTAAGAATATGTGCTGGGCTGGCCATGTGGCTCAAGCAGTAGCGTGCTTGCCTGGCATGTGCGGGGCCCTGGGTTCTATCCTCAACACCACATAAAAATAAAGATATTGTGTCCACCTAAAACTAAAAAATAAATATTAAAAAAAAAAAGAATATGTGCTAAGCATGCACAAGACCCCACATTTAATCCTCTGCATTTAATTGCACGCTTGTGTGCGCAAACACACACACAGGAACTATACAGTTAGATAAATATGGTAAAGCTAAACCTGTTGGGTATAGAAATTTTTCACCAAATAGCCTATCAATTTCAGTATGTTTGTTATAAATAAAGAGATTATCAGAAAAAACTATGTTGTTTAGCCTACAGGTCAAGTGAAGAAAAAACTTAACGAAGCCATTTAATAAAATACTGAACAAAGCCTTGTCCCCCCAACCCCACTAACCGGGGATTGAATCCAGGGCCTTGAACAAGTAGACAACTATTCTACCACCGAGCTATAGTCCCAGACCATAATAAAACTTTTTAATAATAGTTTTAGTGATGCAACAAAGAAAAAAATTTTGATGTTTAAATATATTACATAATTAATCAATTTAACAACTACTTGATAGTGTCAGTGTCACTATCTTTCTCTTCTTCTTTTTTTTTCCCTTTTTTTTTTAAATCAGTGAGTGACATTCCTTGCTCATTTTATTTTGAGGCAGGGTCTCGCTAAGTTGCTAAGGCTGGCCTCAAATTTGTAATCCTCCTGTGTTAGCCTTCTGTGTCATAGGGATTACAGGTATAAGAGACAGGGCATGTTCTCAACACAACGGTTGAAACGGCCAGATTCTGACAATCCTTTGCTTAATTCCTCCACTGGCTCTACCTCACTTAGGGTAAACATTAAAACTTTATGAGGAACCACAAGGGGTCTCATCATCTGATAGGAATACCTGTCTCTGTCAATCCAGAACTTCCTTGATGTTCATCAATTGTGCTGGGTAGATACTGCCCAGGGCCCTTTATAGGCTGCTCCCCTGCCTGGAACACTCTTATTCTAGGTGTCTACATGGCTCCCTCCCTGACCTGATCTACATCTTCATTTGAATGTAACTCTGTCAATGATACATTATCTGACCATTATTTAAAACACCTATGTAACCCCACGTTTCAATTTCTGGATTTTACAATGAAAACAATGCTACTTCCTCATTCAGACCATTTCAAATTGCAGTTCCCTACATTTCACTCTTATCCCCCTCATTCCTGCTGTATTTTTCACCATTGCATTTGTCATCCAACACTCTCTTTTTTATATATTAAATTTTAATTTATATATTCAAATTTTACTTATTGGATTAAATTGATATTATCTTACATCTATAAAATATCAAGTCCACAGAGCAGGGATTTTGGTCTACTTTATTCACAAGTACCATAGCATTGAGAACACAAAAAAAATTACATGATAACGTTTACAATTTCAATCTGTCATTGTAAGTTAATATTTAAAAGCTCAGTTAAGAAAAACCTTTAATCCAAAATGCTTCTCCTGAATAGGCTCAATACACTCACACTGAATGACTTGCTGGGTGTATTTTTTTCAGCATTCAACAGCACATAAATGATCAACCACAGTTATACTGCCTGCGCCTGGTGTCCTTGGGTGTTTCTGTAAGCAGACCCTATTCTCAGAAGGGTTTGGGTCTTCTTCCATTGTATTTCCATATAAGAATATATAAGAATATAAGATAGTACGGTACTTTGGAGCTTTTAGGCCTTTAAAGATCTTTCCTCAATAAAAAAAAAAAACTGTACAGGCATACCTATGTATCTTACTTATATTTTACTTCTGGTACTCTACTTTAGTGAAGAGTTTCCAAATACATCGGAGAATTAAAACAAAGAAACAAACAAAAATCCTGGGGCAGGGGGATGCAGCACAGTTGGTAGAGTACTTGCCTCACATCCACAAGGTCCTGGGTTCAATCCCCAGCATCTCAGAAAAGGAGAGAGAGAGAAAACAAAACAAAACAAAACAAAAAAAAAACCCACCACTTTTCATTTGATGTTGATTTCTCCTACTTTTCCCTCAGGGCAAATAAAAAATCTAATAATATTTTTAATTAGCGCCCCCCAAAGGTCTCAAATATCAATAATTTTTGAATACTCAGAATGGTCTGTCAAAAACAAACAAACAAACCCCTAACAACACAAATTTAGAGGAACCAGATCTTGATGAATATACAGTGAAAAGGATGGACTATAAAAGTTCCTTTTTGTAAAGGATATGGATATGGTTTGAGTGTGTCTCCTAAAAGATCATGAGTTGAGTGTAATAATGTTAAGAGGTGAGGTCTAATCAAAAAAATGGAAACAACCTAAATATCCACCAAAGGATGAATGGATAAACAAAATGTAGTACACACACACACACACACACACACACGGAAATGCTAATCAGCCATAATAAGGAATAAAATCCTGTCACTGTCACATGGGTGAAACTGGAGACCAATATGTTAAGTGAAATAAGTTAGGCACAGAGAGAAGTTACCCCAAAGTATAAAAAAATTAATGTAATAGAAATTAAAAGCAGAATGGTGCTTACCACAGGCTAAGATGAGTAAGGGATGAGAGAGACAGAAATGTTAGTCAATGGGTACTAAGTTACAGTTAGATACAAGAAACAAATTCTGGTGTGCTATTGCAAAGTAGGCTGACTACAGATAAGATATTGTTAACAAACTAGGTTAATGATAGAAACAAAAAAAAAATCTTACATTTCCTAAGGAAGCATATTTTTTCCCATTTTATAATTTAACTACAGTTAATAAAATAACATGTATTACACAGTAAAATTTAAATTCTACCATAAACCTACCATCCAAGTGCATTCTTAGGATCTTTCTAAGTAAAATTGTACAACATTCTATTTCAAATTGGTGAGCTATGCAATAGGCCATTATTTTGTTCTATGACATGTATGAGGCACACTGTTGACTTTCCACTATGAATTTTGCTTAGTTCCAAAGGAGAAACATTTGTTGTTTTCTAATTTAATCCAGTAGTCAAAGCTTAATATAAATCAGATTAACTATAACAGGCCCTGCATTAATTATAAAAACATGTTCACAACTCATTCAGAAATATTCATATTAGAATGGTATTTTTCGAAGCCCTTATTAAAAGTATACAAATATTGGGCTGGGGATATAGCTCAGCTGATAGAGTGCCTGTGTCCCATACACAAGGCCCTGGGTTCAATCCACAGCACCACCAAAAAAAAAAAAAAAAAAAAGTATCCAAATTCTATTGCTGCAACTAGTTGAGTTTATTATATCACACCTGGCACAGTTTAACTGATAGGCTACTTTCAGATCCGTTAATTAACTTTGCTGCTCTCCTCATTCAAAGGCCAGATGGAGTCTCAAATGTTTCCTGCAAACTCTTTCCCAGAGTTTGCCCACTGCAGAAATCAGATGTTCACAGATTAATCAAGAAGCTCCAGCCTCACAAAGACTAAGCCTATTAGATATTTTGATCTTCTTTGTTTCAAATTCTACTTCTAAATTTCAAATTAGAAATGGCTAAATTTGCAAGTTGTTTTTTAACCACTGATGCTCTATGGTATGTATCATCCCTCCACGCACAATTTTTAAATTGGTACATGTAAAAGTATGTCCTGCATTTTGCAAAGTACAGGAGCTTTACTGAACGAATAAGAAGGCTTTGCCAATACTTTTCATTTCCATGACCATGGGGAACCAAAAGACCCTACAAAGAACACCCCCTCATATTAAAAAATTTGAGAAAAATAAAATCCAGGAATACATTAACTTCAGGTTTTCCCAGTCTAAACTGGGCACTGTCTTGTGATGCAGAATTGACAAAAAGAAACAGAGACGTGACTTGGCTTCCTAATTTCAGTCTGTACTAAAGAAAAGGAAAATATGTGAGCTTTCAAACTAACAAGTGACTGTATATAACTCTTCAAATCAAAGGCCTGGTACTTCATATATAGGCAATACTAAGAAAAGTTAGGGCAAAAAATTTAATGAGAGGTTTGATTAATCTGAAAATAAGCCTCTTGTATAAGAACATTTAACAAATTACTGATGGGCGTATAAAGTGATTTGAGTCATTTTACTCCTTTTCAAGACTGATTAAACAAAAACAGAAAAGCCCTTAAGAGCAAAAATGTCCCCTGTCCAATATCACAGAAAGGAAAAAGCTAAATAACACAATACAGAGAATACACAAGCTTACCTTTCATTTTACAAACAATTCAGAGCCACAAAAACTAAATAGCTTTTTAAAGTTCTGTGGCTATAAAGAGCAGAAATAAAGGCAGAACTTATCTCCAGACTCTTCCAATCCAAAAACCTATATGCTGTCATAAGAGATCCACTCTAGACCCAAAAATTCAGACAGAAAGTAACAAGATGGAAAAAGATGTTCGATGCAAATTATAACCAAAAGACAAATAAAATGGTATGCTTAAAAAAAAAAAAGGATGTGAAAATGCTACAAAAGAGGAAAATTATATCAAGATAAAAGGGTCCATCCATTAAAAAATTATAATAATCATAAACACACGTGCAACAAACAACTGAGCCTATGAATATAAAAAAGCAAAAATAGGCAGAATTAAAGGACTAAATGAACAACAATAGTTGGAGATTTCAAGACCTTGTTTTTTTTTCCTTAATATTTTTATTTATTTATGTTTTTTTAGGTATGGATGGACACAACCCAATGTCTGTATTTTTATGTGGTGCTGAGGTTTGAACCCGGGTCCCACCAGTGCTAGGCGAGTGCTCTATCGCTGAGCCACAATCCCAGCCCATCAAGACCTTGTTTTTAATAGAAGATGTAATACACATAACATAAACAAGGAAGCAGATGAATTGAACAATTCTTTCCAAGAAAAGTCTAAAAAATTTTTTCAAGTGTTTCAAGAACATTCTCTAGGATAAAATACGTATTACATTAAAAAAAAAAAAAACAAGTCAATTAATTTTAAAATATAGAAATAACACAATGTCATTTCTGAGTCCACTTGAATACAATTAGAAATCAAATAATAACACAAGGGCTGGGACTATGGCTCAATGGCAGAGCGCTTGCCTAGCATGTGTATGTGTGAGACACTGGGTTCGATTCTCACAACTGCATATTAATAAATAAAATAAAGGTCCATCGAGAATTAAAAGAAAAAAAGAAAGAAATCAAATAACACAAGAAAATCTAAAAAAAAAAATCAGTAAATTTGTAAAGTTAACAATAACATATTCTAAAATGATTAATGAGTCAAAGAAGGAAGCACAAGAAAAATTACAAAGTACTTTGAAAAGAATAAAAAAAACAGCTAAATATAGTAAAACTCATGAAATGTAGCAGAAGCAGTACTAAAAGGGAAATTGATACGGCTATAATTGTCTACATTAGGTAACAAAGAAGTATATCTCAAATGACTACATTCCACCTTAAGGAAGTAGGTAAAACGAGTAAACTTAGCCCAATGTAAGCAGAAGAAAGGATATAATAAAGAATCTGAAGAGATGCTTCTCAGAAGATGATGTACAATCAATCAACAAATACATAAAAAAAGTTCATCATCACTAGTAATTAGAAAAATGCAAATCAAAACCACTCTAAGATTTCTTCTCACTCCAGTCAGAATGGCAGCTATTATGCATATAAACAACAATAAGTGTTGGCGAGGATGTGGGGAAAAAGTACACTCATACACTGTTGGTGGGACTGCAAATTGGTGCAGCCAATATGGAAAACAGTATGGAGATTTGTTAAAAAATTGGGAATGAAACCACCATTTGACCCAGCTGTCCTTTTCCTCTATACCCAAAAGACTTAAAAACAGCATACTACATGGAAACAGCCACATCAATGTTTATAGCAGTACAATTCACAATAGCTAAACTGTGGAACCAACCTAGATGTCCTACAACAGATGAATGGATAAAGAAAATGTGGCACACAATGGAATATTACTCAGCAATAAAAGAATAAAATCACGGCATTTGCAGGTAAATGGAGAGAGTTAGAGAAGATAATGCTAAATGAAGTTAGCCAATCCCAATAAACCAAATGCCAACTGTTTTCTTTGATATATGGAGGCTGATTCATGGTGGGATAGGTAGCGGGAGCATGGGAGGAATAGACAAACTCTAGATAGGGCAGACGGGTGGGAGAGGAAGGAAGGAGGAATGTGGTTAGATATGATGGTGGAACGTGATGATCATTATTATCCAAAGTATATGAACTGGTGTGAACAAAATTGCATTTGAAAAACCAGAACCTCCATGCCTTATTAATGTGAACATAAAATGGTGCAGTCACTAGGAAAAATAATATGGTAGTTTCTCAAAAGGATTGACCATCAGAATTACCATCTGACTCAGCAATTCACCATACAACTAAATATTCAAGAAAAATGAAAATCCTCTGTTCACAAAAAGTTTGCAAATAAATGTTCATATTAGCATTATTTAACAGTATAAAAGTGGAGACAATGCAAATGCCCATAAACTGATGAACAGGTAAATAAAATACAGTAAATCCACCCAGAGGAATAGAATTTAGTGCCCCAAAAATGAAGTCCCTGCTGTCTGAGGAGGCCTCCAGGAACCAGTGTGCCTTTTAACCCGCCGCAGCCACACTTCTGGATGTCTGCGACTTCTGCACCAATGTCTACCCCTCAATAAGACTTCATGCCTCCAGAGTAAGCTAATTCTTCCTTCTTTGGTTCCGGCAAAATTGAACCCAGTGGTGCTAATCCCTGAGCCACATCCCAGCCCTTGGAGACAGTCTGGCTAAATTGTCCAGGCTCGACTACTATTGCTGCAGGCCTCTGGGGATTACAGGCTTGAGCACTGCCCGCCCTGGCCTCAGCTAATTCTTCACATGAAGATAAGACTAGCATATTGAGTCGCCAGTGGGGGTAGAGAACCCTGATCTCATGGACCCTATTTAGGCTACTAGGATGCCCACTAAAGAGGACATGCAGGGGTGAAATGAGAATGTGGTTTCTCCTAGAGGCATTATTACTGGGTACCCCTAACTCATAGCCTATTTTCAATATGCCTAATTTCTAGTGGCCAATGGATTTGACATTCATGTTCCAATTGGGGAAATATCCAAACCTAACCCTCAGCTACAGAGGGAATTCAGAGATTTACAGACTTTTCAGTGTTGCCTGGGTTCCCTGTGCCTTTGATTCCCTTTTCCAAAGGACCCCCAAGGGAGACGGAGTGTGGGGAGCTGCTAGAGGCTCAGCCATTGCTGAGATCTGCTTGGGAAGGTGGCTCCCTGCACTGGACATCCTCTGACCTGGGCCAAGTAGTTGGCATTGCAGGCAGGAGCGACAACGCAGCTGAACACTGTCTTTAATAAACTGTTCTCTTTGGGGGGGGGGGGGGGGGGGGCGGGGGGGAAGAAGTGGTCCTGGCAGGTGTGGGGTTGCATGCCTGTAAGTCCAGCAAGTCAAGAGGTGGAGGTGGGAAGACACTGAGTAGGAGGTCAGCCTGGGGTGGGGGAGGGATGGAGTACTGAATCACGCTGTAACACCGATAAACCTTGAAAATATGCTAAATGAAATAAGCCAGAAACAAAAGACCACATATTATATGATACCCTTTGCATGAAATGTTGAGAACAGGCAAATCTACAGAGACAGAAAGCAGACTGATGGTTATCAGGCTAAGAAGGAGGAATGGGGAATAACCACTTAGAATTTGATAATTCCTTTTGGTGATGAAAACTTCCTGGAATTCTATATATAATGGTGAAAGACATACAATACTGTGAATATGTTAGAAGCTACTGGATTATAAACCCTTAAGTGGTTAAAAGGGGAATATTATAGAAATTTTTATCTAAGTTATAAAAATCAAACAGAATTAAATTAAAAATATACAAATATTAATTTAAAACAATTCAACATAAATTGAACACAAAAAGTATCTTCAATATTCTTATAACTAGTGCTGGGGTTGTGGCTCAGCGGTACAGTGCTCACCTAGCACGTGCGAGGCCCTGGGTTCGATCTTCAGCATCACATAAAAATAAATAAATAACGGTATTGTGTTCAACTACAACTAAAAAATAAATATTAAAAACACAAATTCTTATAACAATATGCTCAAAACCTAGATCTACAGCTGTCAAATGCTTCACAAGTATGGTATTGTTATCAATTGCGGGACTTTTTTTTTTTTTTTTAAAGTTTGAGCTACCATAAAAAAAGCAGTGAGAGAAAAAAGTCATATACTAATTTTAAGAGGCAAGGTTATGATTATTTATGAAGTATTTTTTAGAAAGCTGTTGGGGAATACAAACATCTAGTAACCCTGTCTTTGTATTCAGCAGTGACTCACCAAGCTTCTCAGGCTCTTCAGGTCCTGTACCTGCAATACAGCTGCTCTCCAAGCCATAGGTAGGATCCACTTTCCCAGAGGCTCGGGCAGCCTCTTGTACTTTCTTAACATGGGCTTCAACCAACTCCAGTGGTACCTCCTCTCGGACCCGAGAAAACTCCTCTGGTTCAACAATAAAAATGGAATAATAACTTAGTTTTGCACAAATATTTGCCTTAATTTTAAAACTGCTAGGATGTGTGACAAAGTAATATTCTCTTGGATGTAGTGACCTCCTTTGGGCTAAGTCCTTATAAAAGCAAAATGAGATAAACATTAATGATTTATCTTATATATCACAGTCTTGCTAACTTCTATATTTAAAGTACCTCACTTTAACATGTTTTAGAACTTTTTACAAAGTACATGGTGTCTCTAAAGGATTATGTCTGATTTTTATTATGTATAGAAATTAATGTAACAGCTAGTAATATTTAAATTTGATAAAAATTAAGGTTTTTTGTTGGACAGATGGATTGGGGTGGGAGTCCATACCCAAAGCTGCTTTTGCTGCAGCAGATGCCACACGTGGGTCCACCACAGATGCCAAAAAAGCAACAGTACTCATGACTGGATTTCCCGACTGACTGAAAGGAACTGGCTGATAGGCCAGAGGCCCAAGGGAAGCATCTGAATTTTCGAGGTATGGGTCCTCAATGGGAAGCCTCAAAAAGTGGAGGATGCATTCATCCTGAGTACGACTTCCGACATGTTCTGACACTTTGTTCCAATCATCCTTATACATCTCCAGGGCCTAAAATAGAAAAAAATAGGACTTTTAATATGGTTTAACAAGGAATAATATGTAATGAAATTAGAAGCCTGTCACTGTTCTTTAGATAGCTATTAAAAAAAAAAGAACAATAAACAAACAAAAAAACAAATGGCTTTTGTTATACATAAAAAGGTGAATTTGAGCTGGACACAGTGGTGCATGCCTGTAATCCCCGCGGTGTTGGAGGCTGAGGCAGGAGGATTGTGGATTCAACGTCAGCTCTTCTTATTTTTTATTTTGAGACAGGGTCTCACAAAGTTGCAGATGCTAGTCTCACTCTTGTGATCTTCCTTTCTCAACTTTGTCAGTAGCTGGGATTATAGGTGTGCACACCACGCCTGGCTCCCAGGTCTTTTCATGTAGAAATTGATAAACTGATAATATAATTCATAATGTATACAAATGTCTACTTTTAAAATTTATAATTTTTTCAGGGAATCCTAAAAGTCTCCAATAAAAAGTAATATATCTGTAGGAGGAAAAAGGTGAAAATCAGGAATATGTAGTGTTTAGAATGTCAAGGCAAACACAGTGGTGCGCTCCTGTAATTGGAAGGACTCGGAAGGCTGAAGCAAGTGAATCACAAGTTTTAGGCCAGCTTCCGCAATTAGGAAGACCTTAAACAACTTTTTTTTTTTTTTTTTTAAAGAATCTTTTTGCCACGTCTCTCTCTCTCTCTCTCTCTCTTTTTTAGTTTTAGTTTTCAGCGGACACAACATCTTTGTTTGTTTGTGGTGCTGAGGACTGAACCCGGGCCGCTTACATGCCAGGCGAGCACGCTACCACCTGGGCCACACATCCCCAGCCCCCTTAAACAACTTAATGAGACCCTTTTTAAAAATAAAATAAAATAAAATAAAAAGGCTGGGGAAGTAACTCAGTGGTAAAGTGGTCTGGGTTTAATCCCCAGTTCAAAACAGACAGATCAATGGGTCAAAGAATTAGTACAGCATACTGGTACATGCCTGTAATCCCAATTGCTTGGGAGGCTAAGGCAGGAGGATTGCAAGCCAGGGCAACTTAGCAAGACCCTATCCCCACCAAAATTTTTTAAAATATTTTTTGTTGTAGATGGACACAAAACATTTACTTTGTTTATGTATTATTATTATTATGCAGCGCTGAGGTTCGAACTCAGTACCTCACATGTGCTAGGCAAGGACTCTACCACTGCGCTATGACTCCAGCCCCATCACAAAATTTAGAGTGCAGGCCCTGGGTTCAATCCCCATACAGCATAAAAATTAAAACAAAAAATCTGTAGTGATTTACTGAATTTACTACTCTTACTCTATTCTCACAGGGCTATCTTTCTTTCCTTTTTCTTTTTGGTAGTGTTGCAGATGGGGCCTTTGGCATGTTGAACAAGTACTCTGCTATATCACTAGCCCTACTAGGGCTGTGGTTTTCAATGGAGACAATTACACCTTCTTGGAGACATGTGGGAATGTTAGAGACATTTGTGATGATGTAAGTAGGGAGATAATACTATACTAGTATCTACTGAGTAAAGGCCATGGATGTTGTGAAATATCCTATATTGCACACAGGAACCCAACTTCCCCCGATCATATGGCTCAAATGTTAATAAGGTTGTGAATGACAACCTTAGTTTCAAAGCCTAATTAGCTGTGAGATGGGCTTTCTACAATAGTTTGCTTTATGTTTACTTGCCTCAGTGAATTCATAAGCCTGGGCTCCAAATGCTGCTCCAGGCTTTCATTCTTACTGCAGTGATAGAGGACAATTCTATCTTTTGTTTTGTTTTTTTGAGAATTTTAATATTTATTTTGTAGTTTTCGGCGGACACAACATCTGTTTATATGTGGTGCTGAGGATTGAACCCGGGCCGCACGGCTTCAGCCACATCCCCAACCTGATAGATGACAATTCTAAAACTAAATCAGCAAATGCTCTACCCATTAAATCCTTGAAAAGTTAGGGAAATTATGAGTTTCCTTTGGATATTCAGTGACTTCAGGTAGTTCTAGAGGGAATTACTTAGAAGCCAAAAACATACCTACTAGGACTGTCTCAAATTTCTAATTACAAGTAGAACATGCTCTATCATAACCCTTTCCAATGAACTTGTTAACTTCTTCATTCATTTTGCTTCAACCAATCAAAAAAGAAAAAAGAAAAAGTTCAAACTTTTTTCATTTTTATTTGCAGCACTGGGGGCACTCAATAACTGAGGTACATTCCCAGCCCTTTCTATATCTGAGACAATTTGCTAAATTGCCAAGGCTGGGTCGAACTTGGAATCTTCCTGCCTCAGCCCCTGAGGTAGCTAGAATTGTAAGTATGCATCACAGTGCCTGGTGAAAGTTTTTTTTTTCTCCAGAATAAAGCTGGATTTGGGGAACCTTTCCAGATGCAAAATCTAAGCAAGAGTTAACATCTAGAAGAATATATGGATCAGAAAGAGTAAAATACCACAGCCTGGACACTGACTATAGTATTACATGAAAGGGGGAAATTGGAGAAAAGACTTCAATATGGAAAAAAGGTGAAAGACTGGCGAGGAAGGAAATAGGGTGACACAAAGAAGTTTTTTACTACATATTTATTCTGGGATCAAGCCTTCATACTTAGATTCTTGGAACTTTTCTCTCTGTACTTTAATTCATCATTTTCTGTATTGCTAAACTGAAGTATGTTTCCCCAAAATACTTTTTTCTATCCTGCCTAAAACAATTTCACTGCTTATCACTATCTTATGAAGTTAAAGCCAATTATCGCTAGGAGTCTGCCATCTCACTCTTTCTTCTTTAAGTTCCAGGAATACGCAGACCCCACAACAATTCCTATGTACTGTGCATAAGAGTTTATTCTATACTAGAAACACCTTGTATTAGAACAACTACTTCCATACCATTCCCAGAAAGCTGTTCATTTTATCTTATATATGCAGCCCATTTGCATAGCAGCTCTTCTGTATTTGTCTGGTGCTCTGGGTATACTTCCTATAATAAAATTGGGAATACTATAATTCAAGTGTTGTATTTTATTTATTTCACCTGCTAGATTATGAACTCTTTGATGGTAGGCACTGTGTCCTAGTCATCTCAATCTGTGGTGTCTGTCACAGTTCCTGAAACACAGTACCTAATAAAATTCACTGAACTTTGTCACAGGAAATTGGAATAAACAAGGAAAGATTTGAACTTTTCTGATACTTGAACATTAACAATATTGTTTTCACAGAAGTATTATTTTTCATTTTTTTGCAGTACTAGGGACAGAATTTGGCCTTCCATAAGGCAGGAAAGTGCTCTACCACCGAGCTACCCTTCCAGCCCTGATACTCAGCATCTTATTAAACAAAAATAACTGCCTTTCTTGCACCGGGGGTATAGCTCAGTGGTAGAGTGCCTGCCACTTGGAAAAAAACATTGAAAAAAAATTTTTCCCTATACACAAGTTCTAAAACGGAAGACCTATTCATCTGTACTGCAGTTCAAAATTACACAGGATGAGGGGCTGGGTTTGTGGCTCAGCGGTAGAGCATTCGCCTCTCACGTGTGAGACCCTGGGTTCGGCCTTCAGCACCACATAAAAATAAATAAACAAAATAAAGATATTGTGCCCATGTATAACCAAATTTTTTTTTTTAAATTACACAGGATGAAATATTTGCTTGGTTGCTTATTAACAAAAGGTATAGCTGGGTGTGATGGTGCATGTCTGCAATCAGTGATTCAGGAAGATGAGGCAGAAGAATTGCAAGTTTGAGGCTAGTCTTGGTAAATTTGGGAAAGTTTATTTCAAAATTAAAACAAAGAGCTGTGATATAGCTCAGTGACAGACTGCTACCCACTTAAAAAAAAGAAAGAACAGGGGCTTGGGTTTGGCTCAATTGCAGAGCACTTGCCTAGCATGTGTGAGGCACTAGGTTCAATCCTCAGCACTACATATAAATAAATAAAAAATAAAGGTACATCAACAACTAAAAATATATATTCTAAAGAAAAAAAAAGAGGGGACAATGAAAAAGGTATGTTAAAAATATACACATGAGAAAGCCAGTTTACTGAGTATCTTTTCTATAATTTAATCAGCATTAAAAAAAAAAAACAAAAAACAAAAAACTGAGAAGCCCAGTGTGGTGGTGTACACCAGTAAGCCCAGCAACTCAGGGGGTTGAGGCAGGAAGATTGCAGACTTGAGACCAGTCTCAGAATCTTTGTGTGACCCTGTCTCAAAATAAACAAATAAAAAAAAGGGCTGGTGATGTAGCTCAGTGGTGAGGTGCCCCTGGATTAAATTCCTAGTACCAAAAAATAAAAGGTGAGAAACTGTTCCCATGATATGCATTTTTTCCATGATATGCATTAAAATGCTTTTATATAAAATTTGTTTTACTTCCACTAATTATCTAAGAGAAAATAAATAGATAACCTGAGAAAGCAAAGAATAAAGACTAAAGTTAAGAAGGGAGAACCAGGGCTGGTTTGTGGTAGAGCGGTAGAGCACTCACCTAGCATGTGCGAGCCCTGGGTTTGATCCCTAGCACCACATAAAAATAAATAAAATACAGGCATTGTGTCCAACTACAACTAAAAAATAAATATTTAGGGCTGGGGATGTGGCTCAAGCGGTAGCGCACTCGCCTGGCATGCGTGTGGCCTGGGTTCGATCCTCAGCACCACATATAAACAAAGATAAACAAGAAAGAGAAAGAACAAATTTTTAAAAAGGAAATATTTTTAGTGCACTACTAAAGTAAGTTCCTCAACAAATAAATAATTTTAAGAACTTATAAAGCAATCTCAATTGTTGGAACAATTTGAGAAACTAAATCAAAGCACTATAGAAACCAAGATGTCACTAGGCCCACTGCATCTTAAAATGAGGCCCAGGGAACCAGTAACCACCAAATTCGGCTGGGAGGTCAAATAATTTTCATGAGAATACTAGAACATCACTTTTTCATTAAGTTGACATGTATACTGATGGCACAAAAGTAGTAGTGGCATCTTAGCACAAATCAAGATGGTGACAGCTAAGAACAAACTGTCTTAGCCATTTCATTCACTGTCATACCTTCAAAATTAAGCCACTTTAAAGTAAACATTTCCTTGATGAAACAAAAATTATTGATTTTATTTATTTTATTACAGCTAATTGTCTAAATATGTGTTTTTAATATTTGGTGATAAGAAGTGGGAGGTATGTGGAAGGACTAAACATCCATTGTCAAAGCATGAGGGCTGTCCAAAGGAAAAGCATGTGTCAACCACTTGAGTCTTGAGGATAACTGTTTTAATTAAACACTACAGGTGTATTTAAAAGGCTAGTCAGAATCTTAGTACACACTCTTAGGTGGATAAAGGGGGTCCATTGACAGCTTACCTCCAGGAGTAGAAGGGTCTCTTGTTCTGTCCACTCTCTTCCAGCACTAGCACCTTTACTCTTTAAAAGCAAAATCAACAATGATTTGGTCATAAAAATGAATATGGATGGAGGCAAGCAAGATTCCCTTTTAAGTTCACAGGACTGTTACATGCAAATATGCAAAGTAAGTCCCTCAACAAATAAATACTTTTAAGAACTTAAACTTCCAACAAAAGGTCATCATATTTCAAAAATTCTTGCTATCAGGGACTTATAAATGATTTGGACATGTAATTTCTATTATTTTGTTACTTGGAAAGATCTTTTGCAGACAATAAAGACACAGTAACTATAGTACATATCAAAAATTGACAACTATTTAGTATACATTTAATGTAACAACTATTTAGTATAACTTGAAAAGAGAACTTTTTCCAAGATTCCAAGACAAGATGTTACACATATATAAAACACTGATAGGTTCATGAATCTAATCCCATCAAATTAATTTTAACATCCTTGATTAAAAAAAAAAAAAGATCTCCAATTCCCTAAATTACAAATTACCTCTTTAATATATATATATATATATATATATATATATATATATATATATATATATATATATTTTTTTTTTTAATAGCTTACAAATCATGGCATTTGGGCCATAGACTGCAGGTAACAAATTATGATTTGTTGTGTCACTGGGGTATTCAATATATATCATTCTAAAATATTTTTCATTTGGTGTGTGTGTGGGCGGGTGGATATGCCTAAACACATAGTCCTACAGAACAAAAAGAACTAATCTAAGTATTGTAGAATTAAAAACCTAGAGTACGGTGTTTTGAAAAAGAAAAGGTACATATACCTGTAACTCACAATACATTGTTCAGATCCCCTGAGGATTACGTTAGAAAATAACTAAAGGTTCTTCTTTTTAATAAACCAGAATCAGGTGACCAATCCAATTTAGAGCCCAAGAAGAATAAAATTCATTAACATTTCATCTAAATTCTGAAGATATCAGAGCCAGGAGAATAGAGGGAAGATCTATAAAACCTGGACATGAACATCAGTTGGGCAGGTCTTCAGCAAACATTTCCCCATATCTTTGGCACAATGTATAGCACAGATTTTGTCCATTCTCGGTGGTTTAAGTCAATCTTTCTCTTCTTAAAATCAAATGACTCAAGAAAGATCACATGTAGCCTCATCAGAGCCCATGAAATGTTTATTGAGGTTTTTGCATGATTTATTTTTTCTCTTTTGATTTACTGAGTTATAATACACACACACACACACACACACACACACACACACACACTCTCACAAATAAATATTTAGTGTGCTGCTTGATACAACTTTACCTACAACTCGTATAATACAACTCAAAACCCCAAATACGCCTTGAAATCTAAAGTTGACAGCCACCCTCAGGAGGACACACTATTCTGAACACTCCTACCATTGGTTAGATTACTTGGATCTGAATTTTAAATAATGAAATCATATGATATGTAGTTTGCAGGGTCTGCATTCTTTTATTATGTCAATGAGATTCAACCACGTTTTTACAGGAAGAAGTAGGTAATTTTTAAGTAATATTATACTATCTATACAAAAAACAAATTTTACTATTCATACATTTTGGTTACGTATACTGTTTTGCTAACTGATTAAAATTAAAATGAACATTCTTATAGATTCATTTGTTAATTCTCTGTTATACTCATTTATCAACGTATCTAGATATATTAGGGGTGTGTGTGTGTGTGTATGTGTTTACAGATGTTTGTAACTGGATATCTCTATGTTTAGCTATAATTTAATGTTCATTCCACTTCCACTTCCTCAGAATTTATGTATGTTGGTATTTTTTCTTCCTTAAATGTATGGTTCAAATCTGTGGAATCATCTAGGCCAAGCGTTTGTTCTGGGGAACATATATATATATATATATATATATATATATATATATATATATATATATATATATTTTGGCATTCAACAAGAATTTTTATTTCATTTATCCACAAAACAATATTACAATACATTATAAAAACATTAAGTTTTAGGCTACTATTCATTAAAAAAAGTGTTTGTGCTAGAAGGCTGCTAGAAGGCTGTTTTTGCCAACTCCTTTTTTTTTTTTTTTGGTAAGGGTTATATTAAGACATTGAAGATGAACGCTGTTGGGGAAAAAAATTTTTCAAATGTACAAAACTGTTTTTCTTGGCAATTTAAAAATACATAACAATTTAAACTGAATACACATTAAGTTAGTGTTTTATCCTTACTATATAATTGTTATCACCTGGGGAACATATTTACCTATATATTGATATATTAGATATAAGGCCACTCAGAGGAATTAGCTATTGTCTTTTTAACATGTAGCATCAGTATTAATTTATAATTTTAAATTTTTTTAGTTGTAGATGGACACAATTCCTTTATTTTACTTATTTATTTTTATGTGGTGCTGAGGATAGAACCTGGTGCCTCACACATGCTTGGCAAGTGCTCTACCACTGAGCCACAACCCCAGCCCTACCCTTTTATTAATGATCAGTAATTTATGTCTTCTTTTTTCTTCTTATCACTGTGGATGAAGATTTATCAAATTTATTCATCTCTTCCAAGAACAAGTCCTTACTCCATAACTTTATTAGTTATCTGACTGGAGTTTCTAGTTTTTATTTTGTTATCGGTGAACTATGGGAAGTCACCCGTGAATTACTTGAGGGTCTTCTCTTGGTATAGAGCTATGGAGATTTACCTTTATTCTTGGGAACTATCCTCTGCTCCCCATACCCGGCATTAGATTGCCCAAGGCACATGACCTCTATGTCTGTTCTACTAGGAAGACCCCTCTTGTAGCTCCAGAGTTGGGCTTAACCCATTGGGAAATGGACAGCCTACCTCCTACCTTATTTGGCAAAGAACATTCCATGGAAAAACCTTTGATGTTCCCTGATATAAATAAAGCAAACATGGGCTCCATTATGCTCTTTTCGGTGTGGAAGCTTGTTCCCTAAGATTGACTAGTCCATCCGCCACAACTTTTAAAATTATTTTTTGTGTTCTGTGGTTTTTTCACCACTCTATTTTTTTTTAATCCTTTATTTCGCAGCCAGCCCATCCCCCCCAAGAGGAAACCTATTTCCACCGCCCATGCGGGATATGGGCAGGAGTCAACTACATTTATTTTACATGTATAAAATTGTACAATGTGTTATGATTTTATGTCATTAATGTCATTATATGATTTCAATCCTTTTAAATGTACAGAGATTCACTTTATCACTAATTTGATGAATGTTCCCTGGTACTTGAAAAGTTCTTTTGCAGTCTTTTATAAAAACCAAACAAACAGGTCATGCTGCTTGATAGTATTGTTCTAAGTCTTTTATATATTTTTTTAATATATTTATTTTAGTTGCAGTTGGACACAATATCCTTATTTTATTTCTATGTGGTGCTGAGGATTGAACCCAGGGCCCTGCACATGCTAGGCGAGCGCTCTACCGCTGAGCCACAACCACAGCCTGGCATATATTATGGTTTTTTTTAAACATTTATTTTTTAGTTGTAGTTGGACACGATACCTTTATTTATTTTTATGTGGTGCTGAGGACTGAACCTAGGACCTCACATGTGCTAGGCGAGTGCTCTACCACTGAGCCACAACCCAAGCCCAGTCTATTATATTCTTAATGATTTTCTAACTACTGCTTCTATCAATGACTGAGAAAGGAACATTGCAATCTCTAACTATAATTGTGTGCCTTTTTCTCTTTTCAGTTGTCTAACTTTTTGCTTTCTGTATTTCAGTGCTCTTTAATTAGTTGCACATATATGGAATGTGCTTATGATGAACCCCTTTATCATTATGAAATATCTGATTAAATCTGTTAAAATAACTTTCTGAGGTCTACTTTTACCAATATTATAGAGAGTGACTTGTGCTTTCCTTTGATTAGTGTTTACAAAGGGATATCTTCTTCACTTCTTATACTGTTACTCTACATCTTTTATTTGAAGTGGGTTTCTTATGGACAACATTGTATTCTGATTTGGTAATCTAATTGAGCTATTTCTGCCTTATTTTTCTTTATTTTATTTTTTTAGCTTTAGGTGGACACAATATTTTTAAGAGGTGATGAGGATCAAAGAGTGTCTCACAATTGCCAGGTGAGCATGCTACTACTTGAGTCACATCCCCAGCCCCTATTTCTGCTCTTTGAGTATTAAAAATCACTTTTTTCTTTTTTGTGGGTGGCGCTGAGGATTATTGAATCCAGGGCCTTGTGCATGCCAGGCAAGTACTATACCAATGAGCCACAACTCCAGCCCCAAATCACTTTTAAAAATCATCATTATAATTGCTAGGGTTAGATGTAAATACACAAGCTTGTTATTAGACTTCTACTCTATTTTAATCAGTTCCTTATATTCTCCCTCTCCCTTCCTTCTTATGGAGTTTGTGTGTGTGTGTATTTACCTCCATTATTTGCTTACTTGTTATACTTTATTCAAGAGTTTAGTAAGATTTATAATGCTCATTTATAACTTATCACAGTGTAATTTCTTTTTTTTTTTCAATTTATTTTTTTAGTTGTAGTTGGAAACAATATTCATTTATTTTTATGTGGTGCTGAGGATCGAACCCAGGGTCTTGCACTTGCAAGGCGAGCGCTCCACCGCTGAGTCACAACCCCAGCCCCACAGTGTGATTTCAAATACCATTTTAGTACTTCATGTAAAGGTTAAATACCTTAGTGCAGTATGCGTCTATTCTCCCTCCCATCCTTCATGCCAATTGTTTGGAATCTAACATCCATATGTTATTATATGGATATATAATAACATATACAATATTACTTTTGCTATAAATAATCCCTTATCATTCTTAAAAACTAAAAAGAACTGGAAAATGTCTTTTTTTTTTTTAAGTTTTAATTTTTTTTTTGGGTAGTTGTAGATGAACAGAATACCTTTATTTTATTTGTTCATTTATATGTTGTGCTAAGGATCGAACCCAGTGCCTCACACATGCTAGGCAAGTGCTCTGCCACTGAGCTATAGCCCGAACCCCCCAAAAATGTTTTTTTATACTGATATACAAGTTGACTTTTTCTGGCACTCTTCTATGTAGATGCATTCCATTCCCAAAAATGCTTGGTCAAATTAGAGTTTATCTTGATTTAGTATTTTCCTCTTGTTTGTAAATAATGCAAGATTCACATTGATTTAACTAAATTTAACCTCCAAGCAACTTTTTGCCATTTCTTCATGCCATAAACTCTATATCTAACAACATATTTACTCTTTTCTGTTCTCCTTATTCCTTCCTTGAGTCAAGTGCTTCTGTCTGGGATTATTACACTTCATTCTAAAGAACTCCTTTAGGTCTTCCACTGTAAGGTACTGAAGTTCTCCACGATCTTCAAAGTCTGCAAACAGCTTTACTTTATATATCTTCCATTACAAAGGTATTTCTACTGGATATAGAATTCCAAAGTGACAGTATTTTTTATTACTTTAAAGTATTATTCTATTTGTTCTCAACTGTAGTATTTTTGTTGAAAATTCAGCCTTTTATTATTCCTTTGAGTTTAATATATCCATTTCTACCTCCATTCCTACCCATAACTGGCTTTTTTTCAGATAATGTTTTTAAGAGATTTAATATATTTGGGGGCTGGGATTGTAGCTCAGTGGCAGAGAGCTTGCCTCACACGTATGACACACTGGGTTCGATCCTCAGCACCACATAAGAATAAGTAAATAAAATAAAGGTTAGGGTCAGGGTTAGATGGTTAGATATGCCCATCTACAACTAAAAAAAAAAAAAAAAATTTATATATATATATGGGTATGGTTTTCTCAGTATCCAAATTTGGAACTGTTTGGTGAGTATCTGATCCATTTTTATTAGTTTCAGAAAATTTTTAGCCATCATATTTTTAGAAATCACTCCTCTTCCACTCTTTTTCTTTGAGTCTAAAGAAATATATTAATTCTTTTGACTAAATATCTCTTGAACTCTATTCTCTTTGTCCTGTCCTCTCTTTATACCACACACTTTCTTTGTGTCTTACTATTTTAGTATATTTCAGCTAAAGTATCTACTAACATGTCTGAGTTCACTAATATGTCTTTTGCTGTATCTAGTCGGCTGTTAAAGTCTTCCAATGAGTTTATTTTAGGTATAATTTTCAATTCTAGAATATTCATGATTCTTTAAATATATTTCAGTTCTCTGTTCAACTTCTCCATTTCCCCACGTATACTATTCATAGTTATTTTAAAATACCTATCTGCTAACCATAGGAAAAAAGGGTGTTTGTTGTTTTATAAAATGCCATCGAATTTCCATAGAAAGCTCACTTCCTTCCTCCACATAGGTAGATTTTACTTTCCATGGAAAACAATGCATCTTAAAAGGACATACAGTACATTCTGATTACCTTTGCTAATGTTTTCTTGGAGTAGATGTCAGTACGAAGACCAAAGTTCTGCAAATCGATTGGTTTTTCCTTGTTCTTCTCAGGAAAATTTAACATCTGCTGAGCAGCAGGTACCTATGAGTCAGATAAATGATAAATTATTACATTACCCAAAGTAAAAGGGATAAAGGCTTTTTAAGAATCCTTAATACTGGCATTCATATCACTCCTGGTAAAAAACAACAATACACATACATATACACACCAAAAAAACAACTAACCAAGGGCTGGGGTTGTGGCTCAGTGGTGGAGTGCTTGCTTTTGCACATGTAAGGCACTGGGTTCAACCCTTACCACCACATAAAAATATAAATAAACAAAATAAAGATATTGTGTCCATCCAAGACTTAAAAAAAAATTAAAACTGACCCAAACACTGAAATCTCCACTTACACTTGTAACAAAACTCAAGATGTAAGAAACTTTTTTATGGCATTTTTCACTGGGCTCTGTTGTATCAACCTGTAATCCCAGAAACTCAGAAGACTGAGGGAAAGGGATGACAAGTTCAAGGCCTGTCTGAGCAACTTAGCAAGACCCTCAGAATTTTGATGCTTTTTTCCCTTTCATTCCTGAAAAGCAACAATTTTTCTTTTTAATATGCTCTAATTCACACTGGAAGGAAATTTGTAGCTTACGTTCTTTTTTTTTTTAAAGAGAGAGGAGAGAGAGAGACAGAGAGAATTTTTAATATTTATTTTTTAGTTTTTGGCGGACACAACATCTTTGTTTGTATGTGGTGCTGAGGATAGAACCCGGGCCACATGCATGCCAGGCGAGCGCGCTACCGCTTGAGCCACATCCCCAGCCCTTACGTTCTTATTATACCATCTTATTGCTATTTATAATTTGTTTAGCAAAATAATAATAATAATACTATTTTCAACATGTGTATGGATGTCCACTTTTCAAATCTTTGATCAACTTTTGAACATTTTTTTATTCACATTACTAGAACACAGGTTGAATGTGTTATTTGCTTATTAGTGATAGCAGAAGGATAAAGGATAAATATGAATGGAAACCTATAATTTGAAAGAATAAGACAAATAGGTTTGTAACTGGTGACATTATTACCTTAAACACTAAATTTTTTTTTTTCTTTTCTTTTTTTAAAATTTTTTTGAGGTGGTGGTGGTACTGGGGATTGAACACAGTAACATTCTAACACTGAGCGACATCCTTTTAATTTTTTGAAATTTTGACACAGGGTCTTACTAAGTTGCCCAGATTGACCTTGAACTTGATGATGCGCCTGCATCAACCTTCTGAGTCACTGTGATTATACGTGTATGTCACCATGCCCAGCAAACACTACATATGAACATTTATAATAGCAAAACAAAACACATTCGACACACAAGCCCAAAAGCTATCAGCTAAGATATAACTTTCTAAGACAATAATTACACCTGAATAGGAATGCTTCCAGTGGATGTTGCCATCTAGGCCTGAAGAGAAGTTAGCAATAATTTACCTGAGGTGATCGAAGATGCAGAGGCACAAGCCCAGAGGGAGTATCAGCTAATACATTGAAATGAGGAGTAGGAGGCGGTCCCATTGCCATGGGTCGACTTTCTGGATCAACTTGATAATTAACGAGCCCCCACTGCTCTAAAAAGGCATGAACCCTGAAGAATAAAGCTCTGAAAATTAAAATCTAGAGAATTAACCTCATTTCTATAACCATCATCATGTCATTAAAAACCAAAACACATAATTATGCCACAGTATATTCTATTGTCATGTATAACTGAAAAGAACTAATTAAAAAAAATACAGAAGTATGAAGATGTGAATTTGGTATCAACATACCTTATATACAATGATATGATAAATTATTGTATAATGGTATATTAAAAATTGTAATGAAAAAATAAATAAATGGGAAAAAAAGTACAGGAAAGGAAGTAAATATGTTCTCTGCAGGCTTCATACCACCAAAGTACCAGACAAATTCAATTTGTTACATGAGTGATAACTTCTACAAACCCAAAATGTTGTGGCTAATATAAATCCTCAAAACCGATGATAAACTGAAGTTTAATAGTTTTGATCACAGTAATAAGAACAAATGCTATTTAGGTCAACAGTGAAAAAACTCAAGCATAAATTCAATTCACAGAAGGAAATCCACATTTTGTATTTTTTTCCTTAGATTTAAGACAGAGTCTATCCACTCCCCACGCAATTCACTGTTTATCTCTGCTAATTTTATGATTTGATTTTAAAATTAAAAACTGTATAATCCAAAAAACTCAGTATTAAAAATACTGAACACATGTTTATTAGATTTATATTATTAAGAATTACACATGGGCTGGGGATGTGGCTCAAGCGGTAGCGCGCTCGCCTGGCATGCGTGCGGCCCGGGTTCGATTCTCAGCACCACATACAAACAAAGATGTTGTGTCTGCCGATAATAACTGAATAAAATATTAAAATTCTCTCTCTCTCTCTCTCCCTCCCTCTCTCACTCTCTCTTTAAAAAAAAAAAAAAAAAAAAAAAAGAATTACACATTACTAATAAAAAACATCCAGTTTAATCAAATATTAAAAGCAATGCATCAGTAACCACGTGCTGTGGAAATATCTAAAAAGAAGTCAAAGAAATTTACCTCATCACAGCACACACATCTCCAGTCAAGTTCCTCCGACAAGCAGTGCTGGTTAAATACTCTTGGGGGTTCAGACGGTATGTGTCAATCATAAAATTTCTATATGCCAAATATCTAAAAAACATGGGCAAAATTCAAATTTTTTTCCAGTTGCACTAGAGAAGGAACCCAGGGTTTCTCTTGGGCTAGGCAAGTGTTTTACCACAGAACTACATCTTTCAGATCCCCAAGGGCAAAATTCATAAGGCAGACATGCAATTCTTTCAGAAATAGTTACTCAAAGATTCAAACTTCTTCAGATTCTTCACAATTGTATACAACAAAAAATTAAGACAGCAGGCAACAAACAACAGTGATAATGAGTATTTACAGTTGTCAGTTAACTCAGAAATCCTATTAAGCAAAGTAATTATTTACTAGTGTACAACAAAAAATAGATTGATTTGATGATGTTAATGTGAAATAACAACCGCAAACTTGGTCATGGTGGAGAAGGGATTTATAAATCCTTGGATGCATGCAGAATCTACAGATAACACATGATTTCTTAGGCCATCTCTCCTATTACCATCTACTTAGCACTTAGGGTGTGCCAAGCACTATTCTAAGCATTCTCCATATAGTAACTCAATTAATCCTCAAAATCCCTCAATATAGTAAGATCTTTTATCATCCCATTTATAGATGAGACATAAGCACAGACTGGTTAAAAACTATGTTAGGCTACTGGGCTGGGAAGCAAAAGAGCCAGAATGAAAATAGGAAGTATGGTGGCTGTGGAATCTATGCTCCTAACCTCTGCTCCAATTCATTTCTACAATCTTTCTATAGCCACATGTCAATTTGACATGACTGTATACCTTCCCATGGCAGCAGTTCCAGGGAGACCCAGGAAGGCAACAAGTAAAACCCATGGAGCCAAATTCAGAGGTAAGACAAGAACATACAAAAAAGTTAAAAGAAAAAAAAAAAAAAAAAGACTCAGTGGCATAGCAGATTCCGCAATGTATCCAAGCATATCCACCAAAAATACTTAAAAAACAGAGTGTAAAGGAGTTTGAAACCTTATGATCATTCTTGGCACACAAATAAAACAAGACCTTGGTAGCCTGAGGTCAGCTACATTAGACGAGAAAGAGTGTACACTGATCAAAACAGCTCCTGAATGAGCAATAGGTAAATATGCAAATAATAAAAGATTAATTTGCAAAGTAAAATTGGCTAAAATGCAAAATAATGCTTTTCAGGAGAAAGCTATTAAAAACCATCAAGTATTTACAAATGCTGAAAATGGGCAAATTCTTTGGAATAATAATACCATGTCAGAATAGGTGCAAAAATAGGAAAGAAAGCAGAATAAATCTAACATAAATTTTCTATGGACATATATGACACTACCTAAGTGGATTCCACCATTATGTACACCCACAAGAATGATTTTATCAAAATGAATTCTACTGTCATATATAACTAAAGAGAAGAACAACGAGAGAGAGAGAGAGAGAGAGAGAGAGAGAGAGAAGAGAAGAGAAGAGAAGAGAAGAGAAGAGAAGAGAAGAGAAGAGAGAAGAGAGAAGAGAGAAGAGAAAGAAAGAATAGAGAATAGGTGCAAAAAAACTATCAGGGATTCCTGTGCCCAGTCTGCGATTCTGGTTTTAAGTAACTCCTTAAATATTATTTTGGAAAGGCTGAAATTATATTTAACATTAAAAATTGGAATTTTGGGCCAGGGATATACCTCATTTGGTAAAGTGCTTGCCTTACATGCAGAAGGCCCTGGGTTCAATCCCCAGCACCACAAAAAATAAAATAAAAATTGGAATCTTAAACTAGCATGAATTAACTACCATAAGAAAATGCTTATCAGGGATGGGGATGTAGCTCAGTTGGTAGAGTGCCTGCCTTGCATGCACAAGGCCCTGGGTTCGATCCCCAGCACCACACACACACACACACACACACACACACACACACACACAAAGCTATTATCTTAGATAATATTAGACTATTATCTTAGAGACAAGGATTTCCATAAGTATACACTGGCAGATTGTAAAGAAAAGATAAAAATACTTCCTGGCAAACCTTTTTCTGCCATTATGTTTCTCTATTTCCAAAAAAAAATTATAAACATGCATTATACAATCAAGATCAATTAATATGTAGCTGTATCAACACAGTTAAAATACTTTTAACTAGTAATGAATTATTAGGAAGAGGAAAAAGATTCCATTTTGTCTTGGGTTTTTAATACATGAATATGTATAATCTTTAACACACATGCAAACCAAAGTTGGGAAATGTAATAAGAAAATGAACTAAACACTCTTTACTGAATTCACTCTTTTAAACTACAAGAGGTGATGTGCATGTAGTTCAAGGTTTATGCAAAAAAATATTAAATACACTTTCCATTGAAATAAGTAAGGAATGCTGTGCAGATGACACATGAACTTTTCAGAGTAGATTGAGAAGTAGCTGCAAACTTCCAAATCCCAAAAATACCAAACTCAGAAGCATATTTAAGAATCCCTGTCATGAACACCCAAATAAAAAAGTTTTCTAAAACACTGACTCACATTTCTGGAGTCTTGGATTTGTTTTTTCCATTGAAAAATTCAGGAAGAGCACGCCGTTCAATCACATGAATACTGAAAGGTGGGGGGGGAGAGAAAGAGGATTGAAGAAGAATGAAATCTTGAAATTTGAGCTATGTTTAATTTTCAAAGTAAAACTAAGCCCTGGTTGGCAAAATTAATTACACTGGACAAATATCTTCGTATTAACAGACTACAACAAACAAAGAGAGCTTCCCCTTGGATTCTCAAAGAAGAGGTACATATGTATTTCATTATAGCTCCTAACTATCCAGAGCATTTGGAATAGCATTCACTTAGTTTTTAAGGCATGCAGCAAAGTCTAAATATTTGAGAACAACCATGGTTTTGGACAAAACTAAAGCTCAAGTGAACCATGTACTGTATTTCTCCCCCCATGTTGGTAATGGGGATTGAGCCCCGTGCTTTGCACAAACTAAGCAAGCACACCAAGCATTTACTAAATCCCCTGCCCCTCTCTCCAACTTTTTTTTTTTGGAGATAGTTCACACTAAGTAAGGCTGGCCTTGTACTTATAATATCGTGTAGCAGCTTCAAGTAACTGGAACTAAAGGTGTATGAGACTGCCCCTGGCTCTCTATTCTTCAAATTATCTTTTAAGTCTATATTATATAGAGGCTAGAAAGATGTATTAAAAATTGCATCTATCCTTAAAGAATAAAACAATAATCATTAAGAACACGATAAAAATGTCTAAAGTAACCCCCAAGATCTGAGTAACTGAGCATCACTGAAGTAAAAGCATAACCTTCATATTAGAAACTACTTAAAAATGTTAACATCTATTTGGAGGAATAAATTCTCGTACTTAAATATTTAAAAATAAAAAATTTAAAAAGGCCGCCCAATATGAAATAGAGATAACTCTTAAACAATCAATAAATACAATATCTAGGGCTTTAGTTATTTCCAACCATGGTCCCAAAGAGGTCTGTTTTCTCAAGATTTTTTTTTTCATACCAGAGTTTATACTGAAAAAGACTTCTACATTTAAAATATTTCCTATTAAAACAAAGCTCTATATGGTAGTGAGAATAGTTTTTGGTTTATATAATTAACATTTTAAATCACAAACATAACTAAACATTTTCCTGTGTATTATAGCTGAATCTAAATGATTTATGTTAAAGCTTACAACATTTTACAACCCTGTATTATAATTTTCACCTCTAAATTGTTTTAAAAAACACTTTTTTCAAAGATTAAAATCACTTTCCATCTCCCTTCAACCAATGTGACAGCAATTCCTGATGTGGGACTGAGATTCCAACCTGATTTCAAGAAAAGTTTCCTCAGTACCATGGATGCGGCACACTTACCAGTTATAATCAAACCATGATGCATAGCTGGGAATAATAATGTGATTAGTCTGCTCTGTCACATTATCTTCACCAGGGTCAACTGACCGACTCTGATCACCTTTGCCAGGATCTTCATCTTCCTATAGAAAAGAAGCCAAAGTTCAAAAGACAGAACTAGGCAGATTAACACATCATTCTTTTGATATTAGTTCAAAGATAATGAAGCTAATTGATTTGATTTTTAAAAAAACAGGAAAGAAATTTCAAATATAAAAAATTCAACTTTTAAGGTACAAAGTGGATAGCTGAAAGAGCAGATTTCTTCCCTCCTTTTTACAATTAGGGAATGGACTCATAAAATAAGTACCTCATAACAAGATTAATTAGCAAGTTGAATGAAGAAAGGGTGTCTCTATAATGAAGAATTCACAAAGCTCAAATTAATTAAATCTCTTTTCACAACAGCTTCTTTTTTACTTGTTCAGTTTTATTTAATCCCAGTTCACAAATATAAATTACTAGTTCTAACATTATTATGAGGACAAGAATACTAACAAGTGACAATAGGACAGCCTGTACTACAAACTCCGAGCAGTTAAGTATCTAAGAAGCAGATACTACTTTCTTGTCAACCAAGATACACAAAACTACTAAGTTATAAACAGAATATAAGTCAAGACAGTCCATAGAGGTTTATATCACTCTGATTACTACTTACTACATAACATTTTCTCTGATTTTTTTTATCAGAGGTACTTCAAGTAAACCTCCCCCAAAACTGACTTCCAAATAATTTCAAAATCACTCCTTTAGGTCAAAATACAGGTGTGATGATATCAGTCAATAATATTAGTAATTATTTTAAAATAACACTTGTAATATACTGTTTATATCTAAATGGATACATGTATCCCAGAAATTTTCTACAAAGACTTTTCTTTCAAATCTAAACCTGATCAAATATTCCATATTATACATTATATCTTAGAAGTGTATTTTAATCCCTGACTCCCCCCCTTTTTTTTTTTTGGTGTTGCATAATATTAAAATGTTTAAAGAATCTAGACCAACATGTTATAATAAAACATTTTTAAAAGTCTCTGATTCTTCATAACTAGTTTAAAAATAAAAGATTTTATCAAGAAAACTAAAGGACTACTAAAAGAAATGAGCTTTTTGACAGTCACAAAGTCATTCACTTTTGTACAGTTCAATGTATCATATTTCATTTGTGGTACTTCTATTATTTTTAATCTTATGAAGTCATTTTCTATTAAGAATCCACATAGCTGGGCATGGGGTCCACACCTATAATCCCAACAACTTGGGAGTCTGATGCAGGCAGGACTGCAAGATTGAGGTCAGACTGGACAAAATTTTAAAATCCTGTATCGAAATAAGAAATAAAAGGGGCTGCATATGTAGCTCAGTTTTAAGAGTGCCCTTGGGGATCAATCTCAAGTGCAGAATAGAAAAAAAAAAAAAAGAAAAGAAAGAAACTGGACTGATTTTGAATCTGTATTCTTTGACGATGGTTCCACTGTTAATACTTTTAAGTTAATTCAACTTAATTTCCTGTATTATAATATATGAGATGAAAATCTAGTGTAACTTCCTATAAACTTAAGACATTTCCCTTAAGATCAATGAAAAAAGAAAGCAAGAAAACAACAAGAACTCTAAAATTATTACTTAAATGATGCTGAAAGAAAACAATCTGGTAATACTCATGACAAAGTTCCTTACCCAAAATCAGGGAAGCTACAAGCAAAAAATACTGTGAGGGTTAATGTGTTTTTATTTTAAGTTGGTTTTAATGTATTTTTGAGGTATAGGTTTTATAAATCAACCAGGAAACAAAAAAATTTACTTTATTCAGAAAAACCAGGAAGAGGCTGGCAATGCAAGTAAATAAAAGACAACAGTTTATGTTTCAATGATCTCTCTCAATTGTGACACAAAAGGCAGAATGATACTGTTGGGCAGGGTATTAGAGAAACTCTTAAATTTACATTATGTAGCATTATGACTTGTACATGGATTCAACACTCTTACCTTTGGTATAAAAGAAAATCTCACAAGTAAGTGCCTTTAACTTTCTATTTTCTTCCTTTTACTCTGTATACTAACATCTTTTCAAAATATAATATTCATTATTAAGGTAGCTTTGGAATAATGAAGTTTAATTTTAAAGGAAAAAAAATAACAATAACACAGGTAAAGAATTTGTTGAAATACTTTCACTAGAAGTCTTCAGGACTCTGTTCATCCCTTGTATGTATATAAAACAATGTTAAACATCAAAATGGGGTTTTGATGGCAATTGGAAAAAAAAGGAATATTTTTAGCAAATTAAGAAAGTTATTTCAAGAGCATTTGGGGCTAATTATACATTTTAACAAAGTTAAGCATAACAGCCTGACTGAAACAATGGGTCATTTACTGAAGACGAAGAAAAAATTAAACCCTGCCTAAATCCAACACCTTCTAACGAAATGATTCATATGTCTTCACAGAACTGATGAAATAGGAAGTAGGTAACTGTGAGGCCAAGAGCATAATTCAAAGTCTTCATTAGCCACACCAAAAGAAAACAGAAAAATCAAGGCAAGGTCCCTACTCATCCTCATTGTTATATAACATGTGAAATAGTGTGGTCTTTTCTGATTATCACTTGCAACCAAGGGAGCATGAAAACAGAAACTATACCAAGGGACATTACCTAGGAAGATATAAGATTCTTCTCAATAAAATTCTGGGACCAAGGAAGACAACTATTCTGGAGGACTATTTAAAAGGGAATTCATCTTGGTGGTGTGGTGCCATGTGCCTGAAGTCCTGGTTACTTTGGGAGACTGAGGCAAGAGAATCACTTGAGCCCAGGAGTTTGAGACCAGCAAGGGCACCACAGTGAGACTCCATCTCAAAAAGAAAAAAAAAAGGAAATTAAAAAAAATATATATTAAACCGGGTATACATGTGGTGCACGCTTGTAACCCCGGCAGCACAGGAGGATCAAGAGTTCAAAGCCAGCCTCAACAACAGCAAGACGCTAAGCAATTCAGTGAGACCCTGTCTCTAAATTAAATACAAAATAGGGCTGGGGATGTGGCTCAGTAGTTGAGTGCCCTGAGTTAATCCCTGGTACTAAAAAACAAAACAAGAGTCTCAAAGTAAAAGATTTCTATGGACATTTCCAACTTCCAATCCAATATTTCTACTCAGTACACAGGACAGTTAAAGAAAATCCTCTCAACAGGCCTAAATTATTTTTACCTTTCCTCCTGTTGTTATTGTTTCTTCATCTTGTTCATCTGCAAAATCAAAATATGTAAATTATTTTAAAAACAGATAAATGCTGTTTGGATTATCTGGAATCTTTACAGTCTAAAAACTTATACAGGACAGACAAAAGCAAGCACAGCAAAATCACCCCAAATAATTAGGTAAATTGTAATTTTACAAAGAAGCAGAGAGGTGTTAGAAATTCCAAAATATAGGAAATTAAGAAGAAGAGATAAGGAATCCCTTTCAAAGTACTGGTAGAAAGTTAATAGGACTTAGGACCTAAATGCTGGTCTTACAAAAGAACAAGAGAAAGCTCATCTAAAATTTAAAATAGGCAGTTGATTCCTACAGTGAAACGCAAAAGTGCCAATGTAGTGAGGTTTCTGCACAAATAATTATATTCAGTGCTTTAGTTTTTTTTTTTTTAAATATATAAGTAATATGATCCCCTGGTAGGACAAAAGCATTATGAAGTTCAAAAAGAATATGGAAAAGTAATTCTTTCACTCACATATTCTCTAAAAAAATATTCCCCATTATCTGTTATTTGAAAAGCAATTACCAAAAAAGGAAACAAAAGAAACAAAATATTCAAAAGCTCAGGGGCTGGGAAAAACAGAGTTAACTGGTGAAATGCAGTCAAACGCCTGTTTTTATATGGAATCTGACTCTTTGAATAGTCCTAGTGAACGGGTTAACAGATGTGAAAAGTTAGCTTGCTGTGCTTAAAATGTTTATGAAAATAATAATACGGTTAATTTTTGAATACTTGCTATTTTGGTTTGTAAATAAAGTGCTGCCCAAAGACTCATGTATTAAAGGCTTGGTCCCTAATGCATCAATGTTCAGAGATAGGGATTTGGGGGAAGTGATTTGATCACGAGGTGTCTTATCTCATTAATACATTAATCCTCTCAAAGATTAATAATTGATGGCATTATGGAAAGATGGAAGAAATGTAGGAGGGAGTGGCCTAGTTCAAGGGACTGGATCCTTGAGGATGTGCCATTGGGAACTATACCTTGTCCCCAATCTTTTCCCCGTCCCGCTTCTGCCTGCTTCTCATCCATTATGAGATGGCCAGCTCTCTCCATCATCCCTCATCAATACGCTACTCTACCTCACCATAGGCCATGGTAATACAGACAGGTGACTTCAATCTCTGAAACCATGAGCTAAAATATATCTTTCCTCCTTTAAGTTGATTTCCCCATGTATTTAGTCATAGTGATGAAAAGCTATGCAATACATCGGCTGTCCTTTTAAAGTAAGGAATTTTGGTATCAACTAGGAGAGGGTACCTGTCACATCCACGTCCCCAATAAAACCTTGAGTGTGAATTGTCTAATAGGCATCCTCAGGCTAAAACACTATATATATGTTGCTGCAAGTTCACTGCTGTGGGAGCAGTGCACTTCATGACTCTTGTGTGAGGAAGAACATGAAGAAACCTGCACCCAGACTCCACTTGTGTTTACTCTTCCCATGCACCTATCATGAATGTTAGCTGTGAGTACAACCACATGCCAAATCCCAGGGGGTCATTTTGGAGACTCTCAACACATCTATGAGTAAAATACAGTTTGTATACTCTTAATTGGTAGAAAAGAAAAAGAATAATACTTTGAGATACATAAAAAGTAAATGAAATTAAAATTTCATATTCAAAAATTTCATCATAATATGGCATGAAGATTTGTTTACATGACTCCATGGTTATTTTTGAGCTAAAATGGCAAAGTTGTTGTGATTGAGTCCAAATGGCATAGAATGCCTAAAACATTTGTTTACTGGGGCTGGGTAGCTCAGCTGGTAGAGTGCTTGTCTCCCAAGCCCAAGGCCCTGAGTTCAATCCCCAGCACACCCCCCAAAAAGAAGAGAAAAAAAGAAAAAGAAAGGGGTTACCAATCCTTACCAAAAACATGAGTAGTATTTTAACATGCAATAAGAGACTAGCACTCAAATATTTAATAGGATGCCTGTTGTTTTGTTAGCTACTATCCAAATACTAAGAACACAGTCATGAATCAGAAAAGACACCAGCCTTTATGAACTTTACATCCCACTAATGGGATAGAATAAAAATCTTAGATGTTAAAAATTTCTACACAGATGATAAATATAAAGAAATATGCTTAAGAGGGTTTGGGTTGGTGTCCTCTTCAGAGCAAGTAAAAAGGGGAAACCTCGGGCTGGGGCTGGTGTTGAGTGGTAGAGCACTTGCCTCACACGGGTGAGGCACTGGGTTCAATTTTCAGCACCACATAAAAATAAATAAAGATATTGTGTCCATCTACAACTTAAAACATATAATGCTTATATATATATATTTTTTCTTTTTTTTTAAAGGGAAGCCTCTCTGAAGAGGTGACACTGAAGCTGGCAAGTCAGCAGTGAGGTCAAAGAAGGGAACCAGTCAGGTCAAAGGGCTTTCAGTGGAGACAACACAAAATTGAAAGAACTGAACATGAATAAAAAAATGAGAAAAGCACTTACACAATAGCAGAGTGTAAGGCTATAAAGCATTGGTAAAAAACACAGACCAGGACTCAGATATGGAACTCTGCCACTTAATAGCAAAATAGTTGAAGATAGTTTACTGAACCTCTGAAATCTCTACTTGATCAATAAAACAAGGTTAATGTCGTTTAATACTCAAGTGCAAATATGTAGAATGATACCTGGCAAGTAATCAGGAATCACAAAAATGGATACTGTTGGGCTGAGATTGTGGCTCAGAGGTAAAGCGCTCACCTAGCATGTACGGGGCCCTGAGTTTGATCCTGAGCACCACATAAAAATAAATGAATGGAATAAAGGTATTGTGCCCAACTACAACTAAAAAAATAAATATTTTTAAAAAATGGACATTGTTGTTGGAGATGTAAGTTATGAACAAATACCTGCTAACAGGTTGAGGAGATTCAGGATGTAAAAAATGATGATACCAATTACCAAAAGGAGCCAAAGCTCTATGAAGGGACTATATTTTTCCTAGCAAGTGATTAACATAAAAATCTAGGTAACACTGCCAAAAACTAAAATTTTGTCCACTACATGTTTATAAATCATAGGATAACCAACTTCTTAAGAAATAGTGGTAGTATGACTTAATGATCTCTCTCCAGTCAAAAAATATAATTTATTTTGACAAGTTTCTGTCACTTAGGTAGTCTTGGTACCTAATAGAAATATACTTGTGATAAAACAAAAGTAGGAGGGCTGGGGTTGTGGCTCAGAGGTAGAGTGCCCGCCTAACAAGCGTGAGGCACTCACTGGGTTGAATCCTCAGCACCACATAACACCTACAACTAAAAAATAAACATAAAAAAAAAAAAAATAAGTAGGAGGGAAACCCTTTTCAACTGCTTCTAAATGATAATACTAAATAAAATGTTGTCTCCCTTCTTCTTTATGTGGACAAATACACTTCCAACCCATCCCAAGGATTTTTTAGAGACCTCAAGAGAGAAAGACATTTAGCTAGGAGGCACATCAGAAAGAAATGGATCAGCTAAAACAACCAACAGCTCTGAGGACAGTAATTTATAGATGATGGACCAGGTGTCCTTGGCATGACTCATGTAACAACTAATGAAAAAATGAAAGGCCAGAAAAATGACTTCAAATTTAAAGAACATATCTCTCCAGCTGTGATCAACAGCATCTTCATTCACAACATTCCTAAACTGTGTGTACCTCACAAACTTCACAAGAGGGAAGGGATTTTACACTTGGCTAGTGGAACCTCTAGCTTTTCTCCCAAATTGGGTTCTATTTCATTCCATTAAAAGTCTGTTATGGGGCTGGGGTTGTGGCTCGGAGGCAGAGCGCTTGCCTAGCATGCGTGAGGCACTGGGTTCGATCCTCAGCACCACATAAAATAAAAAATAAAGATATTGTGTCCATCTGTAACTAAAAAATACTTTAAAAAAAAAAAAAAAAGCCTATTATGAACATGTTTTAAATAACTACCTCATTAAAGGAACAATTTTCTACTCTTTTGTAAATTACTGGCTGGTTCCTTTTTAAGATATATATTTAGGGCTGGGGATGTGGCTAAGTGATAGAACACTTGCTTAGCATGTGTGAGGCACTGGGTTTGATTCTTAGTATCATATGTAAATAAGTAAATAAACAAAATAAAGGTTCATCAATAACTAAAAAAATATTTAAAAAAGAAAGTTTTTTAAAAACAGATATATACTTAAAATATATTAATTAACACTCTATATAGCAAATTGTCCCACTGAAGAATATCAAGTATAAATCTTTTACCCTTGTCAATGTACTGGGATATAAAATAAAAGACTGCTTATAATTAGTTTCTGTTTTCTTGGCTATTAATTACGTAGTTAAGTATCAATTACAGAATAGACAACAAAAATTTATGGAGAATGTAATATTATTTATATTACAAGTAATATTATTCAAGATCCATGTTCTATTAATAACGCTAAAACAAGATAGAAATTTGGGGTGTGGGGGGTGATGCTGGGGATTAAACTCAGTGGCACTCAACCACTGAGCCATATTTTATTTAGAGATAGGGTCTCACTAAGTTCCTTAGTGCCCATGCTTTTGCTGAAGCTGACTCTGAACTCTCAATCCTCCTATCTCAGCCTCCTGAGCTGCTGGGATTATAGGCATGCACCACCATGCCCAACAAGATAGAAATGTTTTGACGGCATCTCCTTTTCCACTTTGTTTACGTAATACCTCCCATTACATTGTCATCAGATAATTTTCTGTTTCTGTTTCTGAAATAAAAAGAGAATCATCTTCCAGTATGTACTGCTGGACTGTAAATCAGGAAATGTAGAGATGCATTCAATAAAATGAATTAGAGGAATTCTAAGGAATACCCACTTGTATTTGCTATCAAGAATCACTGCAATTTGTGCACATTTCATTTTCTTTTTAATTAAAAGAAAAAATATTTCTCATATGCTAAACAAACTTGAAGGTAAATTAGTAGCATGCTTATCTTAGCCACTGCTGTCAGTCGCCACCCTTCAGACAAGTATCAAAAGCTTCCTGATAAATTTTGTACTTTTTGCATTGTATGACATTTGTGAATTAAAAAATGGAAAGTATTTCAGATACTTTCTTATTTGTTTAATAGAAAGTATAATTCTTTCTTAATTTAATGGATTTTGTAGGAAAAAAGAAATTACTACAATTTATTAAAAAGCAGATTACTCTCAATTCAGAGATACTGAAATGAAGGTATCATTTTCATCCCAAGGAGATCTTGCAAAATATTTTCTCTTCTAAAATACTACAAGTTCAAAAATTTACTGTAGACTGAAAATAGTAGCTTCTCCTTTGAGTTTTACAACTATAGAAAAACAATCAAGAGGGGCTGGGATTGTGGCTCAGTGGTAGAGCACTCGCCTAGCACGTTCCAGGACCAGGGTTCAATCCTCAACCCCATATAAAAATTAACAAAATAAAACTGAAAAAAAAGAAAAAAAAAAAAAAGAAAAAGAATCAAGACTACTATATTGTCTATAACTTTCAGGATCATGAGGTGCTTCTATTTTATTTATTTATTTATTTATTTACTTACTTACTTACTTACTTATTTATTTATTTACTTAATCACCCAATAATTACACCTTACTTGTGAAAATGTACTCTACATCCTGAACATATAGTTGGCCTTCTGTACACTGGAGTTTCACGTATGTGGACTCTACCCATCAGAGATGGAATAGTCAGGAAAAAAATGTCTACAGTAAACACATACACTTTGTCATTAATCACTAAGCATATAACAACTACTATAACATTTACAGTATATTAAATATTTCAGCATGATTTAAAGTACATGGCAAGATAAGCAGAGGTTAGATGAAAATACTATATGTCATGAAAGGAAGTTGGACATAGCGAATTTTGATATCCATGGGGCATGGGGATCATGCAACAATCCTATATGGATACCTATACTATAAAAAAACCACTGTTTCTCAATTCATACTGCTTAAGAACTTTAATTTAGCTTATAAAGTATAAACATGTAAAAGATGTTTATTGTGAAGATACAAAATCAATTTGCACTATAATATAAGACAAGTAGTTCAGGGAGACTGGGGAAAGTACTTTAATTAGAATTATTTCTTTAAAACTCAAATATTCAGATTCGAGTAAAACATTAGTTTGTGGGAAAATACTATGAGAGGGCATCATTAAGAAACAATGGATCAAGGGCTGGGGCTGTGGTTCAGTGGTAGTGCACTTGCCTGGCATGTTTGAGGCACTGGGTTCAATTCTCAGCATCATATATAAATACATAAATAAAATAAAGGTCTATCAAAAACTAAAAAAAAAAAAAAAAGTTAAAAAAAAAAGCAACAATGGATCATAAGAAATTAACACTGATAAAATGGTGGCAAACCAAATCATGATAGTACTAAGGAAATACATAGTTTATATCTGGTGGTAGGAAACAGTAAGTGAAAACAATACTTTTAAGTAAATAAAGGAGTATCTGAACAGCTGATAGATAAAATAAAGGAAACAAGACTATATAAGGTATGTTTTACCTAGATCTGCTACAGTTCCTCCTTTAACAGGTGTATTTTCACTATCTTTCTTTGGGTTTACTAGAAGGAGGAAAAAAACAAAACAAAACAAAACCACATCAGAATCATGTGTTAGAGGAAAACTTCTGCTTGCTTTTAAGAATAAAACAGAAAAGAACATGATTCAAAAATACATGCATCTCATTAGAACTCAAATGTAAATCATGACTCACCTCATGTAAAAACCATAAACTCAGCTGCAAAAAACACTTAATAACAGACTATACTCTGTAATTATCTAAGTAGCAATATTTTTTTATTATATAAATAAAAAAATGTTTATATGCAAAACATAAAAAGAATTTCTCAGTCTCGTCCACAATTTTTTTTTGACCATTTTTAGGCTTTTATCTGAATTCCCATTTCTGTGCCACTCATTCATTCAGACAGATAAACTGAAGGAAAAATTATACCTTTTTACCCCAGTACTAGAAATGAAGCCAAAAGTGCTCTACTACTCAGTCACACCCTCAACACCCCCAACTTTTTAATATGTTTTTAGATTTGTTCTAATTAATTATACATGACAGTAAAATGCTTTTTGACACATCATACATGAATGGGAGTATAATTTCTCATTCATCTGGTTGTACATGATGTAGAGTTACACAGGTCATGTAATCTTATGCACATAGGGTAATAATTTCTGATTCATTCTACTATCATTCCTACTCACCTATCCCTTCCCCTACATTTATTCCCCTGTGTCTAGTCCAAAATAACTCTATTCTCCCCACATCCTCATTGTGATTTAGCATCTATACGTCAGAGAAAACATTTGGCCTTTGACTCTTTGGGAAATGGCTTATTTCGCTTAGCAGAATATTCTCCAGTTCCATCCAATTACTGGCAAATGCCATAATTTCATTCTTCTTTAAGGCTAAGTACTATTCCATTGTGTATATATACCTCAATTTCCTTATCTATTCATCTCTTGACGGGCACCTAGGTTGGTTTCCTAAATTTAGCTTTTGTGAACTGAGCTGCTATAAACACTGATTTGCCTAGCCCTTTTTTATATATTGAGACAGGTTCTTGCTAAGTTACCCAGGGTAGCCTCAAACTTCCCATTATCCTGCCTCAGTCTCCTAAGTCACTGGAATTACAGGTGTGCATCACCATGCTCAGCGAGAACTGACACCTTTCATGAATACAAACACACACATTGAAATTTATCCTCAGGGTTTTAAAACCTTGTGCCGATGTTACCCATTCTGTACTTATTCCTTAGCACTTACCTTTTCTCATGTAACAGTGTGCCTTTGTTTTAACTATTCTACATGGCTTTCATTTTAACAGGCCCATAGATGGACCATAAACTATCCCTTCTTTGAGGGAAAGGAAGTTTATTTTCAAGAATTCACTGTCTATAAGCAGCATTCTTAAACCATTATCTCTCTGCATGCATGTAATTACTTAAGATGTGCTCTGAAGACAAAACTGTTATTATTAAGTGTATACAATTAAAATTTAAAAGAGAGCCAAAATGTGTTCAGTGGCTTTTTGAATTTACACTTCCATCAAGAGCATAAGTTCCTAAGTCTTCAAAACGTTTTTACTTTCCCATCTACTTGAAACTGTGACAGAGGAAAAGTTATTTGAACCTGGCACGGTGGTGCATACCTATAATCCTAGTGGCTCAGGAGGCTGAGGCAGAAGGATCATGTGTTTAAAGCCAGCCTCAGCAACTTAATGAGGCACCTAAGCAACTCAGTGATACCCTGTCTCTAAATAAAATGCAAAATATGACTGGGAATGTAGCTCAGTGGTTCAGTGCACCTGGGTTCAATCCCTGGTAGGAAAAAAGAAAAAAAAAAAGCTTTAATACTTTATATATTCTTGGTTAAGTAAGGCTGTTCATCCATTCACACATTTAATGGCTCTGCATTTATGATAAATTTATTATAATACATTGCCATTTTACTCTATGGGATTAGAATTGTTACACTATTTGGGATTGTATTCATTTATTTGTTAAATGGGTAAACAAATACCTTTTTCTCAGGCTAAGACTTGATTACATTGTATCCCTATCAGGGCTAGGGTTGTGGTTCAGTGGTAGAGCGCTTCCTAGCTTGTGCAAGGCCCCACATAAAAATAAATAAGTAAAATAAAGGTAAAAAATATAAAAATATATAAAAAAAGGTATTGTATCCATCTACAACTAAAAAATATATATATATTTTTTTTTTAAAAAAAAGCGTATCGGTATTAAGAGGGCTGGGATTGTGGCTCAGCGGTAGACCGCTCGCCTAGCACAAGCGGGACGCGGGTTCGATCCTCAGCACCACATAAAAATAAAGGCATTGTTGTGTCCATCGACATCTAAAAAAATATATATTTAAAAAACTACTATAAACAAATACGAGTCATTTGTCTACTAGTCTTTCTACTCTACTAATTGATTCAGTCACTCCTGAACCAAAACCAAATTATATTAATTATTATAGATAAGTTTAGGTAGTTATTGGTTAAGGGTTGTCACCACTCTCATGAGTCCTTGATTTAAAAATATTTTTTGGGGGGTTATATTTATGATTTTCTCCTTCCATATGAACTTAAAAATATATCACAGTTATAGTTTTTTTTCTTTTTTCTTCCTTTCCTTTTTTTGGTGCCAGGGACTGAATCTAGGGGTGCTTAACCAATGAGCTACATCTTGAGCCCTTTATATTTTTATTTTGAGATAGGGTTTCGATAAATTCCAAAGCTGGCTTTACAATCCTTCTGTCTTAGGCTCCTACACCACTGTGCCTTGCTTGTGTTGTTCTTAATGCCCAATTTTGCAATACAATACTTTTTAAAACATAAATAAATGTTTTATAAAAGAAACAGAAAAGCTAATAAACTAGATAACCTCCCAAGCAAAACTATTCAAGAATTTAAAAAAAGAAAAAAAATAGAGAAAACAATGATGAGGAATACAAGAGGGGAAAAAAAGGACTACATTAAACACTAAAACATTATAAGAAATGCTATGAAACACACTAGATCATTAAAAACATTTGTGCTGAGGCTGTAGCTAAATGGTAAAGCGCTTGTCTCACATGCGTGAGGCACTGAGTTCAATCCTCAGCACCACATAAAAACAAATAAATACATTGTGTGTTCATCTACAACTAAAAAATATACATTAAAGAAAAAAACATTCAAAGCCCAGTTTACAAAGGGGAAGAGATGTTCAACAGATACTATATAACAAAACAAGGAATATAAAATGGGAAGATTCCTGTATCTGTTTTAAAAATTGAATCTTGAGGGGGGATAGGAGAGGATAGGAAAGGCAGCAGAATACAACATACACTAGTATGGCAGTATGTAAAAAAGTGGATGTGTAACCGATGTGAATCTGCAATTTGTATATGGGTAAAAATGGGAGTTCATAATCCGCGTGAATCAAATGTATAAAATATGATATGTCAAGAGCTTTGTAATGTTTTGAACAACTAAAAATAAATAAATAATTTTTTTTTTTTTTAAATTGAATCTTGAAGATTTTTAACAGTGGATAAGAGGAAGGCTGCATTTCCAACTGCTCCATGGCTCACGTTTAAAGCAGTACAAGAATACTGGTTCTCAGTGAGGGTAATGTGTTGGCATGAAGGTGGCTAGGACTACAGTAAAAAAATAAGATCACAGAACTACAAAAGGTCATGGTCCAAGGAGACTCCCATTCTATGTGTGCTTTCTGCAACCAGCAGCCTGAGAGTTGCTCTCTAGGTGCACACCCCTGGCTTTGGAAGAGAGTTACACTTCAGTTCCCAAGTGAAAATATTCTCTGTAGCTTTACTGCAGCACTCTCCAGACCAATACCACTCAAAGTTTCTCAAATATAGGATAAGCCTTTTGTTCTTTAAATGTTATTTTTTTTAATCAAAATAATTAATAAATTAAATAAATAAATAAACATTGAATCTGTGACTAAAACCAAAGAAACCTTAAGGCTGAAGGAGCTACACGAATACATTATTTAAGGAAGAAATGTTCCCAATCTTGTAAGTCTTTCAGAAAATAAAACAAAGAAACAATTCCAAACTCATTTTATGAGTTCAGCACAACCTGGATGGCAAAACTTGATGAAGATTTTACAATAAAAGAAAGATAAAGGCCAAAATACTCCATAAACAGAAACTAATAAAATCCTTGAAAAAAATATTAGAAAATCAAATGCAGTAATACATTTAAAGACAATAAAATTAAATGAGATTATTTCAGGAATGCAAAGTTGTTTTTAAATCATTTCAGCATAATTACATTAATTGATTAAAGGAGAAAAATCATATCATTATATCAATGAATGCAGAAAAAAAATTTGTAAAAATCCAGCAACCATTCATAATAAAAATCTCAAAAATATAGGAATAAAATAAACTTCCTTGATTTGACAGAGCATTTTCTATCAACTGGTAACATCATTTTTCATGGTAAAATATTTCCCCAAAACAGGTTTAAAAAAAGCAAAAATATTTTTATCATTGTTACTTAAAAGTATAGAAGTGTTACAGTATAACTAGAAGTTGGTGTAATAGGGTAAAAACCAAAAGAAAAGATGGGGATGGGGATTATAGCTCAGCAGTAGAGCACTTGCCTCGAACATGTGAGGCACTGGGTTCGATCCTGAGCACAACATATAAATAAATGAATGAATGAATGAATGAATAAATAAAGGTATTGTGTCCATCTACAACTAACAGAAATATTTTTAAAAAACACACTCCCATAAACAATTGCATTAAATAATATATTGATGATCGGGCTGAGGTTGTAGCTCAGTAGTAAAGCACTTGCCTCATGTGTGTGAGGCACTGGGTTCAATCCTCAGCACCACATAAAAATAAAAATATTGTGTCGATCTACAACTAAAACACACACACACACACACACACACACACACACATACACACTGATGGACTAGGGATGGAATTCAATGGTAGAGTCCTCTGGGTTCAATTCTTAGTAATACACACATATACACACACAAATATGTTATATATAAACATTTAAGCACATATAGTGAGTTATAAGTTTTACAAATGGCTGGGGTTGTGGCTCAGTGGTAGAGCATTTGCCTAGCATGTGTGAGGCATTGGGTTCCATTCTAAGCATTACATAGAAATAAAAAAAGGTCTATTAACAACTAAAAAAAATTTTTTTAAAGTTTTATAAATATATGAAATACCTCTACTCTGAAACACATAAAATACTGAAAAGAAACATAATTATGTAAAGGTAAACATGTGACATACTCATGTAGTATCATATTCAATGTTAAGTCAATTCTCCCTCAAATGCCCATTTAAAATGACTTTAATTTCAATCAGAACCTCGGTAGGCTTTGAGAAACTAAAAGGCTGGTTCTAAAATTTATGTGACTCAGCCAAGAATTTAAAATAGCAAAAACAATCCTGAAGAATAGGATTTACAAAAATGGAGAACTGCCTAACTTTAAAACCTGAGTAAAAGTTATATCAATAAAGCACTGTGGTACTGGGTCAAGAAAAAATACACCGGTGGAAAAAACAGTGTCATAGTTTAGATCTGGAATATTCCCCAAAGGTTGAAGGCTTGGTCCCTAACTACTGGCTTCATTAGGAAGTAGACGAAACCTACTTATACAGGAGGTCACAGAAAAGTCACTTAAAGAGTGTATCTTAACACCTTACCCACCTCTGGATCCTTTCTCTTTCTCCCTCTCTTCTTGTTACTTGGCACCAAGAGGTGAGCATCTCTGTTCCAACATGAATTTCTTACTACAATGCTCTTCCTCAACAAAAGCCTAAAGCAATAGAATCAAACAACTGTGGCCTGAAACCATAAGCCAAAAATCCTTCTTGGATATTTTGACACAGCCACAGAAATCTTATTAACACAGAATCTAAAAGTAGATCCACTCAAAAGATTTTTAAAAAAGGATAAAGATTATTCAATCAATAAAGTAGGATCTTTACAGCAAATGGACCAGATAGGAAAACAATAAACTTTGACCTCTATCTCAAAAAATACTGAAAGTTTGATCACAGACCTAATTTAAAGTAGTAAGTATAAACCTTCTACAAGAAAACATAGGAAAATAGGGTTGGGCCTGTAGCTCAGTGGCAGAGTACTTGCCAAGCACTGGGTTCGATCCTCAGCACCACATAAAAATAAATAAATAAAGACATGATGTCCATCTACAACTATTAAAAAAAAAAAAAGAAGAAGAAAACATAGGAAAAAATATCTTAAATATCTAAGGTAAAAATATCTTAGAACACAAGTAATGATAATGATTCAATTTCATCAAAATTAAGAATACATGCCCTATAAAGTATTAGGAAAATGAAAAAGCAAGCCACTATGAGTGGGGGCTTGGCTTGAATTGTTTACAAATCGACTTAGAAAAACCAAATACCTGAATGTCGAGAAGTAGATTTTAAAACACACTACAAATACAGAAAAAACAAGGATAAGACATAAACTGCAAGAAATATACTACATGCATCTGACAAAGAGCTCAAACATGATAAATTATTAAAAAAAAAAAAACATAAAAAGCCAGGTGCAGTGGCACACACCTGTAATCCCAGTGGCACAGGAGATCAAGGCAGGAGGATTCCAAGTTTAGCAAGGTCCTAAGCAACTTAGCAAGACCCTGTCTCAAAAAATTAAAATGGCCAGGGATGAGTCCTCAATGATAAACTAGGTTCCATTCCCAGTGCCAAACAAAACAACAACAACAACAAAAACAAAAACAGCCATCTACATAAATAAAAGCCAAAGAGACTCAGATCCAGATCTGAAAGGATAAATGAAGTCACTAGGAAAAAGTTGAAAATATCTTTTGGATATTTTAAGAGATGCAAATAGCACAAATTATGGAGGAAAACTAATCCATTATATTGTATCAAAGTTGAAGACTTCTTTCCAAAAGACAAAAGATGGATAGCAAAAATAGAGCTAGCTATAAATTCTTTTTTTTGTTGTTGTTGGTCCCAGGGGCACTTGACCACTGAGCCACATCCCTAGCCTATTTTTATTTTATTTAGAGACAGGGTCTCACTGAGTTGTGTAGCATCTTGCCATTGCTAAGGATGGCTTTGAACTTGCAGTTCTCCTGCTTCAACCACCCAAGCTGCTAGGATTATAGGGATGATTCATCACTGCACCTACCTTACATTAAATTTAATATCAAGGTAGTTTAAAAAAGTAGAACAAAAAACTATTGGCGGTGTCGTGCGCGTGAGCCCCGTAGGACCGGGGAGGCACCAGCTGCCGAGTGGGGAGGGGGCCAAGGCCGCAGCTTGAGGGAGGCCCCGGCCCCTCTGCGCCTGTGTCTGGCACAGCCAGTGTGAGACGAAGAGACAATCCTTCCCTGCCGCCTGGATAATCAAGAGTTTTAGCCAGACCTTTGGGCATACACCAAGATAGTGAGGAGCCAGACGAAAAGCACAGACTATGGCGCTGAAACGGATTAATAAGGAAATTAGTGATTTGGCCCGTAACCCTCCAGCACAATGTTCTGCAGGTCCAGTTAGGGATGATATGTTTCATTGGTAAGCCACAATTATGGGACCTAATGATAGCCCATATCAAGGTGGTGTATTCTTTTTGACAATTCATTTTCCTACAGACTTCAAACCACCTAAGGTTGCATTTACAACAAGAATTTATCATCCAAATATAACAATAATGGTAGCATTGTCTTGATATTCTAAGATCACAATGGTCTCCTGCTTTAACTATTTCTAAAGTTCTTTTATCCATTTGTTCACTGCTATGTGATCCAAACCCAGATGACCCTTTAGTGCCAGAGATTGCACGGATCTATAAAACAGAGATAAGTACAACAGAATATCTCGGGAATGGACTCAGAAGTATGCCATGTGATGCTATAACCTGCATTATAGCTGGAATAAACTTTAAATTACTGTTCCTGTTTTGATTTTTCTTATCTGGCTGCTCCCCTATCAGACCTCATCTTTTTTAATTTTATTTTTTGTTTACCTCCCTCCTTCACTCACATGCTCATCTGAGAAGACTTAAGTCCTTCCAGCTTTGAACAATAACTGCTTTTAGAAATTGTAGTTACAAAAGAACAGTTGCCCAAGATTCAGAAACTTTTTTAAAAAATGGAGCATGTGTATTATGTGGCCAATGTCTTCATTCTAACTTGGTCATGAGACTAAACCATTCCTCACTGCTCTAACATGCTGAAGAAATCATCTGAGGGGAAGGGAGATGGATGCTCAGTTGTCACATCAAAGGAAGTAGCATTATTCTAGCAGCATCCATTTTGTTTAAACCTTCCACTGTTCGAGATTTGAGGTTACATGTTATACTTCATGCTCATAACTGATGTGGCAGGAGAATTGGTATTGAATTTATAGCATCAGCAGAACAGAAAATTTGATGTATTTTATGCATGTCAATAAAGGAATGGCCTGTTCTTATTCTACAGAGAATGGAAATTGGAAGTCAAACACCCTTTGTATTCCAAAATAGGGTCTCAAAACATTTTGTAATTTTCATTTAAATTGTTAGGAGGCTTGGAGCTATTAGTTAATCTATCTTCCAATACACTGTTTAATATAGCACTGAATAAATGATGCAAGTTGTCACTGGATGAGTGATCAACTAATAGCTCTGCTAGTAATTGATTTATTTTTCTTCAATAAAGTTGCATAAACAAACAAACAAAAAAAAATATTGGCAATTTTAATGTTCTAATTTCTTGTGTATACTTCAAACCTCTAGTTTGTAGCCCCCTAATGAAATTTTGCATTGGAAAACTGAATTGGTAATATGAGAACTATAAAATTCACCATTTCACTTATGTGGTTTCCAATTTATGGGCCTCCTCCACGATACAGGTAAATAGTGATGATGTATAAATAAGTAAACTAAATGTCATTTATATCTTTTCCCCTTAAAATGTGCTGAACCTTATTTTTAAAAATTTAATTACATGGGGCTGGGGATGTGGCTCAAGTGGTAGCGCGCTCGCCTGGCATGCGTGCGGCCCGGGTTCGATCCTCAGCACCACATACAAAAAGATGTTGTGTCCGCCAAAAACTAAAAAATAAATATTAAAATATTCTCTCTCTCTCTCTGTCTTAAAAAAAAAATTTAATTACAGGCTCACTGAGATCACAAACATGTGATGGTCAATTTAAAAAATTATAAATATTTAAACCATACTTTGAGCTTCATTACTGAAGACTGAAACTTACATCACCAATAACTCAAGTTCACAACACTAAACTTATAAAATTCAATACAGAAAGTTTTCAATTTCATATTCACATAAAGCAATGCCTAGAGATTAAATAGGTTTAAACTATACATAAATAAATGTTTTCCAGCTTTTAATGTGAATAGTGATTCTGTTGTGATTTTTAAAAAATATTAACTTTAAATATTTCTAAAGTTAGGTAAATCGTGGATCACGGTGTATTTTCTCCATAAACAAATAGGAAAAAGTATCACAGATGACTGGAAAACTCCTGTAAAATAAATTAATTAATTAATTGAAAAGAAAATAAATGACTGGGAAAGAGGGAATTTGAAAAAAGTTAATACCAAAAGTAGAAATTTATTCATATTTGAAAGTTGAGAATTATGAACTCAAAGCAAAAAATGAATTATTTCATGATGAAATTAGGTCTATCAGAATACAAACCATTTTTGGGGAGTACCACCTCCTCTATATTGGGCACAGGTGTTGGGTCTTCCATGTCCTTGGTAAGGTCTTCTTGCTCATCTTCTTCTTTCTGACTTCTGCGCTTCCCATAAAGATTAGCTTGGCTGAAACACATAGGTATATAAAATATAAACAAGACCAATTATAGCTAATTATACCAAACCATTCCTGAGGTTCTACATTATTGTTAAAATCTATACTTACAAATCACTTTTAAACAGGTAATAATCAAACAAATTATAGACATCTTACTGAAGATACATTTAACCAGCCCCCCCCCCCAAAAAATTAATATTAAAAGGTACTGGATATAAAAAATGGGCACAGAAATCTTACTATTCAAATTGCAGGCATTATCCTAAAGGAAGCTTCAGTTAGTACAACAAAAGAATACCTGCTAAGGAATATGGCATAGTTTCTCACAGACTATAAACAAATCACATAAGAAATTTTCTCAAAGATATGAACAAGCTATATTTTCCTGGCTTTTTATGTCATCCAAATACCAGAAACTACCATACCACTGAGTATGGTACTCATTCCTTTTTGTAAAAATTGCCTTTGTTCTTTCACTGACAATTCAAATCATTTATTTTTAAAACATACGAATAAAGGGCTGGGGATGTAGCTCAAGTGGTAGTGCGATCGCCTACCATGTGTGAGGCACTAAGTTTGATTCTGAGTACCACATACATATAAAATGAAGATACTGTGTGCACCTAAAACTAAAAAATACATATTAAAAAAAAGCATATGAATAAAAATAGGAATGATTTCCTTATCTTGAGTAATTACAATGAATATAGGACAGAAGTAATTAGAAATACATTAACAGTACTGTACTTCTGAACATGGAAATATAGAGAAAAAAAAGTATGAAGAAAATATATCACAGAGAAAAAAGTGGTAAGTGAGCTGAAATTTTGAGAATGTGCAATAATTTATTAAGGATAAGGCAATGTTTTAGAGTAAAGCGTAAAAGCTAAAGGCGTAAGCAAAAACATAAAAATAAAATAATTTGTTTGGAGATCCAATGGAGAGTAATCTACAGTGCACTGCCAGTGAAAGTGAATGCAGTAAGATCTAGGGAAGACAGAATGATAGGCCAGCCTGAGTCCCTCATTGAAGAGAGAATGCTCAAACTTCTCTTTGAGAGATAACATATTGGTATGGGTCAGAATAAAGCACATCAGGTGAAAAAACTTTTTTCAAATTAAAAATTGCATGATGAGGGGCTGGGGAGATAGCTCAGTGGTAAAGCACCTGCCTAGCATGCATGAGGCCCTGAGTTCAAGCCCCATCACCACATAAAAAATGAACAACAACAATAAAAAATGAAGTCTACAAATCTAAAAGGTGTCCAAGAGATAAAATATTTTTAAAAGGAAGAAAAGACGCAGGGAAGATGAGTAAAACAAAGGTTATGAAAACAGATTTCAAAATATTCTGATTAAATACAGGACTCAAAGAAAAAATTTTAGGGATTGAACCCAGGACCCATGCATGCTAAGAACATGTTCCACCACTGAGTTACAACCTTAGTCTTCGTGGAAAAACTTAAAATATGAAAAGTGTGCTATTAGAAGGCAAATGTATGTAATCAACATACATACATACATACATACACAGGAATCAATCTGGTACGGCTGTATAAACAGGGTGGAGAGTAAATGCCACCACTTGTGAGTCTTCTTGATATCATATTTTGTTTCAACAACTACTGGTGTGCTGGCACCTGCTGGCACCCCATTTTAGCTCATAGCAGGAATAGTTGGATATCTGACTTTAGGCCTGGATCACCGGGAAACGTTGATAAAGGCTTTCCTTACAAAGCTGTCACACAAAATGGGCACAGCGGCGCATATTTGTAATCCCAGAAACACGGAAGGATGAATATAAGTTCAAGTCAATCTCTGCAATTTAATAAGACTCTATCTCAAGAAAAATAAATAAATAAAAATAAGGAATTTAGCTAAGTGGTAAAGCACCCCTCAGTTCAATCCCTAGGACTTCTTCTAAAAAAACTTCAGGTACCTCGGATATCTCTGAACATCCACAGCAAGAGACAGAAATCTAAAGTATTTTTCCTAAAAACATCATTAAGAAAACATATTTGTATGATTTTAATTTCTGTGCCTCAATATATGTGGTCTTAACAAAATCACAAATTTTAAGACCATGACTGGCTCATTAATATATGAAATAAGAGATTTTTAAACTTCCCTAAACAGCCACATACTCCTCTTTCTGAGTTAATGTAATCACTAAAGGGACAGGTGATAAAATCGGAGAAAAATATAGACTATGGTAAATGCGATTTCTTAAACACCTTGCCAACCACATTCTCAATACATACATACAAAAAAACACTCTATTCAGGGTGCCTTTGTATAAATAAACATAAAATGCCTATAAGATAACATCTCATAATAAGATAAGCTATTAAAAAAAAGGTTTCCAAATAAGTCAAAGTACGGCTTACTTTTAGTAAATCTTCCAATGTGAATGTAAAAATCTGAAAAGTCCTTCGGAATATGTTTTAATGCCTTCTGAGTTCTTACCCTTTCTTCCCACTTTTCTTCCGAGATTCTGTAGGTGTGGGAGGGGGAGGTGAAGGTGAATGTTTCCTCTTCCGAGCATTAGCTGATGCTTTTCTATCTCTTCTCTCTGGACTTCTGACTGGCTAGGAAGAAATAAATGAAAATAAATATCAGCGAACTTTGCTGAGTCCTCGGTTTCAGTAAACCTTTGTGCAAAGGTGAGTTTCCATAAACAAAGATAGCAACAAACCCACTAGTTCAGAAAAAAGAAAAAGTATGACATTAAGCATCCAAGACCACTAGCCATAAAGAGACTTTTCTGACCTTTCATCATCAATGGAACTCTCAGTACAAGCCCACAGACATTCAAATTTTGCTGTAACAAGGACAGGCCTGAACCTTGCACAACTAAATACTGTTACTGTTCACATTCTGCACCTCCAGATGGAAAAAGCATTTTCAATAACTGCTATAAAAATATGAAACAAGCTATTAAAACAATGAAATAAAAATATAGGCCAAATGATCCTATGAAAACGTACTATTATATATTAGGACTAGGATTGTAGCTCAGTGGTAGAATGCTTGCCTAGCATATGTGAGGCATTGGGTTCAATCCTCAGCACTCCATAAAAATAAATAAAGGTCCATCAACTAAAAAATATTTAAAAAAAGAAAAGAAAAGAAAATGTACTATTATAGATACTACAGCTCAGTGGTAGGATACTTGCCTAGCACATAGGAATCCCTAGGTTTGATCCCCAGAACCACACAACTACAAAGTACTAAGGGTTAATAAACATATAAAGAGATCTGCCAACGAAGAGTAAAAATTTTTTAAAAATTTATTGAGTTAAATTCTAAAACAAATAGGAATAAACTAAGATTACAAAATTTATGAGACCCCATTTTAAAGTATTTTTCTTAAAAGGATATACATAGTGTGATAAAGAATTTTTAATAGAAAGTTACAGGATTGAAAATAGGAACACACACACACACACAGAGGAATCAATCTGGTATGGCTGTTTACTCAGGATGGAGAGTAAATGCTACCACTGTGAGTCTTCTTGACATCATATTTTGTTTCAACAACTACTGGTGTGCTGGTACCCCATTTTAGCTCATAAATAGGAACAGTAGCATATAGGACTGTAAGATGTGATCTTATAGGTATTTTATTTATTTATACAAAGGCACCCTGAATACAGTGGGTTTTTTTGGTATATGCTTAATACCTCAATGGTTTAAAAAATAACCATGTTTCAAAGACTTTTGAAAAAACTAAAACATAAAGGAAAAACAAAATATTTAACTGTTTCTTATGAAAATGATTTTAGAACCACAGGTGTTACAATGTTTCAAACCCATCTGTAACACACTCTGTTCACCATCTCAAGTCTATTTAAAATGACAAATCTACCCATCAAGTTGTGACCTATAAGGAATCTAAGGTAAATATTTAAGTGCATGTACTTATTAAGAGTAGTACTGAACTTTAACTATGAGACCTTTAAAAAAAATGTACTTTTATTAACTACTGTCTATGCATTAACAAAGCTATTAAATGATATTAAACAAAAAAGTAAAACTATGGTTAAATTAAATAATGTTATAATGATAATTGGACTATAAAATTAAAACTCAGATCTACAGGAAAAATATCAGCTTTACCATTGCTACATTATACTTCATGGGTCACTTTAATTCTTATAACTCTCTGAGATTTTCATTTCTTTCTAAGGGGATGACAGCTTCTGAGATGATTGTTACTGCTATATTAGGAACTTTTTCATGTATATAATGTCTGCTGCATGTGAGTTTATCAATGAAGATATAACATTTAGGGAAAGAAAGACAAAACATCTACTGGTGAGAAAGAGTTCCAAATAAAATACCTCTTCATTCTTTGTTGAAATTCGCTGACGAAAACTCACTGGCTTCCTGTTCTCATCCACTTCATAATCCTCCTCATTCATCCATTCATTGAAAATGTCAGTGTCTAATATCCACTTCACATGAACCTAAAATCACATCAAAACATAAATATCTATATAAATAATAAAATCACTTGATCTTTTAAGTTATTCAGAATGAACCTGATTATTTTCAAATCCTCAATTACGTAAGATATATTAAGAACATACTACTAGAAATGATGAGATGTGACTTAAACTTCTCTAATTTTTATTCCATTTCTTTCACTGAATAAAGAGGACAAGAAGGGCTGGGGCTGTAGCTCAGTGGCAGAGCGCTTGCCAGGCATGTGTGAGGAATTGGGTTTGATCCTTAGCACCACATAAAAATAAATAAAATAAAGATATTCTGTCCATCTACAAGTACAAAAAAAAATTTTTTTTTTTAAAAAGAAAGAAGAGTACCTTTGGCTAGACTGAGACATTGATAGCTAAAATGCCAAAACTGATAATCATGTCATCATTATCCTCATGAAAAACCACTGACAGAAAAAATTCAACTGCACAGAACCAAAGACAATTATTGCTCTAGGCAAAAAGGATATCTTTAGGTTTGGGCAATCAATAACACTGTAAATTAAATTGAACATGATGAAAAATGAGCATAGTCATAGAGACCATCAAGTACATATATTCTTCTGTAGAGATCTTTTCCAGGAAGGGCTAGAAATGTAGCTCAGTGGCAAAATGCCCAAGGGTTAAATCCCAAATTAAAAAAAAAAAAAAAGCTATAGAAATATATAACTCTGTTGATATTCAAGCTTTTAACATATGCAAAATAAAATAAAAACAAGATATATCCTGTTATACACCCTATATATGGTAAAATTATTGTGGAAAAAAGATCATTAAAATATTTAAAATAATGGTTACGTCTGAAAGAGAAAGAAAGAGGTCAAACAAAAGTGTCACTTCAAACTTACAGTAATTTCCTAGATATTTCTTTAATAATCACTTATTTTCAGTATTTTATATTCAATAACTTAATTCTTTAAATTAAGTGCTGCTTTTGTCATAATTATCAAATTTTCTTTAGGAATACAAACTAATATGCAAGCATTATTTTATAAAATAATACAGAAAATGACAGACAGAATTCCATTTTAAATTTCTGCCAAAAGGAAGATAGCTCCTCTTCCTCAGGTTTCAGAGGTTAGACTTCTAAGCATTAAATAGTGTTCTTCACAGCCCTTCCCACACCTTGATTTCAGGCCAGTGAGGCCCATGTTGAACTCATAAACAATAAGACAGTAAGATTCTAAAAAGAAAAAAGAAAAAAATTCTAGTAGCTAGGCATCGTGGAGCACACCTGTAGTCCTGGCTACTCAGAAGACTAAGGCAGGAGGATCACTTGAGCCCAGGAGCTCAAAAATTAGCCTCGGCAAGACAGAACCTAATCTCAGAAAATAAAACAAAACAAATAGTATTCTAGTAATCTACTGTAGTAACAGTCCATTTACATAACATAAAAATACAGGATCAAGAAGAAAAAATATATAACATTTAACATTTTTGCTTTTAGTTGTCAATGGATCTTCATTTTATTTATTTATCTATGGTGCTGAAAATCAAACCCAGTGTTTCACCCGTGCTAGGCAAGTGCTCTACCATGGAACCACAACCCCAGCCCCATATTTAACATTTTTAAAAAGAGCACGTTCATTTATTTTTAGAACATTTATTCATTTATTTTTATTCATTTATTTTTAGAAGAGAGGGTATGAATTCCAATATTATTTAGAGTTCTCATATTTTATCAAAACATAGTATTTACAATATTATGGAAGCCATGTATTTAAACAACTATTTAAACTAAGGAAAAATGTTGTGTCAACTGAAAATAGAAGGGAGTTCTTTATTTTGATTTCTCAAAGCTATGTGATCAACAAAGTTAAAAAAAAAAAAACCACTGATTTTTCATTTGTATCAAAATGCATTCTATTGTCACATGCAATTAAAACACATTTTTTAAAAAAGCAAAAAACCCCCACTGATTTAATATATTTACAATTTGTTTTTATTGTTGACAGGATGTTTTTAGTTATAGTTATTATTGGCTTTTGGGGGAGGAAATGGGGAGCAAATGGGGATTGAACTTGGGGCCATGCTACCACTGAGCTACAAACCCAGTGCTTCCTATTTTTTATTTTGAGACACAGTCTTGCTAAGTTGCCTAGGCCAGCTTTGAACTTTGTGTTCCTCCTGCTTCAGGTTCCCAAGTCTCTGGAATTACAACCTTGCAGCATCCACCCATCATCTTTCATTTTTGTGGTGCTGGGGATTGAACCCAAAGCCTTGGGCATGTGAGGCAAGCAGTCTACTAACTGAGTTAAATCCGCAACCCCCCATCATCATTATTTACTTTTAAAAGTACTTACAGGGACTCAGCAGTACTTGTGGCTCAGCAGCAGAGTACTCGCCTAGTATGTGTAAGGCCCTAAGTTCAATCCTCAGCACCATATAAAAATAAATAAAATAGAGCTGGGGTTGTGGCTCAGTGGTAGTATGCTTGCCTAGCATGCATGAGACACTGGGTACGATTCTCAGCAACACATACACATACAAATAAATAAAGTAAAGGTTTATTATCAACTAATTTTTTAAAATAAATAAATAAATTAATTAAAAGTCCTTGTAGGGCTGGAGGTGGAGTTGCCTGGCAGAGTACACACTTATTATGTGTAAAGCCCAGGTTCTATTCCCAGAACCCCAAAAAAATCATATCCAAACAAAAAATAGAAATTCCATTTTACTAAAAAGAATCAAAGAAAAATATGTCATTATTTGCCTTCTTCCTCACAAGCACTTACCAATTCCAATCACTTATACTAAGGAATCATGGGAAAAAACAGACATAACTCACAGAAATGTCACTCAAGGGGATGTTTCTCACTAGTTTTCTAAATGCAGGTATCATATTTATGACCCAAACCCCAATTTTATATGATATATGAAAATAGTTTTAAAAACCTCTCTAATTTACATATTAAGCAAAAATTTCAACATTGAAAAGTTAACATTTTCCTAATAAATAATTTAATCATAGGTATAAACAGACTTCTCTTTTCTGTTGCGGGTAGTGGGAATTGAACTCAGGGTACATTCTACTACTGAGCTACAACCCCATCCCACACAAACTTTTCTTAATAGCACAAATAGGCATGACAGTTTCTAGGAAGGGGGGTGGGAATTAAGGTACTACTTTAATGATGTACATATTATGAAAAAAAGAAAAGGGAGGGGAGGGGAAAGGGGTAATGGAAGGATAACAGAATAGACATTATTATTGCTGTGAGTATACACGTGACTGCATGACCAATGTAATTCTGCAACCTGTACACTCAGAAAAATGAGAAATTATATCCCATCTGATTCAAATGTATGATATGTCAAGATCATTTTACTGTCATGTGTAACTAATTAAAACAAATTAAAAAAAGTTAAAAAAAAGAAAAAATATATAAAAACTTAAAATATTTTCAGGAAATACACTTTTAAATTTTAAATTTATGTACACAATAGTGTAGGAAGTTTAATGGTAAAAAAAGGGGGGAAATGAATGCCTTAAAGGCTAAAAGGAAAACATTAAACACAATGTTAAGAGAATATGTTTAACTCAACCACATATGGAAACCTAGTATAGAGCAAATGTCAAATCACTGAGAAAAAGGTGGTCTTTTCAATACATTATATATCTAATTATAAACAATTGGATAACCATTTGAAAAGAACATGATGAGATCCATTCTTTATATCAGAATAAAATCAAAACAGATGAGAGATCTAAATTTGAAAGGTGAAACTATGTGACAGCTAGAATAAAAAAATGTGAATTCCTAACAAGGCAGGTTTTTGCTAAATCCAACTAAAATTCTGGATGCAATAACAGTAAAGATGGAAAAAACTGATCACATAAAAATAGTAAATTTTAAGCTGGGCACAGGGACATGTGCCTAGGGACTTGGAAGGCTGAGAGGCAGGAGGATCCCAAGTTCAAAGCCAGTTTCAACAACTTAGCAAACTTAAGCAACTTAGCAAAACCTTGTATGAAAATAAAAAAATAAAAAAGGCTAGGGCCAGGTACAGTGGAACACGCCTATAATATCAGGGACTTGGGAGTCTGAGGCAGGAGGACAGCAAGTTCAAAGACAGCCACAGCAATTTAGAGAGGCCCTAAGCAACTTAGGGAAGTGCTGTCTCAAAATAAAAAAATAAAAAGGGCTGGGGATGTGGCTCAGTGGGTAAGCATTCCTGGGGTTCAATCCCTAGTACCAAGAAACAAAAACAATGTTGCGGGGGTGAGAACAAAGACATGTGGATTTTAAATGATAAATCAAAGAAGGAACAAAGTATTAATGACAGGCAAATCTGGATAAAGATTTCAGAAGTATGCAATATACTATTTTTCCCTATGGTTTTTTTGTGAGTTTAAAATTACTGCAAATAAAGATTCTTTTTAAAAAAAAGTCAAGCCAAGCATAACCCCAGCTGCTCAGGAGACTGAGGCGGAAGGATATCAAGTTCAAAGCCAGCATGGACAACTTAGTGAGACCCTGTCTTAAAATTTAAAAGGGCTGGAGATGTAGCTCAGTGGTAGCAAACCTTGGGTTTAAGCCCCAGTACCACAAAAACACACAAAAAAGGTCTGATGCGGTAGCATATACATGTAATCCCAGTGGACTAGGGAAGTTGAGGCAGGAGGATGGCAAGTTTGAGGCCAACCTGGACAACATAGCAAGATCTTGTCTCCAAATAAAGTAAGATGTGCTGGGGATGTAATTCAGTGGCAAAGCACCCCTGAGTTCAATCTCTAATACCAAATTAAAAAAAAAAAAAAAAAATAGAGACAGAGAAGAAAAAATAGGAAGAAAAAAAAAAAACAAAAAAAAAACCACCTTATTTCAGCCAGGCACAAGACACCATACCTATAGTCCTATATACATAGGAAGCTGAAGCAAGAGGATCAAAATTTGGAGACCAGGGGCTGGGGATATACCTCAGTTGGCAGAGTGCTTGCCTCTTATGCACAAGGCCCTGGGTGCAATCCCCAGCACCACCAAAAAAAAAAAAAAAAAAAAAAAAAAGTTGGAGGCCTACCTGGGCAACAATGTGAGACCCCACCTCAAAAAACAAACAAAACAACAACAAAAAAGCAGAATTTTTGTTGTTGTTAATCACATTTACATATATAAAAGCTAAAGTTTTTTTCTAAGGGCCACATGATTAGCACAATTAGAAATAAAATCAGGTCAAAACATTCAGTTATTTAAACTGGGGATATAGCTCAGTGATAAGAGGAGTTGCCACTATACACAAGGCCCTGGGGCTTAATCACCAAAACTACCAAATAAAAATAAACACACAAAAGGATAAATTTCTTCAAAGAATCAATAGAAGAAATCTTGGAGATGGGTATAAAGTAGTACTTTGATTGTACTATTCTTGCAATTGTAAAAATTATTCCTGTGTTTAAAGTTCAGGGAAATAACATGCATGAAATCATGGTTCAATCCCTAGCATCACCAAAACAAACAAAAAACAAAAAAAGAAAAAGAAATACAAATTTTTTGGGGGGAGGTCAATGCAGAATCTTATCATTATAATAGAATTGGTTAATAAAACAAATCTGTATCATAGTAAAATTCATTTAGGAATTGCTTCCAAACTTCCTAAATGACACACCAATGATGTTCAAACTCTACTGCTCTCTCCAACCAAAATCTGACTTGGTCTGGGATTCTTCTCCATCATCAATATAGACATTTCATCCAAGACCTTGAGAAGAGGTTATGGATGTCTATTAAAAAGGATGACTAGAAAGGGCAATCATTCTTCTGTATCTCCTTAAAAGATTATATAGAGTTAAGATGGATTAATAGATTATGTAAGTTTTTTTTTTAAACCTGGGCACAGTGGTTCATGACTAGAATCCCCGTGACTCAGGAGGCTGAAGAAGGAGGATCACAAGTCCAAGTCCATACTTAGCAATTATGTAGGCCCTAAGCAACTTAGCAAGACCCTGTCTCAAAAAATAAAAAAGGTTGTGGCTCAGTGGTTAAGGACTCCTGGGTTCAATCTGTAATATCCTCCCCCCACCCCAATTTTTTTTCTAGGTCCATACTTTGTTGCCCTTTAATTTTTAAACAAAGATAGCTTGGGGCTGGGGATGTGGCTCAAGCGATAGCGCGCTCGCCTGGCATGTGTGGGGCACTGGGTTCGATCTTCAGGACCCCACTTAAAAAAAATAAAGATGTTATGTCCACCAAAAACTAAAAAATAAACATTAAAAAATTCTCTCTCTCTTAAAAAAAAAGAAAGAAAAAAAGATAGCTCATCTGCTGAATTTTAAATTTCTTTTTTTTTTTTTTAAAGAGAGAGAGAGGGAGAGAGAGAGAGAACTTTAACATTTATTTTTCAGTTATTGGCGGACACAACATCTTTGTATGTGGTGCTGAGGATCGAACCCGGGCCGCACGCCTGCCAGGTGAGCGAGCTACCGCTTGAGCTACATCCCCAGCCCCTGAATTTTAAATTTCATCAAAGATTTTTTTAAACAAACATTTACCTTCCAAGGCTTTTCTGGAATTGGTGGATCTTCAATTTCAGCATCAACATCATTACTATGGACCCAAGTATCATAGCTATAAAATAAATAAAATTAAAAATACAAATTAGAATCAAATTTCATTCTTAATCTTTATCAATCAATAAGGATACATTTTAGTTAGGCACAGTGGTATATACCTATGATCCCAACAGACTGAGGCAGAAAGATTATAAGTTCGCAGCTAGGCTTTACAATTTAGTGAGACCCTATCTTGGGGAGGGGGGGGGGGAGAGCCGGACACAGTGGCCCATAGATTTAATCCCAGTAACTTGGGAAATCACAAGTTCAAGGCCAGCCCAAACAACTTAGCAAGACCCTGTCTCAAAATAAAAATATAAAGGGCTGGGGATACGTCCCCAGTGGTAAAGCATCCCTGTGTTAAATTCCTAATACCAAAAGACAGAAAGAGAGAGAAAATTTCCAGCGGGTGGGAAGTGGAGAGAGAAGGAGGAAGTGCTGGGGAGTGATACTGGCCAATATTTTTTGTTATATTGTAAACACATACAAACATGTAACAACAAACCTCATACAACTATAGTGCACCAATAAAAAAAATATGGAAAGAGGATTTAACAGGAATTTCACTGAATCTATAAAATCACTTTGTATAATTGATGATTTAACACTATTAATCCTTCCAACTCTTTAACATGGGATAGTTTTCTATTTATATTTTCTTTAACTTTTTTCCATAAAGTTTTATAGTTTTTATTGTATAAATATTTCACTTCTTTGTTTTAACTTCAAAATGTTTTATTCTAGGGCTGGGATTGTGGCTCAGCGGTAGAGTGCTCGCCTAGCACGTGCAAGGCCCTGGGTTCGACCCTCAGCACCACATAAAAGTAAAATAAAGATATTGTGTTCAACTACAACTAAAAAAATAAATTAAAAAAAGTTTTATTCTTCTGATGCTATTGTATATGGGATTGTTACTCATTTCCTTTTTAGAATTTTCATTTTCAATATATAAAAATGCAACTGATTTGGGGTATTGACTTTATATCCTGTTATTCTGCTCAATTCATTTGAAAAAAATTTTTTAAAGGAGATAGGGAAGTAGCTCAGTGGCAGAGCACTGAACTAGCATGCTCAAAGACTTTGTTCAATCCCCATGACTTCCAAAAAAAAAAAAGATTGAGAATGTAATTTTAAAATACTATCATTACACTATTATAACAAGTTATCAGTTCTGTCTTTACTATTGTACCAAGAAATCTCCTTGGCATTAGTCATTATTATAGCCTTAATATTGCCTGAAATGGGCAACTCAGTTCACAGAATTCTCAAGTTCTTCTTCCCCAAAAGTGTTTCTTGTCCTTCAGAACATTAGTTTTCACCTGGTGTTTGTTCCTTCTTGTCACCGTTCTTTTTCACCTCTGTTGCCAATTATTAGAACAAAACTCTTGCTGACTTCATTCACTCCTGTGACTTCAAACAAATACTAACGATTTAAAATCTTGTATCTGGTCCTCTATTCTGAATTCTGAACTCATAAATCCAAGAGCCAATTCCACACCTCTTTTGAGTATAACAAGTGTTCCAAACCTAAACACTTAAAGCTCAATTTGTAAACAAATTTAGACTGCAATAATGCACGTCAATCAACCTCATCTCAATAAATGACAACCCCATTTTTTCAACTGTGCAGGCCAAAATCCTTGGACACATTCTTGATTTTACTCTCAAATGCATCCTAAAATCAAACCATCAGCAAATTCTACTGCTCTTCATTCAAACTGTACAGAGTCTACCTTCTTCTCAATCTTTCACTGTGTTCACTGGTTTCCCTGCTTCATCCATTGCCTTCCTGTCAATTTTTCACAAAACCAACCAAAATGATCCTTTTGAAATCCCAGCCTGTCCATAAAACTCCACTACTCAAACAAAATCTGCCAGGGGATCCCATCTAGTCAGAGTAGACTCACAATGCTAATAGTGGGCCTGGGGATACATCTCAGCTGGTAGAGTGCTTGCCCTGCATGGACAAGGCCCCAGGATCAATCGCCAGCAAAACACACACACACACACACACACACACACACACACACACACACACACACCCTAATAGTGGCTTGCCAAGAACTCAAAATCTAGTTCCAGTGCTGTCACTATGCAGCAATGTGACCCCCTTTCCTAGTCTTCTCCTTTTATTCCACACTCATGTTATACTGAGCAACACAGGTTTTAATTCTTCAACATGTGCCATCAATCCTATGTACACTTTACACAGGCTATTTACCTACTGCCTGGAATGTTCCTCACTGCTGTGATATCTACATAGTTCACTTCATTACTCAAAGATCTCTTCTCAGTGAGCTTCAACTCACTAATCTAAATCACTACATATATTCTAACACAAATTTGACATAAGTATAAAATTATCTACCAAGTAAAACTCTTAATACAAATACACAGGCCAATAAATTATTATAAAAACCAAATGATATCTAATCATATATAGATGATTAATCTTTATGTCATTTGTTTATGTATTTTTAAATTTTCAATTATATGTTTTAGACACTACTTAGAAGTCAGTTCAGAAACATTAGGGAGTAGCACAGGTCTGTTTATCTTGCTGGCATAGGGGGAACACGCCTGTAATCCCTGAAACTCATGTGGTTCAGGCAGGAGGAACACAAGTATCAAGGCCAGTCTCAGCAACTTGGCAAACACCCAAGTAACTTAGTGAGACCCTGTCTCATAATAAAAAATTAAAAAGGGCTAAGAGTATTGATTAGTGGTAAAATGCCTCTGGATTCAATACCAAGTACTGCACCTGACTCCAATTGAACATATCTAAAGACACAGTTCATTCTTTTAAAACTATAATTATGAGCCAAGTGCAGTGGCACATGACTATAATCCCAGTGACTTGAGAGGCTGAGGCAGAAGGATTGTAAATTCAAGTCCAACTGCAGTAAATCTGTGAAACCTTTCTCAAACTAAAAAAGAAAAAGAATTAAGGATATAGCTCATTGGTAAAGCACCCCTCAGTTCAATCCCTACTATCACAATATATAACTGTGCCACAAACAGTAGCACATACCTGTAGTCCTAACTAGCTAGGAGGAAGGCTGGGTTGGAGGATCACTTGAGCACAGGACTTTGAGACTAGCCTAAGTATCATGGTAAGACCCAGTCTCAAAAAACAAAAACAGAACAAAGGGAAATAAATATAGCCAGGCATAGTGGCCTAGGCATGTAATCCCAACCACTCCGGAGGCTGAGGCAGGAGGATTACAAGTTCAAGGCTAGCCTGGGCAATTTAGCAAGACCCTGTCTTTAAAGACCATGGCAGCAGGCGGGCGGGAATGGGGGTGGGGGCAAGGGTAGCTGAGGATTTATCTCAGTAATTGAGTGCTTGCCTGGCATGCACAAGGCCCTGGGTTCCATCCCCAGTACCATAATCAAACAAAAGCACTTCATACACAAAATCAGACAATTTTTTTTTTTGCCTTCTAGTGAAGACTAAACATCTATTCAACAGTCTTATTCCTCCTCAGTGGAAATGGAATCTGATCAACCTCTATAGTGAAGTATCAATTTTAAAAAAATACAGAGAAACAACCTGGTTTCTAAAATAGTACATTGCAGAGAGGGGTAAAGAAGACAAAGGAGAACCTATAAATTGTAATTAGTTATATATACCAGTTAATCAAACAGGTGAATTTTATTGGACTTCTAATTCAAACAAATATCAATCATCAATCAAATATATCACTTACATGACAACACTGACAAGGTATTTCATATTAAGTAATATTATTCCTTTTTTTTAGTATTGACAATGATGTTATGATTATTTCCTTTTAAAAATGATTTCTTGTATTTTAGAAATGCATACTTAAATATTTATGGTAAAATGATGTGTCTAGGATTTGATTCAAATAACTTGGGAAGGCAAGAATCAGAAGGGAGTTAACTGTCCCACTCTACATAGCAGGACCAGAATAAAATCAACACCAAAACAGTTCTCCTGTAAATTCAGGAAAATAAAGTACATGGAAAGCTATACCTAAATCCATGTGCCCTAGACAGGCATACTATTGAAAAAGTACCCCCTACCCACTACCATTAACATCAAGGTATTACATGTAATATTATTTATTCATGCTACAAATACTCAAACAGTATGACATATAAGAGTAGGAACAACACTAGGTAAATAAATTTATGACTGGAAAAACTTCTCAGACATACTTTCATCCTTAATAGTTTTTGAAAAATCAAAACAAGCCATTCACAAATATGAAGAAGAAAAATTCATCTCTTAAAGGAAACAAATCTAAACTAGCAATCTAATACCATAAACAAAACCTCTTTGCAAATGCATAGAAGCTCAGTTTTTTGAGAGGGGAAAAAAACACAACTTGTGATCTCATAGAATTCCATACCTTAAATAAGTCAAAAGCCTGATTTACATATATAAATAAATAAATATATATATATTTGTGTGTGTGTGTGTGTATATATATATATATATATATATATATATATATAAAACCTCAGAGCATACACATCAATACTAATTATCTGAAGAGAGGATCTCAAAGGCTCCAAACCCAAAGTAATGTTAAGGAGATTGAAACATTAATTACCCCGATTTGATCAGTACAGATTAAATACACATTTGTATTGAAATATCGGAACATACCTCATAAAGATACCTCATAAATGTGTAAATGTGTACATTTATTAAATGCTACTAAAAATATTTAAAAATTTTAAGGAGATAGAAATGCTCACTAACCCTGATTTGATCATTATATGCTCTATAAATGTACCAAATTATCAAACTGTACCTCATAAATACATGCAATTAAAATAATGATTTAAAAAAAAAAAGCTAGTGGTGCAGGCCTGTAATCCCAGCAGCTCAGGAAGCTGAGGCAGGAGGATCTCGAGTTCAAAGCCAGACTCAGCAAATAGTGAGGCACAAAGCAACTCAGTGGGACCCTGTCTCTAAATAAAATATAGAATAGGGCTGTGTTCAATCTCCAGTAACAAAAAAAGGAGGCGGGGACGGGGGATGTGGCTCAGTGGTTAATCACCACTGGGTTCAATTCCTGACACTAAATAAATAAAAATAAAAAATAAAAAATTACCTCTCTGGGGGCTGGAGTTGTAGCCTAGTGGTAGAGCATCTGCCTTGCATGTGCTGGGTTCAATCCTCAGCACCACATAAAAATAAATTAATAAGGGGCTGGGGTTGTGGCTCAGTAGTAGAACACTTGCCTAGCACATGCAAGGCCCTGGGTTCGGTCCTCAGCACCACATAAAAATAAATAAAACAAAGGTATTGTATTCAACTATAACTCAAAAAATAAATAAATAAAATTACCTGTCTGGGTAGAAGCCCCAATGTACTAACACCTGCTTGTCTTTTCTCATCACCGGTCTCAGCCATTCTTCTGAAAGAGAAAAAAGAAAAACCTTAATTAAACTGATGAAATAAGTGAGCCAATTATGATTTAGCCTTAATTATTATCAAGACTTTTTGGTTTTCTTTTGGTCTGTTTTAAATGACTTCAGAGCTCACCATCCATAGATAGCTAGCTCCATTCCTCAAGGCTCAAGGTGAGGCTGAACATCTTGGAGGAAGGGTGCCACAGAGGGAAGCATTTCATATCATGATCAGAAAGCAGAAAGGCTCTACTCTCCTCAAAACTGCGTACCCAATTCCCACATCCTCCAGCCACACCCTAACATTTCAGTTACTACTCAATTGATCACTATCAGGAATTAATTCATTGATTGGGTTAAGACTCTCAGAATCCTATCATTTCTCTTCTGAACCTTCTTGTACCATTCTCACATGTAAGCCTTTAGGGGACACCTCACATCCAAACCATAACAGTTTTACTATGAGCAGGGCCAGTGAGAAAAGAGGGAAAGAAATTTTAATTGAAGACCATCTACCAAATTAAAGAAAAAATTTCTCAGCTTATATATTCAGACGTTCTGGATTCTAGGTCTACTATCTATCACTCCCTCAAATACACACTGGGAAATGAACCCAGTGCTGCTTTACCACTGAGTTATATCCCCAGCACTTTAAATTTTTGTAATTATAGATGGACAGAATGCCTTTATTTTATTTGTTTATTTTTATGTAGTGCTAAGGATGGAACCCAGTGCCTCATACCTATTAGGTAAGCGCTCTGCCACTGAGCTATAGCCACAGGCCCCATCCCCAGAACTTTTCATTTTGAATAGGCTCTCACTTAGTTGCTGAGGCTGGCCTCAAATTCACAATCCTCCTGCCTTAGTCTCCCAAGTCACTGGGATCACAGGTTGTGCCACTGCACCTGGCTACTATCTGTCACTATGGATAAAACCAACGGCAGTAAACTATCCCCTTCCTTTCATCTATCTTTTCCACTCAAGCCACAATCACCATAATCTTCACAGCTTCATTTCCAATGTACAACCTCACATCGTTTTCTATAAAGTTCTGCATTAACTTCAACTTCAAGGTTTGAGTCATGCCTCATCTCCTTGATGAAGGCACTTTACTATTCTTCTTTCTACAAATTCACTTTTCCTGGTGTCCTATAGTGCTTGACAATGCTACATTAAGGACTGAAGATTTATCTCAGTGGTACATACAATGCTTGCCTAGCATGTGTGAGATCCTGGATTTGATCATTAGCATTCTAGGAGGTATTTAAAAAAAAAAAGAAAGATCTTTTCAATATCATTTTTATTACTCTTTAGTTGTCTCATATCTGTTAATCTAGCACTCGTAACAGGGGTACAAGAACTTTGCAAGTGTAGCTTAGTGGTAAAGCACTTGCCTAGTGTGTATATGACCCTAGATTTGATTTCCAGTATCATTTAAAAACAAAAGTATAAACCAGGGGCAGTGGTGCAAGCCTGTAATTCCATCAGCTCGGGCTTATGAGGCAGAAGGATTGCGAACTCATAGCCAGCCTCAGCAATGAGGCACAAAGCAACTCAGTAAGACCCTGTCTAAATAAAATACAAAATAGTGCTGTGGATGTGATTCAGGGTCGAGTACCCGAGTTCAATCCCCGTACCAAAAAAGAAAAAGTATGAGCATTGTATTCATAGCCAGCCTAGGAATGAGGCACTAAGCAACTCAGTAAGACCCTGTCTAAATAAAATATAAAATAGTGCTGTGGATGTGATTCAGGGTGGAGTACCCCTGAGTTCAATCCCTGTACCAAAAAAGAAAAAGTATGAGCATTGTGTTCATTTTGCAGATAGGTACAAATTGATAATTTTTACTGATTTTAATCACAGTTGGGATTAATTCTACATTTCAGCACTGGTTATCATGTGCTTCTTTGATAGTCTGAATTTATCTTAGAAACTTAATTCTAGTAGTAAGAAGAAGTTCTGAAAAAAGCCCCTTGAAAGCCAAGAAACAGCAAAAAAGCCAATCTTTGTGTAAATATTTCTTTTTAGATCCTGTCTTTAATTATTTTGGATTAATAGCCAGAAGTGTCATCACTGGATTGTTAATTCTATTTTTAGATCTGGGGATGTGGCTGAGTGGTAGGCTACTTGCCAAGCATCCTTGAGGTCCTGAGTTTGATTCCCATCACTGCAATAAACAATACAACAACTAGATTTTTCAGAGACCCTTTACACTGCTTTTTCATAGTTACCACAGTGTACAGTTTTCATAGTTACCAGCAGTGCACAGAATTTCCAATTTCTATACATCATTTCCAACATTTATTAATTTCTGTTTTTTTGATAGTGGCCATTCTACATGTATAAGCTGATCTCATTGTGGTTTTGATTTGCATTTCTCTGATAATTAGTGTTGTTGCGCATCCATGTGCTTGTTGCCCATTCGTATATCTTCTTTGAAGAAATATCTACTGAAGTCTGTTGTCTACTTTTTATTCAATTTGGATATGGTTGAGTGGTTAAGCACTTGCCTAGCATTCATGGAGCCTTTGGTGTGACCCTCAATACCTCCCTGGGGAAAAATTCATAACTTAAAAACTTGGAGATACTGTGTTAGCAACAGAATAGTATCATACACTGCTATCCTCCACCTCCACCTAGTGGCAACCAGTTGCTAATACCAAACAGAAAAGGTGAAGAAAGGCCAACTAACTATAAGCTCTGTAACTGTAACTAGATACAAAGTGATGTTTCTCTTTATGAAAAGATTAAGCTATGGTTTCTTAGATTTGATACCAAATATATAATCAACCCACCCTCCTTCTCCTTCCCCCACCAAAAAAATTAAATTCTTATGATAATTTTTTTAATGACTGTATGGTCTGTGAGTTATGTCTCCTCCTTTCAGTCTTGATATTTATTACTTGATCTTTTTTTCCTCCCTGTGTGCACAGCAGGATTTTTATAACCTTATTAGTCTTTCAAAGAATCACTGACATTGCTGAGGATCACACTGTTGCATATATATATTTTTAAGATGTCAATGGACCTTTATTTACAAGTGATGTTGAGAATTGAACCCAGTGCCTCACACATGCTAGCTCTACTACAGAGCTACAATCCCAGCCCGATTATTACATATTTTTAATTCATTAATTTCTACTCCATTATTTTTTCTTTAGATTAAAATATATTTGGAGTCATTTTAAGTCTTTTTTTCTTTCTTAATATATGCATTTAAAGAAACATGTCGGGCTGGGGCTGTGGCTCAGTGGTAGAGTGCTCGCCTAACATGTGTGAGGCACTGGGTTCAATCCTCAGCATCACATAAAAAAAGAAATAAACAAAATAAAGGTATTGTGTCCATCTACAACTAAAAAAAAAAAATTGGGGGTTGGGGATGTGGCTCAAGCAGTAGCGCGCTCGCCTGGCATGCGTGCGGCCCGGGTTCGATCCTCAGCACCACATACAAACAAAGATGTTGTGTCTGCCAAAAACTAAAAAATAAATATTAAAAATTCTCTCACACACACAAAAAAAGATACATATGTCATGGGTTTAAGCATTTGCTTACACTGTATCTTATAAAACTTAATGTTGTTATACTCTGCTATTTTTTAAATTATTACTCAGTCAAAGGATTTTCTGTTTTCAGTATAATTTCTTCTTAACCCATGGATTATTTAACAATATATTCCTTGAATGTTCAAATACACATGCAGCATAAATCTTAAAGAGTCAGGAAAATAACACTCCATGGAGTTATTGGCCATTCAAATATGATATAATTTAGCTTCCTATATGCTATAAGTCATGATGCAATGTGCAGTCTTTACCCAAAGACTTAATTGTGGTATCCCTACAGATTTATTTCTCATTATAAATTAATTTTTATCATGTATTTCAACTCAGTTTTTTGAAAGAATGGTTAGCACAGGTTAAGTTTCTGTAGGTATGATAAACTCTGCCCACTGTTGAAATCATCTTTCAGAGCAAGTTAAACATCAAAAATCAAACCACTGGGGACTAGGACTGTAGTTCAATGGTAGAACTCTTGCCTAGCATATGAGAGAGACTGGGTTTGATCCTAACATCACATAAAAATAAATAAAATAAAGGCATTCTGTCCAACTACATTAATTAATTTTAAAAATAATCGAAATACTGAAAATTCACCAAACTAGTATGCTACTCTTGGACTCTACGGACAACCAGTCAACTGTTTTTTTCCTCAAAAGTAAGAGATGATTGCCAACAAAGAAATAAAAGCTGGACAAAACAAAGTAAGTCTAATTAAGGAACACAATTCTTTGTTGAAGAAAACAAAAAAACTATGTATTTAAATAGAATGTGAGGGGCTGGGGTTGTGGCTCAGCGGTAGAGCTCTCACCTAGCATGTGCAGGGCACTGGGCTTGAGCGTCAGCACCAACAAAAATAAATAAATAAAAGTATTGTGTCCAACTATAAAAAACTAAAAAAATATTTTAATAGATAAATAAATGGAATGTGAAATTTAATATCTAAAACTCACTTTAAAAAGCTGGATATAGGGACTTGGGTTGTGGCTCAGCGGTAGAGCGCTCGCCTAGCACATGTGGAGCACTGGGTTCAATCCTCAGCACCACATAAAAATAAAATAAAGGTATTGTGTCCAACTACAACTAAAACATTTTTAAAAAGTTAAATATACTATTAAACCTGATATAGAAGCCATATGATATGATGTATGAGTTTATTAGTTCACAGCCAGAAACTAACTTACCATCCTCTTGTGAAGAAGGATACGGATAAATGTGATGGGAAGCTTTTGACTTCTCCTCAGTAAAGGTTCCCTGGAAAGCAAATGAAAAAATTACATAAAAATATAACACACAGCAGGCAAATTAATTAGTTAGAAATTCCCTAACAATTATAAAAGTACTCATTTATTTATATTTGAAGACTATATTATTTTTCATTAAGGAAAAGGGATAATAATAACAAAGATATTGTCTATAGACATACAAGTTGAGTATCCCCTATCCAAAATGCTTTGGGACCTGAAGTATTTCAGATTTCTGAGCTTTTCAGATGTTGGAATACTTGCAAAGACCTTACCAGTGGAAAATCGCTAATCCAAAATGCTCCAAAATTCAAACTTTTTTGAGTATTATAGTGGCACTCAAAATGTTTCATATTTCAGAGTATTTCAGAATTCAGAGTTTCAGATTAGGGATGTCCTACCTTTACCTCTTAGCTAATTCTCTACATATCTCTCTATGGGTACTTCTAACTAATTCTTAAAATTGCTCCAAAACTAACACAATTATCACCATTAACTTATGTGAATTAATGTAGGTTTTATGACATAGAGCCATAAGCTTAGGCTACACAGATATTACTGCCCCCACCTTAGTCCCCCCCATTCTCTCTCTCTCTCTACACACACACACACACACACACACACACACACACACACACACTAACGCTATTGCTATAGTTTTAAGTCAATGCTGGAATACTAATGAACATAAAAAGTCAAGTTTTACCTAGGTCACAGCCAGAATATTGAATACAGTCTAGGACATACTTGGAGCAATTTAGATCAAAGTATGTTCATTCTAGAAACCATAAGATGAATGGAAAGTCTTATACTCAGTTGTAAGTAGCATGTCAATACATTCTCTGAATTGTTTCTTTGTCTCCTCTCCCAAAACTGGTGATTGACCCAAGAGTGCTCTAGCACTGAGCTATATCCCAAGTCCTTTTTATTCTGAGACAGATTTCAGAAGTTGCTGAGGCTGGTCTGGAACTTGTAATCCTCCAACTTCAGCCTCCCATGTAGATGGGATTCAGGCATGTGCCAAAGTACTTGGTTGTTTTCAATTTTTTTTAATATTAATTTTTTAGTTATTGGTGGACACATCTTTATTTTTATGTGGTACTGAGGTTCAAACCTAATGCCTCACGCGTGCTAGGCAAGTACTCTACCTCTGAGCCACAATCCCAGCCCTATTTTCTTTTCTCACAATGAATATTTACTATTACAATCAGACAAACACTTAGTAATGCTTCATCAAAGAATTCTAAAATTTATAAAAATTTGGAGCCGAGTTAGGTGCTTCATAAGATAAGGAATTCTCAATCATTGAAATGTTTTAGGTGCATTTTTTGAATAGCCACCAGAGGAGGGAAAGATGTATCAATATTCAATAAGTCAGAGGCAACAAACAGAACAGCACATGTTGGCATATACACCCTATTAGACAGTCCTGGATTTTGAACCGTAGCTTTGTATACTACTTGCATGACATGGAACAACTTATTTTTATGCATCAGTGACTTACATAAAATGAAATGATAATATGCCTATCAAAATTTTTTTAAGGGCTGGAGATGTGGCTCAAACGGTAGCTCGCTCGCCTGGCATGCGTGCGGCCCGGGTTCGATCCTCAGCACCACATACAAACAAAGATGTTGTGTCCGCCGAAAAATAAATAAAAATTCTAAAAAATAAATAAAATAAAATAAAATAAAAATAAATAAAAATTCTCTCTCTTTCTCTCTCTAAAAAAAAAAATTAAGTTGTAGTTATTAGATTAAGACTAAGAGTAATGACAGGCTCACTATAAGTGCTTAATCAGTATGGGTTGTTAATGCATGTAAAATGATAATTAGGGCTGGGGTTGTGGCTCAGTGGCAGAGCGCTTGCCTAGCATGTGTGAGGCACTGGGTTTGAGTCTTAGTACTGTGAATCAATAAATAAAATAAAGGTCCATTGACAACTGAAAAAAATGCTCAAGTAAAGCCCTGATGGTCAGTGCTCCAAAATGGCACCATTTTTACCTCCTGAGGTCTCTCTTCTCTATTAGGGATAAGGGTATAATTTAGTGGTAGAGCCTAGCATGTACAAGGTTCAGTTCCAAGCACCACAAAAAAAAAAAAAAAAAAAAAAGGGCTGGGGATGTGGCTCAAGCCGTAGCGCGCTCGCCTGGCATGCGTAGGGTCCGGGTTCAATCTTCAACACCACATACAAAGATATTGTGTCCGCCGATAACTAAAAAATAAATATTAAAAATTCTCTCTCTCTCTCTCTCCCTCTCTCTCTTTAAAAAAAAAAAAAAAAAAGATGACTCTTTGAAACCAGGCAACACTACTATCCCCTCAAGAGTATACCTAGCTAGCTGGGTGTGGTAGCACACTATAATCCCAGTGGCCTGGGAGGCTGAGGCAGGAGGATTAAAATTCAAAACCAGCCTCAGCAACTTAGTGAGGTCCTAAGCAACTTAGTGAGACCCTGTCTCTAAATAACATGCAAAAAAAAAAAAAAAAACTGGGGATGTAGCACAGTGGTTAAATGCACATGTATTCAATCCCCAACCCCTCTCCCCAATTAAAAAAAAAAGTATATACCTATACAACATTCATGAAGTCATGTTTTTTACAAAGTATTATAGCTAACTATTTACTGTTAACTATTCAAAAATAACTCCTTGCAGCATGATTTGGTAGTCTTGACTAATTTTAGCTTGAAGGCATGAACCAGTAAGTTCATCTTCCCTTTTAACAGTCCACTTGTAATTAAGCTATACTTGACAGTCCAATAAACAAATATTCCAAGAGAAAAAAAGGTGGTTAAAGATCTACTAAAAGCAATAATGCACCAGATGTGGTGGCACATGCTTGTAATCACAGCAGCTCGGGAAGCTAAGGTAGGAGAATCACAAGTTCAAAGCTAGCCTCAGCAACATTTTTTTTTTAAGTTGCAATTTTTAAAATATATGTTTTAGCTGCAAACAAACATGATACATTTATTTATTTATTTATTTTTATGTGGTGCTCAGAGTTGAACTCAGTGCCTCCCATGTGCTAAGCAAGCACTCTACCCCTGACCTACAACCTCAGCAACTTAGCAAAGCCCTAAGCAACTTAGTGAGGCTCTAAGCAACTCAGAGAGACCCTGTCCCAAAGTAATAAAAATAAAAAGAACTAGGTATGTGGCTCAATGATTAGGCGTCCCTGTGTTCAATCCCTGATACTACCCCCCCACACCAAAGTAATAATGCTAGTGAAAAGAAATAGACTTCACATTGCTCCATCTGATAGTACAATTACACTACCTTTCTCTATGTGTTTGATAGAGATGTCACATGTAAAAAGCTATACGAAAATCTGTAATTGTAAGCAATTTTTGAAACATCTGCATTCAAAACACAGAAGATATTTTACTAAATGCTAAAACGTATTTCAACTGGCAGTCTCTTTTGCAACAGAGAAGAAAAAAAAAGATACTTAATGAGACTTCTCAACTAATCCCACAGATCAGTAAAACTGTATAACACAAATGATGTTCCAAAAAATTATCTTGAACCTGGGTACTCTCAGTTAGTTTATAGAATGTCATGAGTTTCATTACAGTTACATGTAACCAAAAACCTAGTAAATACCAAAGACTCAGCCTAAAAATGAATTTAGTGAAGGAGTTTAAAACATCAAAAAATAGCATTACGTGACTCAAGACATGTAAACTTGGACTGAGGATACAGCTCAGGGATAGATTGCTTCCCTACCATGTACAAGGCCCTTGGGTTCATTCCTCAGTACTGAGAAAATACACACACTCGCGTGCTTATCAGGAAAGTACAGTTTTGTTTTGTTTTCACCCACCAGTCTCCAATTCATAGACCCACGTGCTCCTCCTGCCTCAGCCTCCTGAGTAGCTAGGACTACAGGCATTCACAACAATTCCTGATAGAAAGTAGCATTTTTTTCAGTAATTTTAAAAGAAACACATATCTAAATAGAATATGTATAGCTGGGTGAAGTGGGCAAGTTTACTTGAAGTAAACTCCTATTATCAACAATTGTGTCACAGACTCTGTTTTCTGTGATTGAGAGTTCAGTTGCTTCGCCCCTCCCCTGACTCAGGCAATGGCAAGGCCCTACTGGGGTGGATGGCATAAAGCATCCATCCTCTGGAGGAGCGCAATATGTTTCTGGGAATGGGGCTGGTTTGTTTTTGTATTCCCTTTAATAAGTATAGTTGCGACTTCTCATATGACCATTAAGTATGGAGGAAAAAAAATGACTTTCCCAATTAATGCAACTACTTCTAAAGAATAAATCTGTTTGCTCTAAATGCAATGATTCAGCTGTGGAACATAAATTGTTAATGTTTAATGAGAAACCCCCTGAAGGAAAATAGTCAAGGAAGTTTTTGAGAAATTAAATTAAAATCTAGAGAAGAAAAATTAATATTAAGAAGACAGATTAGTGCTTAGTACCGGGCAACTTGTTCTTGTTCCTGTGCACAATGGTTTGGTGCTCTTACTCTTGTTTGATTAAAATTAGTATCCTCTCTTTTCAAGTTAACCACTTGCCATAACCGTGGCGCCGGTTCTAGTCAGTAAGTCAAGAAAGAATAGTCAAGGTATAGGCCAACAGTCTGGGACATTTCTAACTATTATTAAAAGCTAACTAAGCAGAAACAGCTCAAAGCAATATACGAACTGAAAGTAAAAATGCTTGCTTATGAATAAGCCAAGATACATTCTTCTTATCTAATTGTAGCTATGTAATATTTTGTTTCTTTGAATAATGATTCCCGTTTTGTAACCACAAAATATTGTGAGCCTGCCAAAATGAAAAGTATATATGATTAACTTCATAGTAAAGACTGGGATTCAGCACCTTCACTTTTGTGTCTATGTTGTTTCTCCACCCCCTTTCACCGACTCCTCACCATCCTTTCGTCTTCTGAGACCCCCTGCCAGAGCTGGACTCCGACATTCAGTGATGCAGAATATTCCAGTTTCCTTATGTAAGTGTACTTTGCTATAAGACTATGATAACTCCATATCAGTGCACTTTAATTAAATGCTCCCTGGGCATTTAGGAGAAGGAAAAAACAAAACAAAAATCCCAGATATTATACTTATTCAAAAAGAGAAAAATTTATTTTAATACAGAACTATATAGAAATCCAAAGATATTATGGTTAACATTTGGTAGAGGCATACACTACACAATGTTTCTGAAGTGATGGTGTCTATTACCTGATGTCGCTTGATGATATCTTTCAATTTGTTAGCCAACTTCAGATCAATGTCTGGAATGAGGTAGATGTTGGGTCTGGTCAGACAATTGTTCTGAGGAAAAAAGAATAAACTTTGAAATTCTACTGGTTTTAAAATAATGTAACAATATTCATCCATTATCACAATGGCAAAAGTAGGTGTTCAAAATCACACTTCTGAAGACATGCAGGAGGTATGCCTTTTAAAATTAATTAACTTATTTATATTCTTTTTTGCAGTACTAGGGATTGAATTCAGGGCTTTGTACTTGCTAGGCAAGCACTCTACCTCAATAATATATCCTTATTCCTTTTTTTTTTTTGTATTGGGGATTGAACTCAGGGGGACTTAATTACTGAGCTATACCCACAGCCCTCTTTTTATTTTTTGAGACAGGGTCTCATTAAGTTGTTTAGAGCCTCCCTAAATTACTGAAGCTGGCCTTGAACTTGTGATCTTCCTGCCTCAACCTCCCAAATCGCTGGGATTATAGGTACATGCCACCATACCCAGCAAAAATATACTTTGATGTAGAAAATAAAGTTTTATCTCAGAATAAAACACAGGTGATTCAGCAGACCACTTATAAAACCATCCCCGGTCCTCTCTGCAGCTGGCTATATGTGGGCAAAAAATGTTAAGACTCAAGACTTAAGGAAATTCAGCATGTAAAACTCATTAAGGTTCCATACCAGATTGCCAGATTAATCCTCCTAGACAATTTTACCTGCATTTACCTTAAATGTAGTATTTTCACAGCTAAATTTTTGATTTGGGAAGTAATTATACCTCTTTCTTTCCGTTTCTAATCTTAAGAATGGCAATAAATCATGTTTATTAACTTTTCAAACCATGACCAAAATGCAACCAACAAACAAAACACACCCAATTATTTTGCTACTAACAGTCAATGGACAAACAATAAAAAATTAAATATTAAGCTTAACTTTTGCCAGGTACGTTTCACAGGAAGGTTAATTCAATGATCACTATAAACTACTAGTCAATAAAAATATGACAGCAGTCTGGGGATACAGTTCAGTGGTAGAACACATGTCCAGGATGGGTGAGGTCCTTGGTTCAATCCCCAGCACCATAAAACAAAAACCAGGAGACATGATGAAGAAAATTAAGCATTCTTTCATCCAAGTTATAATCTAGTTAGGGAAACATATTTATGGCACAGTCATAGAACAGATCCAAGGAAAAAAACTATAAACCAAGTGTCTAGCAGTAGAGAGGGTTTTATCAAATGAAGTAAAAAGTGATTTAAATAATGGATAAAGTGGCATTAATGAAGAAAAATAACCATAGATTATTTCACAAGAAATGTTACATAACAGTAACAAACAATTTTTAACAATGACAATAACAGTAACAAACCTATACAAAAGAATAGAGCAATAGGGCTAGGGATGTGGCTCAAGCAGTAGCTCACTCGCCTGGCATGCGCGGGGCGCTGGGTTGGATCCTCAACACCACATAAAAATAAAAAATAAAGGGCTGGGGATGTGGCTCGAGCGGTAGTGCGCTCGTCTGGCATGCGTGCGGCCCGGGTTCGATCCTCAGCACTATATACCAACAAAGACGTTGTGTCTGCCGATAACTAAAAAAATAAATAAGTATTTAAAAAATAATAAATAATAAAGATATTGTGTCCACCTAAAACTAAAAAAATAAGTATTAAAAGAAAAAAATAGAGCAATATATTTCAGAAAAAAATTTGTTCTTTTGATGTTTTGGAAGTCCAATATAACCAATTGTAGAACTGAAAGTATATTTAAGAAAAAAATTTAATGCCATGTTATTTATTTATTTTGGTACTGGAGATTTAACCCAGAGACACTTTATCTTTGAACTACATCCCCAGCCCTTTTTATTTATTTAGAGACAGGGTCTCACTAAATTACTGAGGGCCTCAGTAATGAGTTGCTGAAGCTGGCCTTGAACATGTGATCCTACTATTTCAGCCTCCCAGTTTGCTGGGATTACAGGCATGGGCCACTGTGCTCAGCATAAAACAAAAACATTTTAATAATAACCTAATTTTCCAAATTACCTGCACCAATGTTTTCTCAATGTTCATAAACATTTCAACATTACGATCCATTCGTGATGGATTCTGCAGATCAAATCTCCGCCTAAAAGAGAAGAAAATCATTAGAAGATTGTCTGTCTCCCTCCTTAAACACAAGGGAAAATTGAAAAATTCAATTTTAGAATTCAATGCAAAGAAATTAGAAAGACTTAGTAGCCAAAATAGGACTCTACAAAATAATAGTATAAGAATGCAGCATTAATACTTTCATAAAAGAAAAGGCTATTAAACCATATTAAACCAAAGCTAGAACAATGGAAACTGAGGACATTCATTCAGGCACAAAATACTGAAATGATGGCAGAGTTTCTATGACAAGCTAATTTACAGTTAAATTTTTGAACATGGAGAGGCAACAGATGCTAACAGATGCTAGGATATTTTTCTGGAGGAATCACAAACCACACTTTGACACAGTTCCCAGAACTTTTTCTCTTTTTTTGCTAAGAGTCTAGACTCTCATCCCCTGCTTTCTACACAGGAAGGGTTTGTTTAGGATCCAGCTCTCATTTATTGAAGATGCTTTTATCTTCAACATCAGTAGACGACATTTACTGTTTAGGCAAATAGTAAAAAGTGATTTGAATAATGGATAAAGTGGCATTAGGTCACATTTGCCTTTCTGCTGGTCAATAAAAATATGAGAGCAGTCTGGGGATTCAACCAGAACACCCTAAAAAAATTTTTTTTTTTTTGAGAACCATTTCTCTACAACTCCATCCCTGTGGATTGTAGATTGGATGGGGTTCCTTATCATTTTCCAGAGGCAGCACACATGATCAAGGCCTGACTAATCAGGAATGGGCAGGTAAGCCAAATGGATCTGGTCCACATGGATCCAAGGATCCACTCAGGAGGCAGGGAGACAAGGAAGAACTGAGAGATGAAGAAACAGTCTTAACAATATCATTAAGGTTCCTGGATCAAATAAAGCCTGAAAACATTATCATCTTTTCAACAAAACAAACAAAATCCTTTGACTACAACATGTTAACTCAGTGTCTGTAATTTTCAATAGGAAAAGTCATAACAGATACTGCATCTGACAATCAGCCTATGGACCTTTATGTTATCTAGGGTAGCTTGTACATAGTTTTTATAAATTTTTTTTATAAATTATTTTTATTTTTAAATATATTTTCATTCATTTCTTCTTTAAAAAAATATAATCAACCTTTGTGATTTTCCAGAAAATAAGAGATGATAAAAGCTACCATTGTTGAGTACAGTACTTTATTTTTCTTAAATCCAAGATATTTTAGAGGGCTGGGGTTGTGGCTCAGCGGTAGAGTGCTCGTCTAGCACGTTCGAAGTGCTGGGTTTGATCCTCAGCACCACATAAAAATGAATAAAATAAAGGCATTGTGCCCAAATACAACTAAAAATTTTTTTTTAAAAAAAGATATTTTACATCATACAGAAAAAAAATCCTGAGATCCAATGGCAGGGAATCACCATACTATCTTTCAAGAATAAAGAAAGTGTGCTGGGTACAGTATGCATGCCTATGATCCCAGCTATTCAGGAAGCTAAGGCAGAAGGGACCACAAATTCAAGGCCAGCAACTGAGCAAGACCCTGTCTCAAAATAAAATAAAAAGGGCTAGGGATGTAGCTTAGAGGCATAAAGCCCCTTGAATCAATTCCCAGTACTACAAACATGCACACACAAGCACGTACACACAAAGAATAAGGAAAGTTTATCTACATGTGCTTAAAATTCAATTGTTCAAATTGAACAGTATCTTGTGTTCTTTTCAATCAAGGAAAACATCTTGGATATTCTGGTACAGTTTGTAAGATACATGATATAAAGAGATGAGAGTTCTTCAAATTTCTAACTGGCTACAGTAATGTTCAAGAGTAGAAATTAAGGACTAGAGATTTAGTTCAGTTGGGAGAGTGCTTGCCTCGCATGCACAAGGCCCTGGGTTCAATTCCCAGGAACGAACACACAAACACACACACACACACGCACACACACAAAGAGTAGAAATTAATTTTCCCATAATCTGTGATCATGTGAGAGCTACAAGTATTCCAAACCTTTAAATTACCTATAAGAGGTACACAGCAATGACATGAATGATCTATGTAAGGGCAAATTCAAGTGCCCATTTTTTTTTTCCACAGAAAGTCCAAAAGGCATGCAATAGAAAGCCACAGCCATCAAGAATTAAAGATGCACAGAATGCTTGAACTGACACAACTGACGAATCAGAGTCACCCCTTTCCACTGTGATCCCATCATATGGGAATACTCACATAATTTTTCTAAACTCTATAGCTTTTCCACCATGATATCACCCTCTTAATGGGCTTGACACTAACATTCTAAAATCATCCCATGAGTCACTTCTATGAAATTATTCCTGTCTTCTTCTTTCATGTTCTTAAAAAATCCTGAGCACAGTGATATTACAGCCTCATAAGAGAACAATCTTGTTGGTAAGAGAACTCATTACATGCCTTGGGGACAAGAACCAGGTTCATTAAAAAATGTTCCCATGTAGCCCTAGTGGCTAGCAGAAAGTATGGCTATATAAGCAAACTACTAAATACATTAATATTTACTATGATTGAGAACTAATATAATACAACTTTATTATTGATGAGCTAGGGCAAGACTGAAATGTATCCTAAACTAACTACAACTAAGAAAGTAAGAAAAAGATTTAAAAAGCGCATAAAAATAGATACTTTTAATATATTTTTTTAAAATATTTATTTTTTAGTTTTCGGCAGACACAACATCTTTGTTTGTATGTGGTGCTGAGGATCGAACCTGGGCCGCACGCATGCCAGGCGAGCGCGCTACCGCTTGAGCCACATCCCCAGCCCAATACTTTTAATATTTACCATAGGTTTAAAAATAGATTTTGGGTTGTGGTTGCAGCTCAGTGGTAGAGCGCTTGCCTTGCACATGTGAGGCACTGGCTTTGATCCTCAACATCACATTAAAATAAACAAAATAAACATATTGTGTCCAATTATAACTTTAAAAAGTACTAATAAAAAATACAAAGGTATTGTGTCCATCTACAACTAAAAAAAAAAAGAGAGAGAGAGTTAAAAATAGATTATAGGGGCTGGGGTTGTGGCTCAGTGGTGGCGTGCTTGCCTCGCATGCATGAGGCACTGGGTTCGATCCTCAACACCACATAAAAATAAAGACAATAAAGTTCATCAACAACTAAAAAAAAAAAAAAAGATTATATTATAAATACAAGGGACCTCTGTCTTTAACTTTACATTGATTTAACCTCGTACGCAGAACTTTACTTTTACTACTTGTTAAGTTTTGAATATCCCCTTTCCACAAATACTTCTAAGGAAAGGGTAGGTTAGATCTCAAGCAATTTCCTCTTACAGGGCAAAAGATTATTACCCAACCAGGTGGGAAAATCCTATTTTAGCTGACAGCCTCCCACTGGTTCTTGTGTGTGTGTGTGGGGGTGATATGTGAGTATCTCTCCCCTTCATAAAGAAAATGACACTCACAGGGTCTTGATAATAGAAGAACTATACCTAGAAGCCATCACTTATAGGATTACTTACACAGAACTTATTTATTTTCAAAGAAACTGCTTCCTTAATAAAATATTAGAATAGGGTTGAGTGGAATTATCTCCATTAGAAATCTGAGAAATAATCTGAAAGTATTCATTAAAAAATTTAATATAGGACTGGATGAATTTATCTGTAGACAAAGATGAAAAACTAAATGAATCTGTTAATAGAAAAAAATTTTTTTCTCTGCTTTTCCAATTGTTGATAAGTTTCTCTTTATAAAAGTATTCCAAGACTGGGATTGTGGCTCAGTGATAGGGCGCTTGCCTGGCATGGTGACTCCCTCGGTTCAATCCTTAGCATCACATATAAATAAACAAAATTAAAAAAAAAAAAATCCTTTTGTAACTTAAGGAAAAAAAGTATCCCAGTTAACAAGAATATAACAAAGTAACACTCTTTAAGGATGAATAATTTATAAAACATATCTATTCCAACTTTAAAAATTAAACATCCATGTGTTTCCATTACAAAGAGAAACAACCTAAAATTATATACCTCCTCATGGAGGAAAACCATACCATCTATGAAGTACTATTACAAAAAGAATTCAACTGAAGGTAATCCTCTGGATCTAACCCTCAGTTTACTAAAATTTAGAAGACCACTAAATTGATTTCCTGTAAAATCCCAAACATGAACAATCCTATAAGCTAACTTTAAGGTGTGTATGTATACGTGTATGTGTATGTATAAAAAAAAAAAAAGCAAGGGAAAGAGCCAAAAGAAAGATGGCTGAAGATTTTTACAGACTTTAAGAATCTTGGCAACCAAACACAATGAATAGACTATAGACAGACTCAAATAAGATAAAAATCATCCTGGATAAAATTAGGGAAACTTGAACACTCTAATAATTTTTCAAAGATTATTGTTAATTTTACTTGTGATGGTAACAATAGCACTATTATGCTTTTTAAAAATTTCTATTTCAGAAATAGTTAGCAAAATATTTTTTTAAATTTTTATTAGTTATTGATGGGCCTTTATTTGTATTTATATGTGGTGCTGAGGTTTTTTAAAATATATTTTTAGTTGTAGATGGATAGGATACCTTCATTTTATTTATTTTTATGTGGTGCTGAGGATCGAACCCAGTGCCTCACACATGCTAGGCAAGCATACTACCACTGAGCCACAACCCCATCCCTTAGCAAAATATTAATAGATGAAATTATATAAGCCAGGCGCTGTGGTACATGACTATAATTCCAGCTACACAGGAGGCTAAGGCAACAGAATCCAAGTTTAGGGATAGCCTGGACAACTAAGCAAGACCCTGTCTCAAAAAAGAGATGGGCTGGCAATGTACCTCAGTGGTATAATACCCATGGGTTCGATTCCAAGTATCAAAAAGAAAGAAGAAAAAAAAAGAAATTATGTAAAGATAAAAATGTATGATGATAACTGATGATTCACTGTATTATTCTTTGTAAATAGGTTTTCCACAATAATTAACTAAAATGGTTTGCTAAATAATGATTTAATAATATGGACTTAAACTTTCCAGAATCATCAGTATAAGTAAAAGAAGCATTTAAAATGCATGGGTATTAGGAAAATTTTAAATAAAGAAATCAGATCAAGGGCTAGCTGGGGTTGTAGTTTATTGGTAGAGCATTTGCCTCGCATGCATGAGGTCCTGGGTTTGATCCTCAGCACCACATAAAAATAAATAAATATAAAGATATTGTGTCCATCTACAACTAAAAAAAAGAGAAAGAAATCAGATCAATGAAAGATTTTATTTTTAAATTACCAAGAATATTTAAGGCTAGATTTTTAATGTAGCTCAGTGGTAGAGTACTTGCCTTACATATGCAAGGCCCTGGATTCCATCTCCAGCACCTCGCCACCCTAAAAAATAAATCTTAAAAAACAAAAAGAATATTTATTTATTTATTTATAGTTGAGCCACAGCTCCAGCCCCAAAAAGAATATTTAAGTAAGTTGTTTTCCTTTTAGAATATGAAAAGATGGTTGAGCTTGCCCATAGAAATGCAAATGAAGGGTATAATTACAAAATATTTTTAAACTATCTCAGGCAAAGATCAAAACATAAGCAAATATAAAATACCAACAAATACTCTGGTGGCTAGTAAATGGGGATAGGGCACACCATCAATACACTTTTAGACCTATAAATTAGTACTATTAGAACATGATTTGGTGACGATTGTGTCCCCAAAGCTCATGTATGAGAAACAATTCTAGTGCAACACTAATGGGAGGTGGGACCTGATGAGAAGTGATTAAAGTCCTTATCTCAGGAGAGGGTTAGTTGTCTTGAATAGACTTGGGAAAGGGGTACAGAAGTAAACTTATATAAGGCAAACAAAAATGCCCTTGAGCTGTGGAACAAGTTAACAATACAGGAGAACAGTTGTGTGGGGGAAGTGACCAAAATCAGTAAGAAGCTTTGAATGAAGATGGCAAGCTAAAAAAAATGCTAGAGACCATCCCCAGAAGATGGTCAAGTATGTCACACTCCAAAAGGGCAGTTAACTGCACAGAGATAATTAGAGCCTGGAAATGGTATCTGTATAAGGAAAGAAAGGGGTCTACTATAAGTTGAAAAAATTATATTCACACAGGAGGCAGGTTTTTTAAAATATATTTTTAGTTTGTAGATGGACAGGATACCTTCATTTTATTTATTTTTATGTGGTGCTGAGGATTAAACCCAGTGCCTCACACATGCTAGGCAAGCACTCTACCACTGAGCCACAACCACAGCTCACAGGAGGCAGTTTTTTAAATATGATAGTACAATAGATAAGTCTTCTCAACTTATAAGACAGACACCAAAGCAGGGCTTGATAGTGCACACCTGTAATCCCAGTTACTCAGGGGGCTGATGCAGAAAGATTTCAAGGTAGAGGTCAGAATGAACAAGACCTTGTCTCAAAATGAAATTTTTAAAAAGAGCTGGAGATGTAACTTAGAGTTAGAGTGCTTACTTAGCCCCGTGTTCAATCCCCATTATTGCCAAAAAAGAGGGGAGGGTATATTTAGGTACTTCAAAACTTAAATCAATCTGCAGTCTCTTTACAAATGTGCCAGTAATTACCAGGTAGTCCAACTGATGATCATATACATAAACTTCAGTTGGGCAAACAAAAATGCCCTTGAGCTATGGAATAACAATAGCTATGGATAACAGTACAGGAGAACACTTGTGTGAGGGAAGTGTCCAAAGTCAGCAAGAAGCTTTGTATGAAGAAGGCAGCTAAAAAACCCTGGCACCCAGTTAGCACATATAGCTAAAACCAAGGCCACCAGAAGTCATTAAAACTGGGCTGGGGATGTAGCTTAGTAGCAGCTATGCTAACTACTAGCTTTGAATACAATGTACCTTAGAAATTCATAACACACACTAAAACATTCACAGTGAGTGTACCTTCTAATTTGCTAATAATGTACACCTATTTGTTATCTATATTCAATTATGTATAAGAAGTAACTTAGAGGGACTGGGATTGTGGCTCAGAGGTAGAGTGCTCCCTAGTACATGCGGGGCCCTGGGTTCCATCCTCAATACCACATAAAACTAAATGAATGGAATAAAGGTATTGTGTCCAACTACAATTAAAAAAATAAATATTAAAAAAAGAAACAACTTATAAAGACCTTACATGATCATGGATAGGCAGAATTAATATTATTAAAATAGCTATCTCCATACTATTGAGATAGGAGATAGGTGCATGACTGTAATCCCAGTGGCTTGGGAGGCTGAGATAGGAGTATTGTGAGTTCAAAGCCAGCCTGAGCAATAGGGAGGTGCTAAGCAACTCAGTGAGACCCTGTCTCCAAATAAAATCCAAACAGGGCTGGGGATGTGGCTTAGTGGTTGAGTACCCTGAGTTCAATCCCCTGTACAAAAAAAAAGCCATACTACAGAAAGCAATAAACAGATTCAATGCAATTCCCATCAAAATACCAAAGAAAAGACGAGGGTCTCATGAATATCAAAGGGAGATCAGTAGAGTTGAGGAAAAGGAGGGAAGGAAGAGAAGGAAAGCAAAAATACTGGGGAATGATACTGGCCAAATTATATTGTTATATTATGTGCACCTATGAGTATGTAACAACAAATCCCAACATCATGTCCAACTATAATAAAAAAATGGGGGGGGGGTAGTAACTTAGGCCTGGGTATATGGCCTGGTGGTAGACTGCCTAGCAAGCATAAAACCCTGAGTTGATCCGTAACCACACAGAAAAAAATTTTTTTTTTTTTGCCTAATAAATGCAATAGTTGTTTGGTATTTTTCTAGGATTCAGGAAAAAAAATAAGGCTCTTGATAAGACATAACTTGCTTTTACACTTAATCATAATGTTTATAGTATTCTCTAGCACCAATCAAAAGAACAGAATGAAACATTAATTTAAATATCACATCAAGCCATACAAATAAATACAAAAACTTACCATCCCTGTTCGTTTTTATACTTGTAAGCAGCCCCGAGAATATGACACAAGGTGCCTCCAGCTTTGAAATCCATGAAACATTTTGCCTAAAAATGATACAAATTACATTACAAATAAAGATTCTGACAAAATTACTCATGTCTGGATTCTAAGTTTTAGAAACTCAAAGATATAAATGACTGTCAGTTTAATAAACCTTCTTAAATGCTTTCTTAAAAAAAACTGATTTATAAAATGTTTCTGAAAGTAAACTTAAAAAGATTACTTTTTAAATATATTAATATTTCTCTTTGAATAGAGTTGTGAAAGCAAGAGTTAAAATACACACACACACACGCATTAGCATGCATGAGGCCCTGTGTTTGATCATCAGTAAAGCCTCCTACCCCCAAAAAAGACATAAAGTGTTTCAAAAGGAAATATGATTGTACTAAAGGAAAAAAATAATTAACTAGATACTGCAGTGTTAAATTTTGAATTTATATTTTTTTAATTTATAAAACTCCAGTTATACAAAACTCAACAGTAATTTTCCTGTATAAGAAACATTAGTATATCAATAAATTTTTCTTCATTTAGATTTTAGTTTGTTTGACAATAGTACAGATTGAACCCAGGGCCCTGTGCATGCTAAGCAAGTATTCTACCACTGGGCTCTCTCCCTAGTTCCTCAATTATAATATTTTATCAACCACTAAAACACAGCAGAGGGCTTAGGATGCAGCTCAGTGGTAAAAGTAAACCTAGGTTGTTTGAATAATACATACAAGGAAGGCCCTAGTTCCATCAAAAGGAGGGAAGAAGAGAGAACAGGGGAAAGAAAGGGAGAAAAAAAAAAAAGAAAAGCAAAACAGTGTAATTTTCATTAAACTATATTTAAGTTTATAGTCAAAACCAGTAAAACTATTTTAAAAGGGCTGGGGAAGTAACACAGTGCTAGAGCAATTGTATAGTATGTGTGAGGCCTTGGGTTCAATTCCCAGAGCCACCACAACAAAGAGAGGAAAGAGAAATTGAGATTTGCATATTATGGAACATAAAAATACAGCTCAAATCAAATGTTGAGTTCTATATAAGTAAGAACTGAATATAAACTGAGCATCAAATAGGCTAAATAAGATGAAAGTTTGGGCTGGAGATGTGGCTCAAGCGGTAGCACGCTCACCTGGCATGCGTGAGGCCTGGGTCCAATCCTCAGCACCACATACAAAAAAAAAAAAAAAGATGTTGTGTCTGCCAAAAACTAAGAAATAGATTTTAAAAATCTAAAAAAAAAAAACAAAACGCAACGAAACATGAAATGTTATTATAAGTTCATCATGTTTTTTTTTTCTTTCTTTGAAAACTATCAAAAAAAAAAAAATTTCAGAAGAACATTAAGAAGACAGACAACAAGTAGGGTCAGAAGGAGGAAGGAGGGTTAGGGTTGTAGCCCAGTGGTAGAGCACTTGCCTAACATGTGTGAGGCACTGGGTTCAATCCTCAGCACCACATAAAAATAAATAAATTAAAGGTCCAACAACAACTAAAAAGAAAAAGAATTTAAAAAAAGAAAGAAAGAGAGGAGGAAGGAATGCCAGTTACTGTTTAACGAGTACAGAATTTCAGTTTGGGCAAACAAAGTTCAAGCCCAGTCTCTGCATCTTAGTGAGACCCTGTCTCAAAATAAAAGATTAAAATATAAAAAAGAGGCTGGGATGGAGATGTAGCTCAGTGGTAAAAGTAAACCTGGGTTGTTAGATCTGTAGTACCACACACACAGAAAGTTCTAGAGCTGGACAGTGGTGATAGTGATTGTATGATGATATAAATGTACTTAATACCAATGAATTACTAAGGGAAGAATTAGGGGTGTGGCTCAGTGGTAGAGTTCTTGCCTAGCATACTCAAGGTGTGAGTTCAATCCCCACCACTGTAAAAAATATAAATGAATATTAAAATGGTAGATTTTATGTTGTATTTTACTACAATGAAAAATAAATAAAGTTGTTTTTTTTTTTTTTGGTACTGAGGATTGAACCCACAGTCACTCTACTGCTGAGCTACATCCTAATCCCTTTTATATTTTAAGACGGTTTCTGATTAGTTTCTTAGGGCCTAGCTAAACTGCTGAAGCTGGCCTTAAACTTGTGATACTCCTGCCTCAGGCTCCCAAATCACTGGGATTACAGGAGTGCACCAAATGCCCGGCAATGATACTTTTTAAAATAAAAAATGTTAACAATTATGAAGATGAACTCCTCCAAATAAGATGATAAATAAACTCTCCAAGTTTGCCTGGATATCCTGTCATTTTTAGATACATGGGTTTTTGAGTTCCTACTTTTTGCCCAACACTATACCTAGTACATCCCAAGAGCTGCTTTAGATTCCTAATCAAATATTTGAGTGCAATTCTTATCCTCTGACAACTTGTTATTTAGCTGGGAAAATACACAAGTATTTAAGAGAGAAACTCATGAATATGTCAAAGGTACTTGTTTCACTAATCAAGTACAAAAAAAAATTATAGCAATAGGTTTACTAGAAGAGAATGAGACTCATTTCAACAAAAGTCTTCTCTGAATACCTAGATGGGCTTAAATATCCTCTTTCAACCATACATGCATATCACTATTGTATCATTGAAACAACTGATTCATCTGAATTGTGAACAAGAATAAAACGTTACCTTTTTTTTTAAATGAGGGAATGAATGAATTCCAAAGAGATTTTAAAATTAAATGAATAAAATCCAAAGGCATTTTAACAGTGAGTTACATTGAGACATGTCTCCCTAAATTACTTCAGGCCTCCCTACATTGCAGAGGCTGGCTCAAACTTGTGATCCTCCTGCTTCAACCTCCTAAATTTACTGGGATTACAGACATGGCCCAGCTACATCTGTTTTCTTAAGTGGCTTCAATATAATTGAATTTTTGAGAAAATTCTTATAGTATCTACATTTTCAGGGACTCTGCTAAATATTACAGATTTGAATAAGACACTGTTGGAGGCAATTTAGGGAGCAATTTAGGGAGACCCTGTCTAAAAAACAAATACAGTACAACCAGAGAATTGAAAAGTTGTGCTTCATTTGCGTACAAGGAATCAAAATGCATTCTACTATCATGTATAATTAAGTAGATCAAATAAATAAATAAACAAAATAAAATTAAAAACAAATAAAGCCAGGCACGGCTGTAATCCCAGTGGCTCGAGAGGCTCAAGAGTTCAAAGACAGCCTCAGCAACTGCAGGGCTCTAAGCAACTGAAACCCCTTCTCTAAATAAAATACAAAATAGGGCTGGGAATGTGGCTCAGTGGTTGAGTGCCCCTGAGTTCAACCCCTGGTACCTCCCAAAAAATTAAAAAATAAATACAGGGCTGGGGTTATAGCTCAATGGTAGAGTGCTTGCCTAGCACGTGAGGTGCTGGGTTTGATTCAACACCACATATAAATAAAAGTCTACTGATAATTTTAAAAAGTTTTTAACATAAATAAATAAATACATAAAAAATTCACAAATTATTTTTTCCACTTTGAATTCTTTTATTAATTTTTTACTTATGACAGTGGAATGCATTACAATTCATATTACATATATAGAGCACAAATTTTTCATATCTCTGGTTGTATACAAAGTATATTCATATCAATTCATGTCTTCATACATGTACTTTGGATAATTATGTCCATCACACTCCACCATAACTTCTAATCCCATGCCCCCTCCCTTCCCCTCCCTACCCTTTTGCCCTATCTAGAGTTCATCTACTCTTCCCATGTTCCCTCTCCCTACCCCACTATGAATCAGCCTCCTTAAATCAGAAAAAATATTCAGCATTAGGTTTTTTGGGATTGGCTACCTGCAAATGCCATGTTTTTATTCTCTTTTATTGCTGACTAATATTCCATTGTGTATATATGCAATTTTAAAAAAATTTTTTAATATTTATTTTTTTTAGTTTTTGGCAGACACAACATCTTTGTTTGTATGTGGTGCTGAGGATCGAACCTGGGCCGCACACATGCCAAGCGAGTGCGCTACCCCTTGAGCCATATCCCCAGCCCTGTTATTTGTATTCATAATAGCTGCTATTCTGACTGTAGTGAGATAAAATCTTAGAATAGTTACATCTTGGGAGCAAATTTTTACCCTTTTACCCTTCACACATCAGATAGACTACTAATCTCTAGGGCATATAAAGAACTCAAAAAGCTAAACACCAAAAAAACAAATAACCCAATTGATAAAGGGCCAAGGACCTGAACAGACACTTCTCAGAAGATGATATACAATCAATCAACAAATATATAAAAAAATGTTCATCATCGCTAGCAATAAGAGAAATGCACATCAAAAATTTAAAAATTATTAAAAAGGACTGGGGATATTAATTTAGTGGTAAAATGCCTCTGAATTCAATCCCCAGTACCAAAACAAAACAAAACCTAAGATCCATGCTACTGAGAAATATATATTGAACGGAATAGAACAAGACACTTATATACAATTTATACTCAATTCCTCAACAGATACTAAATCCAAAAAATTATATCATTTCCATTTATATGCTTAAGACTGACAAAAATTCTACAAATGATAGAAGTATTTCTGATTCCAGCCATATGACAGATTAAATAACAATAAAACCTCACCACTACAAACAACTAGAAATGTTGGATATATGGCAACTGACTTTCCATCAACTTTCTTTGAGGGCTGAGCAATATTGGGGATCAAGTCAGGGCCTTACACATGTTAAGCAAGCATGTTACCACTGAATCACATCTCTAGTCCAGACATTTTAAATGAGCAGCTAAAAAACCTAGAAATAAAGCAAACCTGTAGGGGCAAAAATCAAAGAGGAGGGAAAAAAACAAAACAATTCAAAGTCAAAATAGTGATCTTTTGTGGTAAAAAATATGATCCTGTTCCATTTTACTTTTTAAAATTTCAAGTTGGGATGATGCTAAATAGCCCAGGCTGGGCTGAACTTGGGATCCTCCTGGAATTACTCCAGTGCATCACCATGCCTGGCCTTCACTCTTGATTTCCTAAAGGTGAGGATTTTACTGTCTGTGCCAAGACAAGAAATGAGAACTTAGACCAAAACAAGGGAGAGCATTGGAACTAATACAATTGCCTCCACATGTATATAAATCCAAGAGTTTCAATAAGTGGAACCATTAGGGAAAAGATAGGCAATAAAAAATAAATCTGCCTTGCCAATAACAAAGGAGGAAAAGAGTTTCCATCTCAAGATAATTTGTTTGAAACTTAACATTAATCACTTAGCCTGGGAACGACATGCTTAAGAGTAGAAGTCCTCTGAAGTACCTTAAGGAACTAACTACTTAGCCCAGTACAGTAGACACACACCATGTGCTGAATATTGGGGAGGGTAAAGCAGGAGGCTAACTGCTTGAGCCCAGGCAAAAATTGAGGCCAGCCTGGGCAACACAGACCTCATTTCATCTGCCACACGACCAGCACGAGCTTCATAAAAGAAGGTTTGATGCCTAAGAAATTGCTAGTGAGTTTTAATTAAAGAGACAGACTCTCATTACCTTTATTCCCAGCCCCGAGACAGCTTCTCCTAGATCCCGCCTCCAGCCACCTAATGCCTAATACACCTAATACAGAAGAGGCTAGCAAGAGAGAGGGAGTGCACGCCAGGGAGTGAGCTTTTATTGGGGAACAAAAAATTCAAGGGAAAATCCCATCCAATGAAGGTTAAGGGAGGCAACATCCCAAGGTCAGGGCCAGCGATTGGGTCTTCAGGTCAGTGGCCAGGCACACCGCCTGGGAAAGGGTGAGGAAGGCTCTGACACTGCTATGTCTAAGCACCTCTCACCCAGTCAGGGTGATAACTCAAATCACATGCGAGGATGGCCTCCCATAATTTCAAAGAAAATAAACAAATAAAAATAACTGAAGTAAAGTAAGAACTAGCTCTCAACCAAGATTACCAAATTTCAAAGAACCAGAAACAAAATATTAAGTGATTATAAAGAGATAAAACATAAAATAAGATTAGAACCACCAGACATGATGATGCATGCCTGTAATCCCAGTAGCTTGGGAGGTTAAGGCAGGAGGAATTCAAGTTCAAGGCCAGCCTCAGTAATTTATTGAGGTCCTAAGCAACTTACTGAAACCCTGTCTCAAAATAAAAAATAAAAAGGGGTGAGATGTGGCATTGTAGTTAAGCACCCCTGGGTTCAATCCCTGGCACAAAAAAAAAAAAAAGGTTGGATACAAAATACAAAATATTCAGGTAATAGGAAAAAAGTGCTTATTAAAATTAGTAACGTAGGGGCTGGGGATGTGGCTCAAGCGGTAGCGTCTGGCACGCGTGGGGTGCTGGGTTCAATCCTCAGCACCACATAAAAAAAAATAAAGATGTTGTGTCCACTAAAAAGTAAAAAATTAAATATTAAAAATTTTTTTTTCTCTCTCTCTAAATAAAATAAAATAAAATAAAATTAGTAATGTATAAGCCAGGCACAATAATGCATGCCTGTAATCCCAGCAACCAGGGAGGCTAAGGCTCGAGGATATTAAGTTCAAGGCCAATCTCAGCAACTTATCAAGACCTCTGGAACTTAGTGAGACCATGTCTCAAACTAAAAAAATAAACAAGGGCTGGGTATATAGCTCAGCTGGTAGAGTGCTCGCCTCACATGCACGAGGCCCTGGGTTCAATCCCCCCGCACCACAAAAATAAATGCATAAATAAATAAATAGGTAAATAATGAGAGGACTGGGAATGTAGCTTAGTGGTAAAGTGCCCCTGGGTTCAATCCTCAATACTGTCCCCCCAAAATAAAAATCAGTAATATATAAAAATGATCAAAGATAATACAAAATAGAAACATTTGAGATATATGTAACTCCTACACAAATAAAATTAAAATCAAATAAAAACAAATATCATTCAGGCTATTGGACATATGAACATTGAAAGAAGAATAAAACTTAAAATTTGTGGCAAGGACATAAATTATTATGTTCAAGGAACACATCAGTACTAAGAAATGTTATTTATAGTATATAAAATAACCTACACCTAGACACAGTTAAATGCAAATTATATAGCAGCAAAATCAAAAAGACCTTAAAAGTAAACAATGACCAAAAGAACATAAAAAATGAGCTTAAGTTAAACATTACACAATGTACCTATGTATGAAAACACCACATACAACTCCACTAATATGTATTATTTTTATGTTTCTTCTTATGAATTAAAAACTAAATTCAGGGCTGGGGTTGTGGCTCAGTGGTAAGAGTGCTTGCCTAGCACCTGTGAGGCACTGGGTTCAATCTTCAGCACCTCATAAAAATAAGTAAATAAAGATATTGTGTCCATATACAACTAAAAAAGAAGATTGTTAATTCAAAGAAAATTACAATGTTAATCAATATAATCAATCTTACATTACAAAAAATAGTACTAAAACTTGTATTAACTTAATAAATTAGCTTTGTATATATGTATGTTTCAAGAGTCAAGGTGTTGGGGCTGGGGATGTGGCTCAAGCGGCAGCACGCTCGCCTGGCATGCGTGCGGTCCGGGTTCGATCCTCAGCACCACATACAAACAAAGATGTTGTGTCTGTCGAAAACTAAAAAATAAATATTAAAAATTCTCATTCTCTCTCTCTCTCTCTCACCTCTCTCTTTAAAAAAAAAGAGTCAAGGTGTCACTATGTTGCCTTGGCTGGGCTCAAAGGATTTTCCTGATTCAGCCTAAGTAATGGGAAGTACAAGTATATACCAGCATAGTAGCTTACAATTTTTTTTTCTTTTTTTGATACCAGGGATTGAAAGGGGCACTCAACCACTAAGCCACTTCCCCAGCCCTATTTTCTATTTTATTTAGCGACAGGGTCTCACTGAGTTGCTTAGTGTCTTGCTTTTGCTGAGGCTGGCTTTGAACTCGCAATCCTGTCTCAGCCTCTCAGCGGCTGGAATTATAGGCATGCAACACCATACCCAGGAAAACCATCCCCCTTTAAAAAATATTTTTAGTTGTAGATGGACACAATAACTTTATTTTATTCATTTATTTTTTTATGAGGTGCTGAGGATCAAACCCAGTGCTTCACACACAGTAAGCAAGCACTCTACCACTGAGCCACAATCCCAGCAACCAGTCCCTTTTATACTTTATTTTGAGACAGGTTTCACTAATTGCTTAGAGCCTTGCTAAATTGTTGAGACTAGCCTCAAACTTGCAATCTTCCTGGTTCAGTCTCCCAAGGTGCTTCATTCAGGAAGATTTTAAGCACTATTTTGAGAGGAAAAGAAGTACATCCGGTCCCACTGGCACTAAGCCATGAATTATTTTTAATTATGGCTTATGCCTAAAAATGTTTTTTCTAGTCTTTAAAGTCTGGAAATAAATGGTTTGTTTCCCAGGAGTTAAATATCCTAGTGATGGATATTTAATCACTAGCCAGGGCTAGTGGTTCATACCTGTAATCTCAACAATTGGGGAAGTTGAGGTGTAGCTCAGAGGTAGAGAGCGTCTTTAGCATGTGTGAAGCCCTGGGTTTGATCCCCAGCACCACAAAAAGAAAAAATTTCAAAGATAATATAAAAAACAGGGAAATAAATAGTAATGCCAGATTTTTCTCTCTACAAAAGCAACAAAAGTCACAAATCTTAAAAGGAAATAAAGTATAATCCACTACTTATCACCAGCTCAAACTATCAAAGTATCAGTTGTGCAAGGCCTGTTGGTGCATGACTATGATCTGAGACAACTGGGAGGCTAGGGCAGGAGAATTTCAAGTTTGAGGCCAGCATGGGCAACTCAGTAAGACCCTGTCTCAAAATAAAGTTTAGAAAAGGGCTCAATAGCCGAGTGCGGTGGCGCAAGCCTATAATCCTAGCAGCTTGGGAGGTTGAGGCAGGAGGATCAACAGTTCAAAGCCGGCCTCAGCAAAATGTGGCCCTAGGCAACTCAGTGAGACCCTGTCTCTAAATAAAATATAGGGCAGGGATGTGGCTTAGTGGTTAAATGTCCCTGAGTCCCTGAGTCCAATCCCTGGTACCCCCCCCAAAAAAGCGGGGGGGCTCAATCATAAGAGTATGGGCTGAGCTGTGGCTCAATGGTTGAACACTTGACTGGCATGTGTGAGGCACTGGGTTTGAATCTCAGCACCACATATACATAAATAAAGGTTCATAGACAGCTAAAAAAAATTATGTATATATTAAAAAAATAGTAAAAGTACTTGTTTAGCACCTGAGAGATCCTGCATTTTACCCAATGCAAGGGGGCAGTGTGCAGGAAAGAGTTAACTACAAGAAAAAATTTAAAAATGAACCAATTTTAAAAACAAAAGAGGGGCTGGGGATGTGGCTCAAGCGGTAGTGCGCTCGCCTGGCATGCGTGCGGCCCAGGTTCGATCCTCAGCACCACATACAAAACAAAGATGTTGTGTCTGCCGATAACTAAAAAATAAATATTAAAAAATTCTCTCTCTCTCCCCCTCTCTCTTTAAAAAAAAAAAAAAAAGAACAAAAGAATTGTATTCTCACAAGTCAGAAGGTTTCCCACTGACAATATATAAAAATTCCATAAAATAGTGTGGCAAGGTAGCATATACCTGTAATCCCAGCACTTAGGAAGTGGAAGCAGGAGGACCCCTTGAAACCAGGAGTTCAAGACCAGCCTGGGCAACACAGCATGAACCCATCTCTTAAATTAAAAAACCCAAGCCAGGGGACTGGGATTGTGGCTTAGCGGTAAAGTGCTCACCTAGCACATGTGAGGCCCTGGGTTCAATCCTCAGCACCACATAAAAATAAATAAAGGTATTGACAACTACAACTAAAAATTAAATATTAAAAAAAAAAAATCCCAAGGCAGGTGCAGTGGTGCATGCCTATAATCCCAGTGAGGATCGCAAGTTCAAAGCTAGCCTCAGCAACTGCAAGGTACTAAGCAACTCAGTGAGACTCTGTCTCTAAATAAAAATACAAAATAGGGGCTGGTAGAGTGCTCGCCTAGCACGTGCGAGGCCCTGGGTTCGATCCTTAGCACCACATAAAAGTAAATAAATTAAATAAAGGTATTATGTCCAACTACAACTAAAAAATAAATATTTTCTATAAATAAATATATAAATAAATATGCATGCAAAATAGGGCTGGGGAAGTGGCTTAATAGTCATGTGTCCCTGAGTTCAATCCCCAGTACAAAACAAAACAAAAACACAAAATAGGACCCTAGCGATAAGAATTCAATCAGGAAAAAGAAGGGTCTAAATGGTAAAGCAGAGATATCAGGAAACTATAACTGTAAATTATTAAGGTAAGCCTTTTTAATGATTGTTGCAGTGTTTAACGCAAATATTAAATCACCCCTAAAAAAGAAGCTTCCAATAGTTGAAAAGTAGAAATACACTACAGCTGAAATTCCATTGAGAGTCCTTATTTTATTCTACAAGCTGACAGCAGAAAAGGAAATGAGCTCTGGGCTACAACCAAGGATATGGAAACCAAAGATGCCACCAGGATAGGTGTGGTGAACCCTATAATACCAGCTACAGAAGGCTGAGGCAGGAGGATCACAAGTTCAAGACTAGTCTAGTCAACTTAGCAAGACCCTGTCTCAAAAGAAAAAGTGCTAGGGATGTATATCATTTGTAGAACACCCTGGTTTCGATTTTAATACTCCATACTGCAAAAAATTAAAACTAAAGATTACACCATAGTAAGCTGAAATACTTACAGGGAGTTTGGTGAAAGCCGGATTAGTGACATGCTTCCCAAAGGCATCTTCCTGGAACTGGAGAAGCTGTACCACAAGTCCAGACAGAGTTTTATTGGTAGGAGCATCTGCATGAACATACTGCAAGGAAAAGAAAGAGATTAAAGAACTGGTACATTTCATGAAAAAAATAAAGTCAATCACTCTCTAATACCTCCAAAGCACTGGTATTGTGGCAAATTTAATATGTGAGACATGCTCTCTGCTTTAAAGAGACTTAAAAAACACACATCTGTGAGTACTTAAAATAAAACTGGCCTGGGCGTGATGTCACACACCTGTAATCCCAGTGGCTTAGGAGGTTGAGGCAAGAGGCTCCATAGTTCAAGCCAGCCTCAGCAATGGTAAGGTGCTAAGCAACTCGGTGAGATCCTGTCTTTAAATAAAATACAAAATAGGGCTGGGGATATGGCTCAATGGTTGAGTGCCCCAGAGTCCAATCCCTGGTACCCGATAGATAGAAAGATAGACAGATAGAAAGAACGAACTGGAAAAATCAGGTGTGGTGGTACATGCCTATAATCCCAGCAACTTGGGAGGTTGAGGCAGGAAGATCGAAACTTTGAGACCAGACTCAGCATTTCAAAGAGGCTCTAAGCAAATTATAGAGACCCTGTCTCAAAATTACAAAAAAGGAAAAAAAAAGAACAGGAGATGTGGCACAGTGGTTAAGTGCCCCTAGGTTAAATCCCTGGCACCAAAAAAAAGAGAGAGAGAGAGAGAGATGGTGGTGGTATAACACTTAACTACTTACACTACCAATAAAATAAAATAAAATAAAAAGGGCTGAGAATATAGCTAAATGCTAGGCTGAGTTCAATCCCCAATACTGGGAGGGGGAAGAGGGACAAGAAAAGAAGAAAAAGTTGAAAACCTTCATTTGTTTTTTGGTGGTACTAAAAATTGAATCTAGAGCCCTGCACATGCTAGGCAAACACTCCATCATTAGCCACTTCCCAGACTCTTTTATTTTGAAACAAGGCCTCGCAAAATTTTCTAGGCTGGTCTCAAATCTGTGAAACTTCCACCTCAGCCTCTCCAGTAGCTAGGATGACAGACAGGCTTGTGTCTTCAGCTAATACCTTCTTTTAAATACACCGTATACCTTTTCATTTGTTTTCTATTTTGAGTCAGGGTCTTGCTAAGTTACTTAGGGTCTCATTAATTTGCTGAGGCTGGCTTTGAACTTGTGATCCTCTTGTCTCAGCCTCCCAAGTCACTGGAATTACAGATATGCACCATCACGCCTACATAAAACCTCCAATTTTGAGCAGGAAAAAGAGCTATGTTTCTTGACATATATCATATTTCATACATTTGATTTAAGTGGGTTATGAACTCAGATTTTTACCCCGTATACAGATTGTCAAGAATTATGTAATGTTTTAAACAACCAATAATAAAAATTTAAAAAAAAAGAGCTATGTTTCCACTTTGGTTTCACAAAAGATAAGGAACAACTTAATTTTTCTTTCTAGTAGTAAACCTCTTTTCAAATACCATCCAACATCTCAAGGTTAATGTGGTATATTTCTGTTGTTAAAAAATAACTTTTTCACCAGGCACCCGTAATCTCAGTGGCTCAGGAGGCTGAGGCAGAAGCATCTTCAAAGCCAGCCTCGGCAAATTAGTGAGGCCCTAAGCAACTTAGAAAGACCCTGTCTCTAAATAAAATATAAAAAAGGGTTGGGGATGTGGTCAGTGGTTAAGCACCTCTAGGTTCAATCCCCAGTACCAAAAAATAAATAAATAACTTTTTTCTTTTTAGTGCTAGAAATTTACCATCTTATTATAAACATTTTTAACTGATGTATTACAAAATACCATCAGCTGCAGAGTCTACAATTACTGGGCATTGAGTTGCAAGTTTTCAATTTGTGCTACTGTCAAAGACACAGAATAATATAAAAGGGCAATCTTTTTAGTATACTCTTTTTTTTTTTTTTTTTTAGAAAGAGTGAGAGAGAGAGAGAGAGAGAGAGAGAGAGAGAGAAAATTTTAATATTTTTTATTTTTTTTAGTTCTCGGCAGACACAACATCTTTGTTTGTATGTGGTGCTGAGGATCGAACCCGGGCCGCACACATGCCAGACGAGCGTGCTACCGCTTAAGCCACATCCCCAGCCCATAGTATACTCTTAAATTTTTTATGTGTTGAGATGTGTTAGTTTTCCACTATAAATGAAATAGCTAGTGTGACAATTATCTCTGGAAAGCTGGCATTTTCTTAAAATGCTTTACTTTATGTCAAGTATTTTAGACCTTAGGTCAGCAGAATCCAGTCAACTGCCTGTTTTCTGTGTCCACAAGCTAAAAATGATTTTTACATTTTTAGATGGTTGGAGGGAAAAAAATTTAAATACCATTTCTTAAACACTGAGCCACAATCCCAGTCCTTTTTAATTTTAATTAACTAATTTATTTGTTTGTTTGTTTTTGGTACCAGGGTTTGAACTCAGGGGCACTCAAACACTGAGAAAAATCTCTAGCCCTATTTTGTATTTTATTTAGAGACAGGATCTTACAGTTGCTTAGCACCTTGCTTTTACTGAGGCTGGCTTTGAACTCTCCATCCTTCTGCCTCAGCCTCCTGAGCTGCTGGGACTACAGGCATGCGCCACCACATCCAACCCTTTTTTATATTTTATTTAGAGATAAGGTTTCCCTGAGTTGCTTAGGACCCAAGTTACTGAGGCCCACTTTGAACTTGTGATCCTACTGCCTCAGCCACCAGAGCTGCTAGAATTACAGCATTAGCCATCACACCTGGCTAAACACTATTTCCTGACATATGAAAAATACACTGAAATTTCAATTTCCCTAAGTTTTACTAAAACACAACACGTTCATTTACATATGATCAATTTCTGTTTTCATGAAACAGCAAAGTAGCTGCAAGTGAGACACGAGGGTGAACAAAGTCTTAAGTAGCTGTTATCTGGCCTTTTTTTATATTTATTTTTTAGTTGTAGTTGGACGCATACCTTTATTTACTTACTTATTTATTTATTTTAATATTTATTTTTTAGTTTTAGGTGGACACAATATCTTTATTTTTATGTGATGCTGAGGATCAAACTCAGTGCCTCACACGTGCTAGGCGAGCACTCGACCACTTGAGCCACAACCCCGGCCCCTATTTATTTATTTTTATGTGGGTGCTGAGGATCAAACCCAGGGCCTCACACATGCTGGGCAAGCACTCTACCTCTGAGTCACAACCCCAGCCCTGTTATCCGGCCTTTTATGGAAAAATTTTGCCTGTCCCTTTTCTAAACCATTCATTTTTATCATTATAAAAAGCTTCTTTTAGCAGGGTATGATACAGCACACCTATAATCCCAGTGACTTGGTAGGCTAAGACAGAAAGATCGCTTACAAGTTTCAGCAACTTAGGAAGATCCTGTCTCAAAGTAAAAAATTAAAAAAAATAAAAAAAAGTGGTGAAGCACCCCTGGATTCAATGCCCAGTACCAAAACAAAAACAACAACAACAAACAAAAACCCTAACTTCCTTCAACATTACTTAAAAGGTGTGTTCTGTACAAATTTATTTCTTTATAGTCAGAAAGTGATGCATGTATGTCAAAGAGGAACTAAAACTGTGGAAACAAGTTTCACATCATTAATTAGACATGGATGATGTTAACTGTTAGTCTATAACTATGGTTCTCAAATTTCAGCATGGAACAGAATCTTCTATTATCAGCTCCATGCCCAGAATTTTTAATTCAATAGGTCAGGCCCAAGAAACTGCATTTCAAACAAGGAACAAGTTCTCAGGTGGTACTCCTGGCCTGGAAATCACACTTTAAGAATCACTGGACCTTTAAAAAAAAAAAAAAAAAAAATCCATTTCAGATATTATGTATCTAAGTGAAAAAATAAATTTTAGGGGCTGTGGCTATATCTCAGTCACAGAGCACTTGCCTCACATGAAGGAAGCAAGGGGGTTGGATCCTCTAGCATCACGTGGGATGGGGGAGTGTTTTAACAAAATGAATAAATTTTATCATAATACAAAAGTCAAAGATTGGTGGTATAACTCAATGTTAAGCTCCTGCTTAACACGGGTAAAGCCCTGAGTTGGATCCCATGAACCAAAAAAAAAGCAAAAAGTTAAGGAAGTCTGGGATTGAACCCAGTACTTCAGGCATGCTATGAAAGCTACTCTATCACAGTGCTATATCCCCAGATCATTTTTCTTTTCTAATTTTGAGACTAGGTCTCACTAAATTCCCCAGGCTTGGCTGGAACTTGCAATCCTCCTGCCTCATCAACATGAACAGGTGGGATTATAGGCATACACCACAATGCCTGAGTTGTGGGGTTTCCGGCAGGGAGATACTAGGGATTAAACTCATAGGCCCTCTACCACTAAGCCACACCTCCAGCCCTTTTTTTTCAATTTTATTTTTGAGACAGGGTCTTACTAAATGCCCAGGCTGACCTCAAACTTGTGATCCTCCTGCCTCTGCCTCCTGAGTCACTGGGTTTACAGGGATTCAACACCATGCCTGACTTTGGGGAGTTGTTTTAAGTACCTGACATAAGGCAGATGCTCAATTGTTCACTGAATAAATAGTAAACACATCAAAAAAATGGGGCTAGCAGGCATGGTGGCACATACCTATAATCACAGTGACACAGGAGGCAGAGGCAGAAGAACTGATTGCAAATTCAAGGCCAACCTGGGTGATTTAGTTAGACCCTACCTCAAAATAAAAAATAAAAATGGCTGGTGGTATAGCTTAGTGGTAGAGTGCTCCTGGGCTCAATCCCCAGTTTTGGGGGGAAAATGGAACTAGCAATGTCACATTTATTTCATATAATTGTTGAGATGTCTATAAATTGCAACTGCTCTGAAAATGCAATATTAAATGCAACAGAAATGTTTAGTCAAACTCATCAATATATATAGAAAGTAGAAATACAAGTCAAACTTAACTTTAACTTGAAAGCCTCAGGGATCACAGAGGAACTAAAACTGTGGAAACATTAGCCTAGACCTCAACACTGTGGGTCAAATGTGTCCGCCAGCCTCACAGCCATTTCTTCACCACCCAAACAAATCTCAAGATACCCAAGCCTAAAGCTACCCTCTTAAATTGGGGCCCAGATCAATGCACACTGAGCACTGGAAGAGAGAGAAATGACTATTATCATTTCCCACTCTATTCTTCCATACTCAAAGGAGCCTTCTGAGTAGTTTTTTCTTTACTAAAGGCCCTCCCCAGCAACAAAACAAAAACAGCTACATTTAAGACCCAAAGTATTGGTTGAAAGTAATATGATTTAAAAGAATTAACAAACTAGGTACAGTGGAGCATGTCTGTAATCCCAGCAACTCAGGAAGCAGAAGCAGTATGATCACAGGTTCTAGGCTAGCCTAGGCCATTTAGTGAAATCCTGTGTACTGGGGTTAAAGCCAAGGACCTTCACTACTGAGCTACATCCCCATCCCTTTTAAAGCTTTTTTGTTATTGTTGTTTATTTTTTTTTTTGGTACTAGGGATTGAACTTAGGGTGCTTTATTTTGTGCTACATCCCCAGACCTTTTTTAAAAAATTTTAAGACAATGTCTTACAAAGTTGCTTTAAGGCCTTGCTCAATTGCTGAGGCTGGCATCAAATTTGAGATCCTCCTGCCTCAGCTTCCACTGTTCCCAGCTATACCCTGTCTCATAAAAAAAATAAATAAATAAAAAAATAAAAGGGCTGGACATGGGCTGGAGTTGTGGCTCAGTGGTAAAGCACTTGCCTGGCATGTGTGAGGCCCTGGGTTCAATCCTCAGCATTGTATATAAACAAATAAATAAAATAAAATATCCATTGGCAACTAAAAAATATTTTAAAAGGGTGGGGGGTGGCTGGACATGTAGTTTAGTGGTAGAGCACCCCCTAGGTTCAATGCCCAACACCATAGGGTTCGGGGGTTCGTATACATTCAGTTTCCATAGGCAATTCCAGAAGCTCTGTTACTACACAACAAAAATAACCACTTGTATAAGAGAGATTAATATTCTTGTCTACTTATATGGAAATGAGAAAAATATATAGATCCAAATTTGATTTCAAAAGGGGAAAACTCTCTAAGTACCTAAAAATATAATTATTGTCTCTCACTTCCTCAAACTTCAGATAAGGAATAGTCCCTCGGGGGCTGGGGATGTGGCTCAAGTGGTAGCGGGCCCAGGGTTTGATTCTCAGCACCATGTACAAACAAAGATGTTGTGTCCGCCGATAACTAAAAAATAAATATTAAAAAATTATCTCTCTCTCTCCCCCCTCTCTTTAAAAAAAAAAAAAAAAAAGGAATAGTCCCTCAAAATACTATAGCATGGGGCTGGGATTGTGGCTCAGTGGTAGAGTGCTTGCCTAGCATGCATGAAGCACTGGGTTCAATTCTCACACCACATACAAATAAATAAAATAAAGGTATCAACAACTTAAAAAAAAAAGAAAGAAAATATCATAGCATAATATCAAAGGAACCCAAGATCCCTACCCATGCCTAACAACTGTCAAACATTGACAGGTCACTGAACTGTAGACCTTATATGAAAAAAGTTTGTATACCAGCTTATCTTTTCATTCATTCAATAAATATTTAGGCTCAGATAATCCTTTTGAGATTTGGATAGGTTTAAGTAAGAAGTGGCTATGAAGCTGATGTATAGAGTTCTAGGCTAATGATACCTCAGGTTTTAAAGACCAGGTTAGTTTTGACTTATATTTCTACTAATTATTAATATTGTTATTATTTGGTATCCAAATGGATGAGTTTTGACTAAATATTTCTACTGCATTTTCACAGCAGCTGCAATTCACAACTATTTGAAATAAATGTGATATTGTTCCCATGTGCCCCACCTCCAGTACTGGGAATTAAACCCAGGAACACTTTATCACTGAGCTTTTTGATTTTTATTTTTATTTCTGATTGCCACCGGGCACTCAACCACTGAGCCACATTCCCAGCCCTATTTTGTATTTTATTTAGAGACAGGGTCTGAGTTGCTTAACGCCTTGCCATTGCTGACGCTGGCTTTGAACTCATCATCCTTCCGTCTCAGCCTCCCAAGCAGCTGGGCCTTTTCATTTTCTGAGATTTGCCCACTAAGTTGCCGAGATTGGCCTTCAACTTGAGATCCTCCTGCCTCAGTCTTCCAAATCACTGGGATTTAATGTGCCACCATGCCTGCTATCTCCACTTTTATTGATGTACTACCTTATAAGGCAACCCCTTTCTAGTACACAGTCCTGACAAAGCCTTTGCCCCAATTCTATGTAGGGGAAGAAGAGAACTGAAGCGGTGCTCCTCAAATCTGCAAGCGGAGAGTTTTGGGCTATCTACTTTATTACACCATCTAAGACAGTCAGTCATTCCTGTAATATTTACATCGTGGGTAAATCTGAAAACGTTATAAACAAGCGCTTTAAGTCACAACTCTTGCAATCCGTTGATTCAGCAGAACTCACATTCCAAAGTATGAGAAACAAATCAGTGAAAAAAATTAAAAATAACTATTAAGAAAATAAAGGCAACATGAAATAGGGTGTTCTGGTATAAATGGGTCCTCCGGGAAAGGCTTCATTGAAGAACATATTTCATACAACCGATCTTACCTCACACCACACACCACCCAAAAGTACAATTAAGTGAAACCGTCACTTTTTAAGTCCTGAGGTTCTCCTTAGTACTGTATGCAGTTCATGCTACTAACGTACGTAATTAACTTCCGAGGTCACTCGTCCACAGTCCCTTAGCAAATCCTTCCTCACCTCACGCTGGGAAGCCCAGTCGCTAAGTAAAACTTGGGCTGCTTCAACCACACTAGCTCGGTCTCTAACGAACCCCGTTCGGCACACTCCAGGAGCTAACAAAAGGGAAGGTTCGCGCCCTCCGGAGCGCCTGCCCCCGGCAGGCCGGGAGCAGGCCGCGCGAGGCGGCGGGGGCGTGGCGGGCGGCGCCGCCTTTGTTGTCCCGCGCGGCTCCGAGGACGCCCGAGCCGCGCCGCCCCAGCCCCAGCGGCCCCGGCTGGCGCGCGCACCCACCTTCTTGTAGTGCTTGCCCAGCCAGACGCGCACTGAGTCCAGCTGAGATACCGTCTCCGGACTCTCCCAGAACTTGCCGGCTGGGCCCCCGTCCTTTCGCCGATAGGCGGCTAGGCCCGCGGCCGCCGCAGCGCCCCCTGTACCCCCTGCGCCCGCCGTCGCCCCCGGCCCGCTGCCCGCTGCCGCGGCCATCGTCGCCGTCCGTCGCCCCGCCACCCACCCCGGCCCTCGCGGTTTCCCGTCCGCACCCGCGCGCTCGACTGCCGCTCCGCCCCCTTCCGGTGAGGAAGCTCCACCCCCAGGCACTGGCGCCGCAACCGCAGCGAGCACGCGCATGCGCACACGTAGTACCCGCGCTGCAACTGCGGAAGCACGCTCCGCCTTCGTTTTCTGCCCTCGCCTAGGACCGCTGGGAGCCCATTTGCTTGTTGTCTCTGTAGAGTCAGTTCTCCAGGGGCTTGCTGAGTACGTCTACTGTCGCAACGAGGTTCTGCGTTATAGCCAGCTCCGCTGCCAGGAATGTCCTTAAGACGGACCGAGCGAAAAGCTATCTGGACTGCCTTCGCGCCGCAGACCCCGCGCCGAGAGTAGCTTCACTCTCCGGACACTTGTCTGGCTTCCAGCTGCGGGGCGTCCTTGACCTTACTGACTGGTTTCACGCTCCCGCCACTGGTCGGTTACCGCGATCTTCCCCCTGAGGCACTCCGCCTCAGGTCTTCAAAGTACTTTTTTCTTTTTCATCTTCTTGCCGTGGTGGGATTCAAACCCAGGGTCTCGCGCTTTACCAGCTCTTCAAAGTACTTTACACAACCCACCTGTATGGATTTGAACACGAATCACACTAACCACGACCCGGTATTTTTCTTGTGTACAGTTGTGTCCTCGCCTCCGGGACCAACACCTGTTACCTAATCGATGTTAGATAACTGTACATAAAGGCCATTATTAGTGGCAGGAAGGTTTTATATTACTTAACATAGTTTGGACACGATAGAGTTGTGAACATAATACTGTATGACCTGGAGAAAGTCACTAATTGCTTGTGAGAAGGTGTGAGGAGTCTTTCAGACCTTTTTAAAAATGAGTAAAATGAATGCCGGACCCGGTAGTGCACGTCCGTAATCCAGCGGCTGGGGAGGCTGAAGTTGGAGGATCGCGAGTTCAAAGCCAGCCTCAGCAATAGCGAGGCACCAAGCAACTCAGTGAGACCCTGTCTCTAAACAAAATACAAAATAGAGCTGGGGATGTGGTTCAGTGGTGGAGTGCCCCTGAGTTTAATCCCGGTACCAAAATAATAATGATAATAATAAATCTTTAAAATATATCAATCCCTAGTACCAAAAAAGAAGAAGAAGAAGAGTAAAAATGAGATCAGAGAGGACAAGCGAGAACAATTGAAACAAAGGCACTGAGAAGTGAAAGAATTCTTGGTGAAGTGCTGCTTGAGTCCATGGGGGATACAAGCTATGTGATTAGGTTGTGTAGTAAGTTTTGACTTTACTTTTAGACACTGGGACACTAGCTTTAACAGGAAATGACAGGATCAGGTTTATATATTAGGAAGATAGCATTATCTCTGTGGAGTGAAGGAGATTAGAAGAAAAAGACTAGAGAAAGATGACCTGATAAACTGTCTAGATGATAAGAAAAAAAAAATAGGTAAGTTAGAAATCATGCCCTCTAAAAGCTTATGCTCTAGAAATAATGATAGTTACTGGTATTTATGAAGAACATATATGCCATGCTCTGTGCAAAATTACTGCATAAAAGGAAACTGAGGCACAAAAAGGTTAACTAACTTGCCAGAAAGTTAGTTCTATCTAATGAGTCAAGATTTTTGGACCGTGGAGTCCCCCAGGTACATTGTTTCTATTAATAACTTCTGAGTAAAGTAAGGAAAACCCACTGGAGAAGTTCAAAAAGCTATTTAATTTACCTGGAGCTGTGGAGAAGGATGTTAGTTCTGCCAGGGAGTGAATCCAGCTTTTTTGCTCAAATAATTTGAAAAGCTATATTACCTCATTTTGTTTAAAAAAGAACATGAAAAAAATTCATCAAAAATTAAATAGTTGGGCTGGAGATGTGGCTCAAGCGGTAGCAAGCTCGCCTGGCATGTGTGTGGACTGGGTTCGATCCTTAGCACCACATACAAACAAAGATGCTGTGTCCGCCGAAAACTAAAAAAATATTAAGATTCTCTCTCTCTCTCTCTTTAAAAAAAAAAAATTAAATAGTTTTGCTGGATATGGTGGCACATGTCTGTAATCACATCTACTCAGGTGGCTGAGGCTGGCAGACTGCAAGTTCAAGGCCAGCCTGGGCCACTTAGGTAGACAGAGTCTCAGAATAACAAAAAGAGGATGTAGCTCAGTGGTAGAGCACTTGCCAAGCATCTGCAAGGCACTAGGTTCAATCCCCTGCACTAAAATAAATAAGATTGAGTTCCAGTAAAATTTGATTTACAAAAACATGGCAAGCCAGGTGCAGTGGCACACACCTGTAATCCCAGCGGCTTGGGAAGGCTAAGGCAGGAGGATCTCAAGTTCAAAGCCAGCCTCAGCAAAGGGACTCACTAAACAACTCAGTGAGACCCTGTCTCTAAATGAAATACAAAATAGGGCTGGGGATGTGGCTCAGTGGGTTGAGTGCCCGAGTTCAATCCCCAGTAACCACCCTCCCCCCACCCCACTAAAAAATACACATGGCAAGCTGTGTGCAGCCTAATAACACAGGAACACATTTGGCTAAGGCAAGAGAATTACAAGTTTAAGGTCAGCCTGGGCAACTTGGTGACACCCTGTCTCAAAAATAAAAACTAGCAAAGCATGAGGGAACATGCTTGTAATTTCAGCAACATCAGAGGCTGAAGCAGAAGGATTCCAAGTTTGAGGCCAACCTCAGCAATTTAGTGAGAACTTGTCTCAAAAACTACAAAGGACTGGGAATGTAACTCAGTGGTAGAGCACCCAGGAGTTCAATCCCCAGTACTGCAAAAAGAAAAAAAGTTTATTAAAAAATGATCTGATCAAAAGGACTTAAAACCAGCATACTACAGTAACACAGCCACATGAATATTTATAGCAGCTTAATTCACAATAGCTGAACTATGAAACCAACCTAGGTGCCCTTCAACAGATGAATGGACAAAGAAATTGTGGTATATATACACAATGAAATGTTACTCATCCTTCAGGAAATTATAGCATTTGTTGGTAAATGGATGAAACTGGGGAATATTACACTAAGTAAAATAAGCCAATCCTCAAAAAAACAAAGGCCGAATGTTTTCTCTGACATGCAAATGCTAATTCACAATAAATAGGGGGTGGGGAGGATATTGGTATTTTGAACTAGAAGGTGGGGAGTGAAGGGAAGGGAGGGTATGGGGGGAGGAATGATAGTAGAAAGAATCAGAGGTTATTACCCTGTGTGCACATATGATTACAGGACCTGTGTAATTCTACATCATGTAAAGCCAGATGAATGAGAAGTTATGCTCCATTTATGTGTCAAAAAGCATTCTACTGTCATGTATAACTGATTAGAACAAATTAAATATTTTTTAAAATGGCCTGGTCAAAATTGAAATATTTTTTTTCCAAAGTTTTCTTTTTTTTAAAAGAGAGAGAGAGAGAAAGAGAATTTTAATATTTATTTTTTAGATTTCGGCGGACACAACATCTTTGTTTTTTGTATGTGGTGCTGAGGATCGAACCTGGGTCGATCGCATGCCAGGCGAGCGCGCTACCGCTTGATCCACTTCCCCGCCCCCAAAATTGAAATATTTTAAATCAAAGACAATTCCCCCAAATAAAGTAAACAAATGAAAAATTTCCTAAGTCATAAAAAGATCTAATATTCTATTTCTCAAGTCGTTTTGTACTATTGAATCAGAATGCATGACTGTTCATAAACCAAAAAGCATGATATGTAGGTCTGTTGGTATAGAGAAAGTAAATTCAAATTGTTTATTCACAACACAGATTACTTCTGTGATCTCAGTATGTGTATTTCTTCCCACCAACAATCAATTATGCAACGAACACCAGGTATGTGTCCCCTAATTCAATTCTATCACTATCTGCCTGCAGATAGCATCAGATCCCACAAGTTGAAGACTCAGTCCCCAGGATTACCACTATTCTGCTTTATATGCCAGTCAAAAGCCCTAAGTTCTTTTACATGTGTTTCTGACTAATCAGCCATAAGTTGGGGTTCTTATAGTCTCCTCCTCTAATTTGATTAATTTGCTTTAGCAGTTTACAGAACTCAAGAAAACATGCTTACTGGTTTATTATGAAGAATATTATAAAGGATACAAATGAAAAGACAGAGCAAGCTATGAACAAAAGGATGAAGAGTTTCTAAACCTTCCAAGAACCTCTGCAGGTTACTCTGGAAGCTCTATGAAGGCTGTCCTTTCAGGTTTTTACAGAGGTTTCATTCATAAACATGATTGATCAAATCATTGGCCATTGGTTATCAACCTAACCTTTAGCTTTTCTTCTTCCCAGAGTTTGGAGGCTAGGGCTGAAAAATCCCAAGTCTCTAATCCTGCCTTGTTCTTTCTGGTGTCAGGAATCTGAAGTTACTTAGAGACATCCAGCCATCAGTTAATTCATTTGCATAAAAAGACACTATCATTTCAAAGTTAAGGATTTGGGGAGTTATGATGCCAGAAAATAGAAAGAATAAATAGGTAGTTCAAAAATACTATAGTACCTTTGCATGTTGCAAACCTGAGCTGCCCAGAAAATGCAAGCTCTCTGAATTTAGAATTAAGATGTTCCCAGGTTAAGGGGCTGGGATTGGCTCAGTGGTGGAGTACTTGCCTAGCATGTGTGAGGCATTGGGCTCAATTCTCAGCCCCACATATAAATAAATAAAAAATAATGGTCCATTGACAACTAAAAAATATATTTTTAAAATGCTACAGATTATACTTAATAAAAAAAATGTTCCCAGGTTAAGAGTGCCCCAAGCTGTTGTAGAGTACAAACAAAACTCTTCTCTGGCAAACGATAACATTCTTCTGGGTCTAAAGTTATTTCTAAGAATATTTTCTCAAATATATTGCCTAGGATACAAAGAAAACCAAGCACATGAGGAGAAAAAACAGTTGGTGGGAGAACCAGTAGAAATGAGACACGTTAACAGATATGCAGGAATATAAAACAACTTGGACTATTCATTTCTGAAGTTAAATACAAGCTTTGATTTTTATTATTATTATTATTTTAAAGAGAGAGAGAGAAAAGAGAGAGCGGACACAACATCTTTGTTTGTATGTGGTGCTGAGGATTGAACCTGGGCTGCGTGCATGCCAGGCAAGCACGCTACCGCTTGAGCCACATCCCCAGCCCTTATTATTATTATTATTATTACTATTTGCAGTACTGGATATAGAAATTATGATCCTCCTACCTCAGTCTCCTCAGTTGCTGGGATTATAATAGGCATGTGCCACCACACCTAACTGGTCAGGGTTTCTGGTTTTGGGAAATTTAGCCTGCAAGCTTCTCATGAGTAGGAAATTTTTCTCTATACATTTAATTTTCCCTCCCCAATGATTTGTGTAGGGGTTTGAGGATAGAACTCAGGGCCTTATGCACTCTAGTCAAGAGCTCTACCACTGAGCTATTTATAATCCAGGCCCCTCCCTAATGATTTTTTTGGTAACCTCTACTCAATCTGACATGAACCCCAGCCAGAAACAAATCTTACATTAGTCACCTGATACTCTGCTCCCACCATGAAAATTGGGAGACAGGGATCTAGGCCCCAAGTTAGAGGATAGCTTGGACTCTAAGGCCATGTCACAAAGTATACTACTTCATATAATCTGTATTTTCATGCATGGGTCAGTTGCAGTTTTTTTTTCAATCTTTGTTAAATTAGGGAGTCCCACTTAAATTTCTGTGCCCTAAATTCCTAATTCCAAGTAGCAATACTGACTGCAGTTGTTCACATTACTTGGGCTACTTCTCCCCACCTTCTCAATTACATTAGATTTAGGTTATAAAACTCCAAACTGCCTCTGCCTGTTTCTGAATCTATAACCCAGCATGATTATAACTTTTTTTTTTTTTTTTGTACCAGAGATTGAAACCAGGAGCAGTCAACCACAAAGCCACATCCCCAGCCCTTTTTTATATTTTATATAGAGACAGGGTCTTACTAAGTTGCTTAGGGTCTTGCTAAATTGCTGAGGCTGGTTTTGAACTTATGATCCTCCTGCCTCAGCCTGCTGAGCCACTGGGGTTACAGAAGTGCGCCACTGTGCCAGGCCTTGTGATTATTACTCCTTGGCTGGGGAGACTGTGGCAGAGGATCTAAAGTTCAAAGCCAGCCTCAGGAACTCAGTGAGACCCTATCTGTAAATTAAATACAAAAATGGGCTGGGATGTCGCTCAGTGGTTAAGTGCCCTGAGTTCAATCTCTGGTACCAAAAAAAAAAAAAAAAAAATCATAACAAGTTGAGGAGGTGGCTCAGTGGTAGAGTGCTTGTCTAGCATACACAAGGGTCTAGTAGCACAAAAACAAAACCAAAATGAGTTTTTTTTTAAAATGTATTTTTAGTTATACATGAACATAATACCTTTATTTATTTTATGTGGTGCTGAGGATCAAACCCAGTACCTCACACATGCTAGGCAAGCACTCTACCACTGAGCTACAAACCCAGCCCAGTTTTCACACACACACACACACACACACACACTCATACACAGTACATCTGAGTTTAATGTATTTAAAAATGTGTATATGGCTAGCACAGATTTGTTAATGGTTCCTTTTATAATCAGGGTCTAAATTGCTGAGATTGACCTTGAATTTATTATCCTATCTCAGCCTGCCACGTTTCTGGGATTACAGGTGTGCACTACTATAGGCAGCAAGCAAGAGTTCTAATATCATATTCTTTCAGGATTTTTCTTTTTTTTCTTTTAGGTAATGGGAATTGGACCTAGGATCTGTGCATGCTAGGCAAGTGCTCTACTACTGAGCTACATCTCAAGCCCTATTTTAAAAATTGAGACAGGGTCTTGCTTAATTGGTCAGATTGGCCTCAAACTTGCTCTTCTCCCACCTCAGCGTCCTGAGTAGCTGTGATTTCAAGTTTGGCTCTTTCAGTATGTTCTATGCTTACATAAACATACTTATAAACATATGATCTTGTTTAAAAAACACAATTGGGATTATAAACAAACCAGGCATAGAACTTGCCTTTCACTTATTAGATATTTTTCTATGTCTGTACACTAGATCAGACTCATTATTTTTAATTGTTGCAGCAATCTTCATTTAATTGAAATTGTTATGGGCTGAGTAGTGTCCTCCAAAACTATTCATTGAACCCTAGCCCCCAGTATGACTGACTGCATTTGGAGACTGGGACTTGAGGGAGCCAATTATGATTACATAAGGTTAAACATGGGGCGCTATAAGGGAAGATCCAGGTGTGGTGGCACACATCTATAATCCCAGCTATTTGGGAGGTAGAACAGGAAGATGGTAAGATGGTAAGTTCAAGGCCAGCCTGGGAAACACAGAACTTGTCTCTCTCTCTCTCTTTTTTTTTTTTTTTTTTTCTGGACAAGTCATTAAGCAAGATGCATTTATTGCCTAAAGAGATCTATATCCACTCACCCCACCTCTGAGAAGACCTCTTGAAGCATAAATAGAGAGGGGGGAAAAAAGCTTCAAGTGCCAGAGATATTCACCATGGCATTGTTTATAACAAAAACTGGAAGGCACCTAAATATCCAGCCAGAAGACAGGCGGCCCACAGGGGTGGGGGGTGGGGGGGTGTTCTGCATCTGGTCAAACACGGAGCCCCCATGGGTCACTGTCTCCAGGTCACCTGATGGAGGGTGAGTAGTAGAAACTTAAGGAAGCTCAGCTCAAAAGAAGGACCACTTTATACAGCTGAAGAGTGTCCCAGATTCAATAGCCAAAAGCATGGAGCTACCAACCTCTGGCCCCAGCTCCTCCCTGACAGTTTCCTCTGCTCACCAGTGTGGCTGCTCCATCCCCAGGGGTCACCAACTTATCCAGCTCATGCTCCCAATGGCTTGATTTAACCCTCTCCTGCTGAAAGAAAGAGAACTTAAGAAAAAAAGTCTTACACTGGTGGCACATTCCCATAATTGTGGCAACTTGGGAGGCTGAGACAGGAGGATTGTAAGTTCAAAGCTAGTCTAAATTTATGGAGGCCCTAAGCAATTTAGCAAGACTCCAAATCATAATAAAAAATAGAAAGGGCTGAGGTTTGGGCTCAGTGTTACATTCCCCTGGGGTTCAATTCCTGGTTAAAAAAAGAAAATAGCTGGGGGTGAAGCTCAGCAGTGAAGTGTATGCTTGAGGCCTTGAATTGATCCCCAGCACTCAAAGTAAAAATCTCTTAGGATCTCATTCCCAACTCTATTTTTTCTGTTCTAGCTTCTCTAAAGCCTTCACACTTACCTAACCTTCTGGACACACTGAATTATTGTGTGTATCCTAAAAATATAAAAATATATTCCTTATTCCACCTGGATATCCTTGCTCACAGCTGCTGCTGCTTTTTTTTTTTTTTTTTTTTTTTTTGTACCAGGGATTGAACTCGACCACTGAGCCACATCCCCAGGTCTATTTTGTATTTTATTTAGAGACAGGGTCTCACTGAGTTGCTTAGCACCTTGCTTTTTCTGAGGCTAGCTTTGAACTTGGGATTCTCCTGCCTCAGCTTCCTGAAACGCTGGGTTCACAGGGTTCATTTTGTCATTTACCCTAAACCACTGTAGCACTTTATGCCTGCTTTCCAACATTTCTTTCCTTTTCCTTCACACAATGTTGTAATTTTCTATATTAAATGCTAAGTAAGTTCCCTGAGGGCAGGTCTGTGTGCCCTCACCTGCTTAGCAACTTGACAAACAGCATGCTCAAATATTTGCTCAGGGAAATCTCTATCCTACACAAAAAAGAATCATGCCATGTTGAAAAGGGGTAATAACTTTTTTGTTTTTGTTTCTACCAGGGATTAAACCCACAGCGCTTTACCACTGAGCCACATCCCCGACCCTTTTTATTTTTTAGTGAGAGAAGATCTCACTAAATTGCTTAGAGCTTTGAAATTGTGATCCTCCTGTCTCAGCCTCCCTGGCAGCTGGGATTACAGGTGTGTGCCACCGTGCTCGGCAAAAATGGGTAATAACTATTTGAATAAATAATACTCATAATAAAAAATTTTTTAAAAATGCCAAAAAAAGTACTCAGCCTTATGTCCCACGGAGAAAAAAAATAATAAATATTTTTTTAAATTTATCTTTGCGACCGGTTCTTGCTACTTTGCCCAACCTGGCCTGGAACTTCAGATTCTTCTGCCTCAGCCTCCTGAGTAGCATGGATTACAGAGGCAGGCCATCGCGCCAGGATAAGAAATGCATGTGTAATTTGATTGGGTAGACACAAAATGACGGCATATGGTACTGATTCTCAATATGTATCGAAAGGCCACATCTTAAAAATATTGTCTTCCATGGGCTGGGGTTGTGGCTTAGTGGTAGCGCACTTGCCTGGCATGTGTGAGGCGCTGGGTTCGATTCTCAGCACCACAAATAAATAAATAAAGGTCCATCAACATCTAAAAAGAACTTTTAAAAAATTGTCTTCCAAGCTGTGACCTCCTGGTTCAGCCTCAGAGCTGCACTGTGCTCTCTGCTTTGGAAGCTTGGCCGCATGGGGCACGCACCAGCGCTTCACCTGCGGACTTGTGGCGCGAGATCCGACTGGTCTTCTGCCTCCAGAAGGCTGCGGGATTCTTAGACCGTTTCCCCGTGAGCAGCAAGCGCCACCTAGTCCTTTCCCTAGCTTTGTACAATTCATCACTTTGAGAGGCAAAACCGCTCACCTCCCTAAAAAGGCTTTAGACCAGGGGGATGAGGAATGGGAGCGCAAAATCGAGCTGCGAGTGAAGGCGGTGGCCACTGCTGCAGCAGGACACCGTGCGGGCTCAGGCGGCAGGTCCTTTACACTCGCTGCGGGCGCGAAGGGGACAAGGTATACCACGGTCTCTCTCGCGGCTGGAGCAGCAGCAGCACGAAGGCCCAGGGAGACCCTGAGCCGCCCGAGCACCGGAAGTCCCGCGGGAAGTTCCGCGCCCTTTTGGGCCCGATCGAGGTCCGGCCGCGGGTTGACCGCCAGCGCCACGAAACCAAGACGACCACGCGAGCAGGGGGGAGACCACCTCGCGTCTACAGCGCGCGGGGCCGCGCACGGAGGCGGGGCGGTGGCGCCGGGGCGGCCGGCGGGACTTCCGCCGCAGGACCCGGAAAGGCCGCGCCGCGGCTGGTGGGAATTGTAGTCCGGCTGCGGAGGGGGGCCGCGGCTCATGCGCCGTGCACCGAGGCTTGTTTCACATCTGTAACAACAGGTGAATTGGGCTTTTTATTCTCCCCTTTCGTGCCCCCCGGCGGAGCCTGCCGCGGCCCGGGGTGGTCGGCGCGAGACGGAGCCCGGGTCCGGCCGCCGGCCTGGCGGAGAGTGGGGCGGAGCAGCCAGCGGGCCTGAGGAGCAGGCCGGGCATCCTGGGCCTGCCCGCGAAGCCGGCCCGGCCGAGCTGGGGGCAGCCAGGCCTCGGCCTGCCGTTGCCATGGAGCCGGGCGGGGGCGGGGGCCAGACCGGTCCGCCGGGGCGGGCCTCGCTACCAGGGGCTCAGCGGAGGCCGCGGGAGAGGCAGCTTCATTTGTGCTACGACGCCTTCTCCTCAGGGGATGCTCAGTTTCCTCAAGGCAGGGCCTGGAGGAAGTCTCTCTAGTGCCCTGAGACCTTTGTTTGCCCCTCCTCCCCCGGTGCGGCCAGCGCCGCTGTTCTTGAGATGGGCCTGGTGCATTCTGGCCCCCCTGGTTTGCCCCCTTTTGCACCGACCTTGTCACTGGAGGAGGCCAAGGGGTGATGTGTTCTTTGTTTGCTGGTGGTGACTTGCCCCATTTTGCAGGGGAAGACCTAATGCATGTTGGGTCCTTTGTTTGCAGTGAACTGGAATCCCAAGGGTCCTCAAAACCCCAAGCCAGGAGTATGGCGTCAGCATGCTTGCTAGCTACTCCTCTTGTAGCAACATTGGTCACTTAATTGCGATTTTGCAAGGCAGAGGCTATCCCACTTTACAACCCCAGTCCTTAAGGGCTTGCCATGCACTGTAGTTGGTAGACTTCTGCAGGCCAGCTGCAGGCTCTGAACCCTGTTTTTGGTTGCAACTCATGGACCAGAGTGAAATGAGACATTATTTGATGGTTTCTCTTGAAGTTTCTTAGAAGGTATGACCCTGCTATCATTGTGGATCTTTACAAAATCTTGTAATTTACACTTAAATCCCAAGAGTCTCGGCATTTCCTAGAGGGAGGACTATTTTCCTGATGGATAGATAATTTAGGATTTATGGTAGTGCTCTTTTCTTGAGCATTTTATCCTTTGGTGCATTTTCTCCTTATGTAGGTTGTCCCTCTACCTCCCAAAGATAGTTATTCTCCAAGTGTTTTAGTTTTTATAGTTGTGGTCCACCGCTGTTGGATCCTTCTTGTCCCTTTCAACCTTTGAAAATGTTAGTATAAAATGTTGTCTTAGGGAATGAACGTGGTGCATTTAGTCAGCAGCCTGATATCCTGAAAGTAAGTAATGTCAGCATGGAAAGTTTTGGAGTCAGAATACTTACATGCAGATTTCCATTCTACTTTGAGGCTGCTATGAGATCTTGGATGAGTTGTATAAATTATGTTTCAATTTCCTTATCTGAGAAAGAGAATTCCTCCCTCACAAGGTAGTTGCATGGATTAAATGGGATAAAATCTGTAGTTGTACTTTTTAAACCATAAAAATGGTATTCAGTATTGATTTTTTATTTTGCCAATCTGGGGCAGTGTATCAGCCTGTTTACCTTAGGTTTATATTACATTCATTATGGGATTATAATGAAAACTGAAGCAGGTTTCACTCTGGGCTTGGAGAAACTGCTTCTCATGCCTACAAACCCTTCTTTACCTTGACATCTCCTTCTTGGTATCTTACAGGTGCTGGTGTAGGACAGCTCACATTTGGTGGGTCTAGAATGGGTCATGGCAAGTCCTGAAGTGAGGCCATTGTATTTGGTGTATGTGTTTCATACCACTAACAAAACTTGTCCTTGTTGTTAGAGTTAGTAAATGAATTTCTATGATTGGAGCACCTTTGTTTCCCTGTGGGGGCCGTCACTCTAGTGACCCAGCATCATACTTCCCAGGAGGAGGCCCAGCCTCGGGATGAGGAGTAGCAAGGAGAGAATTCAGCTCCATTTCAAAAGCCTACAAAATCTGAGCCCATTACTGCTTTTATAAGGTAAGTTGATTTAGCCAAGCTCAGAGCAATGGTGGATCCATGCTGAGCCACACTGAAAAGGAAGAGGCATGTGTTAGGTGCATTTGTGACTGTCTTGGAAAAGGAATGTCATTCTTAATTAGTCGTTGTGAAATCTCTCAGAAACATTTTGTTGTAAGTCTTTTGAAGTTAAGATGTGTTTCATTATGTAAGAAATCTTGACAATAGAATTTTACTTATCTCTAAATTACTTAAGAGATGCTGAATACAAAGTTTAAAGTTTTTTAAAATTTTTCCCCCCTTTGGTACACCAGGGATTGAACCCCATGGGTGCTTCACCACTGAGCTACACCCCAGCCATTTCTTATTTTGAGATGGGATTTTATAAATTGCTGAGTGTCTTGCTAAATTACTGAAGCTGGCCTTGAGTTTGTGATCCTTCTGCTTTAGCTTCCAGAGTTGCTGGGATTACAGGGGTATATCTCTCTGCCTGGCTAGGATCAAAGACTTTTTTTATTTATTTGTACTGGGGATTGAACCCAGAGGTACTTAACCACTGAGCAACATCCTCAGCCCTTTTTGTATTTTATTTAGAGCACTGAGTTGCTTAGTGCCTATCCAAGTTGCTGAGGCTGGCTTTGAACTTTCGATCCTCCTCCCTCAACTTCCCCAGCTACTGGGATTATAGGAGTGTGCCATTGTGCGTGGCAGATCAAAGACTTTTTAAAAGCAAAACCTAGAGAGTCTATTTACTAGCAAATTAATTTAAATTTTCTTTTTTTTTTTTCTGTTCATTTATTTTGTTTTATGGTATTGGGGATTGATCCTAGGGGCTCTCTACCACAGAGCTACAACCCTACCCCTTTTTATTTTTAATTTTGAGACAGGGTCTCACGAAGTTGCCCAGGCTGGCCTCGAACTTAAGATCCTCCTGCCTCAGCCTCCAGAGTAGCTGGGATTACAGGTGTGTGCCACCAAATCTGGCCAGAATTGTTACTTTTTTTCCTGTTATCTGTAGGTCTGTTCATCTATTGTATGTACTGACAAGAAAAATGCACTGACAAATTGGCCAGTAATCATGCTATAATTTAATATTTGGTATTTCATAGAGATTCCTCTATGAAAACTTTGTTCTGAATCACTGTTAGTTGTACTTTGATACCATCCATCAAATCTCATTCTTAGGGGCTTGACTAGGTTTTATGAAACTTCAGTAAACCAGTTTGTCCTTCAGACAATCCTCAGTCCCATTTCCTGATGCCCTATGAGACAGGGGATCTGTGTTGAACTCAGTTTCCTCTTGGAAGTCCCAAGGAAATCTCTTAAGTATTGTAATGAGATGGAACTATATATCTGTCATTATGAAATACATCCCTTTCTTTCTAACAGGGCTCAGGGAGTTTTTGGACAGCAAAAAGAAAAAAGCTGTCAGTTAGAAAGAAGTAAGGACACATCATTACTCTAGAATGGAGCTGGCCTTCCCATCCATAAGACTGGGGAGCAGCAGTGGGACTCGTAAAGAGCTTCATATTTTTCACCTTCTGCAGAAGTTGTCTGTGTGGGCCCCTGAACCAGGAATATTAATTGTTGCCTTTTGACCCTACTTCTCAGGATTCCAGCTTTCCCTCCTGGCCAGAAATGTTCAGCTTGGACTCATTCAGAAAAGGTAAGAATGTCACTGTGCTTGTGACTCCAAGCCCCTGTGATGGGCAGCTATAACCAACAGGGGTGACTTTCCCAAGTGCTTTCCTAGCCTTCCTTTCCGTTGTCTTATAACCTTTGTGTGCCTCCCCTTGCCTTGGCATCTGTGTGTATTTGCCATTGTCCCCATAAATGCACTCTCCCACATACTTAACTGCTTGGTGAAATCTGGCTTGTTTTTCTAGGATAGAATTTAATTTTATTTATGTATTTTTGATGCAGGGCATTGAACCCAGGGGTACTAAATTGCTGAGGGCCTTGCTAAGTTGCTGAGGCTGACCTTGAACTTGTGATCCCTCTGCCTCAATCTCTCAAGTCACTGGAATTACAGGCATGTGCCACCTCGCCTGGTTAGGCTAATATTTTACGCCATTTCCTCCATGAATCTTCACTGATACTGTTGACTAAATGCAGTCCTTCTCCAACTTTCTTCAACATCATATTCATGTTGTCTTGTGTTTAGTCTATTCCAAATTAATCTTTGTATCATTAGATTGGCAGCTCCCTGCAGCCTGGGCTTGTGCTCTTTTATCATCCATAGTACCTGTCATAGCATTTTGCACATGGCAAGCCTTGGTAAACACTAGTGAAATAGATCAAGTTTTTGTTATATTAGTGGTCCTAGAAACTCTGGCAAGTCTTGAAATTAGTGGATTCCTGCAGGTGAGGGTGTTGCTTAAGCAGAACTGATGTAACTGGTGAGAATTTTGGGGGCCAGTTCCTAAAGAACTTTTATGTCTTAGACAGGCACATGGCTTTTTTCCTTTAAAGGAATAAAGAATAAAAGGCATATATTCTGTATTGAAGCCCATTCTGAGGTTCCTGAGTGTGTTTTACAAATAAATGAGAACCAGAACAGAACTTCTGTAACTACTGATTAAATAAATCCTCTCAATTGTGTCTCTGTATGTTCCTAGAGGCCTGGGAACCCTGGGCAAGTGATTCCCTTTGTAACTCACTGATTGGGGCCAAAAGGAGAGCTGGATGTATCAAGGCAGAGCAGCCTCCTGCCTTGTTTGTCTTCAGTCACTTTGTCTGTATTCATAGCACTTGAAACAATTAGTTTCTATTGTCCTAGGTTTTGTTTTTTTTTGTTGAGGAGGGGTGCTAAATAAGAAGGGAAAATTTGAAGTTGAGATAAGGATGGACAGTACATTTTTTGAGCTGAAAATTAAATATTATTTAATTGCTTTGTGTTTACTCACTAGCCAGTGGGCTTTGTTGTCTACCCACTTGAAAAAGGTGGGTGCTGATACTTCTCTGATGATGAGAGTATCTCTGAATGAACAGTACTGGTTTTATAAAGAGATGGAGAGCCCGATAAGATCGTGGTCCTCGTTTTTTCACATTTTTTTTAACTCTCCAGCATGATAGGGAGGTAGACTAGATGAGAGAACTTGGCAAAATTCCTTTTCAAGGTTTGTGATTTGACTTTCTATTTCAGAGATTGGTTTGACTTATAGTTTTCATTAGCAGTGGCATCTTTAGTGCTTAGTTTTGTGGGAGACAGTGTAGCATTACTGAGTACAAGCTCTGGATTTAGGTGCCTAGTTCTCATTACAACTTGTCCCTCATTGTCTGTGGGAACTTTAGGCAGGTGACTGAGCCTCTCTCTGCCCCACTTCCTCACAGTACCTGTTTCACAGAGTTGTTCCAAGGATCAGATGAATTAATACATGTAAAGAGCTTAGAACAGGGCCTGACCCCTCGTAAACTCACAATCCCCATTATTATTAAGTAGCTTCGGGATGTACTAAACTCTGATTTTGGACCTTACCTTCTGCACAGGAAAAGTCTCATATACTTCTCAGCAATCATTTTATGCTTGAAGATCTAAGGGAAAAAAATAGTTAGAAAGAGTTGCTACCTTGAATATTTTTCTTTGGGGAAATCTATCTTTTCCTGACTCTAAGGCTGAATGTCCTCTCCTGTCTTCTGAATACTTATAACACTTAGAGTTTGTATCATAACCTTGGCAGTTGTTTGTGTGTGGCCTTGACACCTTTATTGTTGTAAAGGACTCTCTCTCTCTCTTTTTCTTTTTTGGTACCAGGGATTGAACCCAGAGATTCCTAACCACTGAGCCATATCTCCAGCCTTTTCTTTTTCTTTTTCTTTTTTTTTTTGAGACAGTATTTTTTTTTAATATATTATTTTTTAGTTGTAGATAGATACAATATCTTTATTTTATTTTTATGTGGTGCTAAGGATTGAACACAGGGCCTCGCATGTGCTAAGTGAGTGATCTACCGCTGAGCACCAGCCCTTGAGACAGGGTCTTGATAAGTTGCTTAGGACCTCAGTAATTTGCTGAGCTGGCTTTGAACTCTGGATGCTCCTGCCTCAGCCTTCTAGCCATTACAGGTGTGCATGCCCACACCCAGCAGGTGTCATCAGTCTTTTTTTTTAATATTTTTTTTTAGTTGTAGTGGACACAATACCTTTATTCTATTTATTTATTTTTTATGTGGTTCTGAGGATCGAACCCAGGGCCTCGCACATGCTAGGCAAACACTCTACTGATGAACCACAACCCCAGCCCAAGGTGTCATCAATCTTGAGAGGAAATATAATGTGAAAAGTTTGAGGCTCTTGATAAGTTTGTCTGGGGTTCATTTCTGTTTTCTACTCAACATTAGCAAGATCCTATTTCCTGCCTCCTGTCTTCCACAGTGTAGTGAAAATATTTGAGATGATGTAGGAAAAGAACCTGATTATGGTCTATGCCCAGCATGTGAATCCCTTAGTAAATATGAATAGGTTGATCTCTTTGGGGTACTGTTGATTGAGGACCTGCGAATGTGTGAGGCATGAGGGCGATGACAACTATTTCAGAGGTATTCCCTAGTACTCAGGAACCACCTGGGATGGGACCTTTCACAGTGCTGATGGAAATAACTATAGCAGTTCCACATGGATTGTGGACAGTAACCCACTGGGTCTTGTGGCTGGTTACCATTTTTCCTGTTATGTAATCCAACAGAGCTGCCAGCACTTCACATCTGCAACACTCATGTGCTTGGTGATTTACCTGTTGCTACCTTCAATGGTCTTCCAACCTTATTTTCTTTGGCAGTGATGGGGATTGAACACAGGGCCTTTAGCATGCTAGGCAAGTGCTTAACCACTGAACCACACTCCCAGCTCCCCTTTCTAGAATCTCTCTCTTTTTTTTTTTTAAACATTTTTATTTTTAGTTGTTGAAAGACCTTTATTTTATTTATTTATTTATATGTGATGCTGAGAATCAAACCCAGTGCCTCACACATGCCAGACAAGTGTGCTACTGCTGAGCCCCAGCCCCAGCCCCTCTAGAATATTGATATAGGTATCTGAATTCTCAGCAGCAATGCTGTCAGAATCAGGACATGAAGAACAAGCTGAGTCTTCTACAGTCAGCACACAACTTTAAAAACCACTGAATCAATATCAAGAATGTGCATTTTTACTCCAGTTGTATGGTTAGTTTTCAGTGATGATGTTGTGGGATTGTTAACAATTTTCTTCCAGTTACTACAAATGCTTCATGAGATAATAAATAATGATCAAATCATTTACTCTATTTTGTTTCAATCTAGCATCCTGAATATGAATACGAATCCTCTTCAAACAGGAATGGAGAGGTTGAGCTGGTCATTTGCAACCTTAGCTTCAAAGGAGAACTGGAATTAGTTCTAAAGTAAAAAAAAAATTTTTTGGCACTGGGGATCTTTGGGGCACTCGACCACTGAGCCACATCCCCAACCCTATTTTGTATTTTATTTAGAGACAGGGTCTCACTGAGTTGCTTAGCTCCTCGCTTTTGAACTCGAGATCCTCCTGCCTTAACTTCCTAAGCTGCTGGGATTACAGGTGTACACCATCATGCCGGGCTGCTACAGGCATTTTTGCTGTGATGCCATACATATTTTTTGGAAAATCACATACCTATAATAGCTTCATTTTTTTTTTTTGAGATAAAGGAAAAAGAAGTTTTATTAATTTTCTAGCAAATGAGAAGGCAGCAGACTCGTGTCTCAGAGGTCATTGCAATTCTATCAGGAAGAGAAGAGGGCTTTCAAACAGGGGGATACAAAGGCTAAGTTCCAGGTGTGCATATCAGCAGTCATAATTGATATCCAAATGGTAGCCTTGATAGTTAGCTCTTTCTTGCATCTGCTGGTACTCTCTTTCTAGTATGGATTTCTTCATTCCTGTGGTCAGTGATCCGAAAGAAGGACAGATATCTTGGCCTAGGATAGGAGGAATGTTAATGGTTTCAGAGATCTCAGTATATAGAGAGATCGCTCTATTCCTTGAGGCTCAAGGTGAGAGGCAGAACATCATGAGGGAACAGTGTGATTAGGAAGCAGAAAGCCACAACTTTAATATCTTTTTTTTTTTGGAACTAGGGATTGAATCCAGAGGTGCTTAACCACTGAGCCACATCCCAGCCTTTTTAATTTTTTTTAGTTGTTGATGGACTTTTATCACTTTCTTTCTTTCTTTCCTTCCTTCCTTCCTTTCTTCCTTCCTTCTTTCCTTCCTTCCTTCTTTCTTTTCTTTCTCTCTCTCTCTCTCTCTCTCTCTCTCTCTCCCCCTCCCTCCCTCCCTCCCTCCCTTCCTCCCTTCCTCCCTTCCTCCCTTCCTTCCGCTGAGAATTGAATCCAAGGCCTCATGCTTGCTAGGCAAGAACTCTACCACTCAGCCCCAGCCCCCCTGCTCTTTTTTAAAAAAAATGTTTTTTGTAGTTAAAGGGTCTTGATTGAGTTGTTTAGGGCCTCACTAAGTTGCTGAGGCTGGCTTTGAATTTGTGATCCTCCTGCGCTAGTTTCCTGAGCCACTGAGATTACAGGCATGTACCACTGTGTCTGGCTACATCTATTATATCTTAAGAGGGCTTTTGAGAAATATGGAGTTGTGTGCAAATGCAACTGTGACTTTATGACCATAATATGACAAAAATAGTCAGTGGTGCCTGGGGAAGATGCTTTGGACCACCAAGGCAGGGAGCTCACTATGATGCTAAAAATGTGCAAAGTGTATTCTGATTGGAACAAATCTAGCAGTTGCTGTGGCAGAACAGGTGGAAGCAGAGCTCTGAGCCAGGGGGGCTGTTGGGAGGGAGTGTGCTGCTGGGAATATAGAGGAAGAAAGCTGTGTTCAGCTACTTGATTCCGCATCCCCAAATTTTTTATATATATATATACATATATATATACTTATATATTTTTTTTTAAAGAGAGAGGGAGAGAGAGAGAGAGAGAGAGAATTTTAATATCTATTTTTTAGTTATCGGCGGACACAACATCTTTGTTTGTATGTGATGCTGAGGATCGAACTTGGGCCACACACATGCCAGGCGAGCACGCTACCACTTGAGCTACATCCCCAGCCCCCCAAATTATATTTTATATAATTTTATTTTTTTATTTTTATATTTTTGGTACAGGGTATTGAACTCAGAGGAATGTAACCACTGAGCCACATCCCTAGCCCTGTTTTGTACTTTTATTTAGAGACAGGGTCTCACTGAGTTGTTTAGCCCCTCACTTTTGCTGAGGCTGGCTTTGAACTTGAGATCATCCTGCCTCAGCCTCTCTAGCCTTCCCCATAATTTTTTTTTTAAAGAGAGAGGGGGGAGAGAGAGAGAGAGAGAATTTTTTAATATTTATTTTTTAGTTATTGGCGGACACAACATCTTTTGTTTGTATGTGGTGCTGAGTATCGAACCCGGGACACACGCATGCCAGGCGAGCATGCTACCGCTTGAGCCACATCCCCAGCCCCTTCCCCATAATTTTTTATTGGTGCATTATAGTTGTGTAAACTGATGGGCCCAGTGGGGCAAAGAGAGCAAAGAGCTCATGCATCTTCTCTCCAGTCTAGTGATTGTAACATAATTTCAGCAATTAGGTGATTTTCACAATCTTAGGCCTTCCTATCCCTGCATTTCCACTACTCACGGAAGACTCAGTGAATATCTTTTTATTTTTAAGGCTACTGGTCATTGAATTCAGAGCCCTGTACATGTATTCTACCATTGTGCTACACCCCATGCTCAGTGAATATCCTGATTGTAATTCACGTATCTCAAAAATTTGGAGCTTCTTAAAAATATACTTGGGACATGCAGGGTGGTGTGTGCCTTGAAATCCCAGTGATTTGGAGGGCTGAGGCAGGAGGATTGCAAGTTCAAAGCCAGCCTCAGCAAGTTAGTGAGGCACTAAGCAACTCAGCAATTCCCTGTCTCTAAATAAAGTACAAAAAAGGGCTGGGGATGAAGCTCAGTGGTTAAGCACCCCTGGGTTCAATCCCCAGGAGCAAAAAAAAAAAGTGCTTGGTTGGTAATTAATAAGTAGCATTTAGTCTCCAAATGAATGGAAATATTTGGAATGGCAAGTGGTTCTCTTTTGAAAAGAGGGAGAATTCTAGTAAGTATGGATCTGTTTTTAATCCTCAGGCTGGACCCACTGATCAATTAGCCCCTTTGTTTCCCTGTTCTTAGCAGTAATAATTTGAAATTTGGTGGCTAAGGGGAATCCATAGTAAATGAGCCAATGACTACTATGAGTGGAAGACAGTGGTTCTTTGGAATTACACAGTCCCATGGCGTTCATCTTTCAACTGTTTTATTATCTTATGCTCATAAGTTAAGTCTGTAGCAAAGCATATAGAATGTGTGTTAAACCCATGGAAGCTAGTTGAGGAGTGAGAAACAGTTTGCAGACTTTTTGAGAGCTAACAATCTCTACAAGGTTATCATGTGTATTTATATGATGTTTTCCTTATCTGTTTATGACTCATACATACACATTTATATATATATATGTATATAAATATGTATACACACACATATGTATGTTGTATCTATATATGATAATTGCCTTTTTTCTGTGTGGCATTGTTGTCATTGTTTCTCAGAACCTGTGACTGGTTCCCAGTGCTGCCCAGAGCGCCTTGTGGATACTCTGAGGTGAGCCATTTCCAGGGGCTGTACTGTGAGGACTAAGAACATGTTGCCTTGATGTCCTCTCTCTTCCTCTAGATCGGGCCCAGCACAGGCAGCGTCAGTGCAAACTTCCCCCACCCCGCCTTCCACCCATGTGTGTCAACCCTGCCCCTGGAGGGACCATCTCTCGAGGTAAGGGAGGAGCCTTGCCTCCAGCAACAGCTTGGTCCAGGGTCTGTGGGGAGGTGGGTGGTAGAGAAAGCCCTGGTTCCAGGGCTGTGGACCTCCTGAAAATATTTGGGGGTGGGGTGCTTAGCAGAGCTGATGGAGCCCTGAGGGAGAGAAGACTTGGAATGTTCTGGATTTTTCTCATGATCCTTATTTACATGGCTTGGACCTATAGTCTCCTTGGGCCTCCTTGTGTGGCCTGGAAGAAAGCCTATTCTCAGTTGGGTGTTCAGTACCAGCATGGAGAATCTTCTAGGTTCCTAGGAAGTCCCTGGCTCTGGTGGTTCAGAGAGAGCAGGTATTTATAGCAGGGCCAGAACAGAGAGTCTTGAGTCAGCCTAGGGCCTTCCATCTTGGGGGCTTTGGGGATACCCAGGAAATCACTTCCCCATCTTCCTCTAGTACCTCAAAGCACTTTACTGACATTAAAATCTGCCTCCCAGTCCTTTGACAAGGTGGGCTTTCCTTTTGTTAAGGGAGAATGTCAGTGTACCCTGCTGAGTGACAGTTTACCTCAGCTCCTGCTAATACCCAGGGATAGATCTAATAATAGGACCCAGAGAATCAGTTTTGCACATGAGCATCTCCTCTCTTCCCTCAGGTTTAGATCTTTTCCAGGTCTGCCAAGTCCAGTGTCCCTCACAGCTCCTCTTCTCTGCCCATAGACTGCCTGTTCACATCCCTCTGCCTAAGTAGAAAGAACACTATTTTAGGTCATAGAGTCTTTGCCTCATCTGGAGAGAGCCTGTCTACAGGACGCTCTGTCTATAAAGTGCTTTGAAGGTCAGGGGGTATGTGGGAGAATTGGGCACCTCAATTTCTGTGGCACATGCTACTGCCATGTTCCTAGCAGTTTCAGCATGAGCTGTTCTCGCACTGCAGTGGCCTTGACCCTCCTCAGCAGTATGGGACAAGTATTTCCAGCCCCTCTGACCACTTGACTTAGGTTTTAAAGAAATGCCACCCGCTAAGTTGCCAAAACAAGAGTTGATTGCCCTTTTTTTTTTTCTTTCTTAAAATGCCCTGTAACTCGAAAAGGCTGAACGTTAACATTTCCAACATGGCAGGTGAGTGGCTCTCAGAGTGTCAGATGTGCTGTGGCTAAGCTTAAAGATGGTTAGTTGGGGATAACCAAACAACTGGCCAGGCAGTGCCTCTTTGAGCTCCTGCTAAGGAGGATGCCTGCTTGTGGGATGGGCAGCTGCCCTTGTGGGGGCAGGGATACACATGGATGCTCCTTGGCCTTCTCTTTTTCTCTTTCTTAGTGAGAAAGTGACCCTTAACTTTTTGGGTAGCTGGAACTATAGGTGTGTACCACCATGCCCAGCACTGCCATACATACTCCTCCTATTGTGTGGCAGAAATAGTCTCTTTTGTGTTTTGATAAGGAAAACTGCCCAGAAAATGGTGGCCTCTTGTATTGAGCACAATGTCCATCAGAGTCAGATTTAGAACTGAAAAACAGAGTTCAACTCCTTTACTAACCTACCTAACCCATTCTACTGCCAATGTTCTAACAAGGCTTCCTTCCAGGATCAAAGGTAAATAAATAAAAAACTCACCTCTGAGTGTTCCCTGTGCATTTTCCCCACTTACCTAGAACTGAGACATAGAGCACTAAAAAGCGTCATGGGATTGCACTGCTTCTATCAGGATTCTGGGGACCACAAAACTGCTTCTTCCGATCCATTCCTTCATACAGGGAATATGTGCCTCCTCTTCTTAATGTGGTTTACTTCAAGGCATGTGTGGGTACACATGTGGAAGGGAAAGCCCTGAAGATAGGTATTCTGGTAGCATGGTTAAGGTGCTCTTTTGGCCACGGTAACTTCTTTTACCCTTTTCATTGCTAGTTATGTTGACCATTTCTTGTCATTTTGACCATCCATCAAATATCTAACCAACACTGAGTAAGTTGCCTCATGTTGGTTGAGACCGTGGTTTCTTTAGGTGTTGGTCCCTCTCACTTTCCCTCCAAAAGTTCTTTGGTATACTCAAAAGGCCTGGACTATCTAGGGCTTCCTCCTATTGCCTTTTTTGGGGGCCTCCAAGGTTTGGGTTTCTATGATTCCACCTATGAATTCAGCAGATCCTTCCTACCTTAATTCCACGATGCTAGATATAGTTATTTACATCTGAGTACCAGATGTCATGCGTTATCCAAAAGTAGACAGAGATATCTGAGCCAGTAAGCCCTTTCTTTCTGTTTTCAGAACTAACTTCCTTTTTCATAGGCAAAGGATACAGCTAAATTTCCTCCACGAACATGGAGGGGAAGGCTTAATGTTGGTGGAAAGGAAGGGAGGCACATCCAAACCCCTCTCACTTTCTTCCAAGGGCTCTGGAATAGAAGTTGGCAAACTTTTTGTAAAGGGAAGAGAGTATATATTTTAAACTTTGTGGGTCATATGCTTTCTGTTGCAGTTATTTAACTTTGCTATCATAGCATGAAAGCAGTAGTAGATAATGAACTAATGAGCATGGTTATGTTTCAATAAAGCTTTATTTGTAACAATAGGCAGTGGGCTCAATTTGGTCTGCAGGGTATAGCGTGGCCAACCCCTGCTCTGGACCAACGGAGAGAAGATCACAGAACCAGCAGGGTTTCAAGAACTGGTCTAAGGAATTTCCCTCATTTTATAAAAGTGAATGGAATTTGTGGAGAAGAAATACTTGCTCAGGGTGACGCCAGCTATTAGAACTCAAGTGAAGTAATGAAGCAGGAGCAAGAGACAGAGCTCCCTTCAGGACCAACCAGTTACTTGGTGTCACTTCATTTTTTTAAACATAAAATTTCAATCATCTGTTCAAAAAATGTTTTTAAAATAGAGAAAATGGTAGAATGAACCCCATCATATATCACCAGCTTGAACAACTAACAACTCATGGCCAATCTTCACTTCCTTCTCTTTATTCCTTTGAGAGCATATCCAGGAAACCATAGCATTTCAGCTGTAAAGTGGCTGTCAGAGCGGAGTGCTGTGGTGAGGGTTTTCTAAAGCACTGAGGACGGCCCAGGCAGATTTCCAGGTGGAGTTTTTATGTCTAGGCTCTTTTCTCCTTTAGCTTTGATAAAACACAATTTTCAAAGTGTGTCCTCAACTACTGTCTCCCCTACCTGACTTGGTAGACTTTTGGATTCTTTTGAAGAAATTTGAACTATTAGCGCCCTTGAAAGCTATTCCTGAAGCTGGGTGGAACCTAGCTTTGAGCAACTTAATGAGCCACATGGCCAAACACAAAACCCTTGGAGAATTATGTCCTGCTCTACAATGGATGATGTGGATAGGGGTATTTGATACAGATGGTGATGTTCCCTTATGACAATCACTGTGTCTGATACTTGCTGTCAAAGCCTTCTTCCCTTTTGCCCTTTTCCTGGTAAAAACCCACTGGCAGATAATTGGGAAATTGGAGTTGAAGCCATACCATCTGTCTGGTCTGTCTCCAAGGAACCTTCCCCTGGTTGTTTCAGACCTTCAAGGGTAGGCATTTCTTTAGAACAGAGCACTCTGTAAAGCTTTCCTCCAAATGTTCCTATCTGATCCTAACCATCGCTATACAAAACGAGTAGAGCAAGTTGTATTAAAATTTTTCTATTTGATGAAATGGCTCAAGGTTCTCAGTTGGCAAGTGGTAGAGTTTAGTGAGACTAAGCCCAAGTACTTAGACTCGACATGTCCTATATGTTCTTTTCATAGGCCCCATAGAGTGTGGTCTTAGACCATCAGCTTCAGCCTTGCCTGGGAACTTTTTAAAAAGGCACATTCTTGGGCCTTATGCCAGACCTAATGAATAAGATACTGGGGGTAGCACCTAGCAATGTTTTTTTTGTTTTTGATTCTATTTTGTGTCGCTGGGGGTTAAACCCAGTGTCTTGAGTATCCTAGGAAAACACTCTATTACTAAGCTATACCCCCACCTCTTTTTATTTTTATTAACTAATTTTTTGAAGTACTGAGAATGAAACAGAGCCTTGTGCAGGCTAGGCAAGTACTCCACTATTGAGCTATAATTTCAGTCCTTTTTATTTTATTTATTCATTTTGGTGGTACTGAGGACTGAACCCAAGGACACTTTACCACTGAGCTATATCCCCAGCCCTTTTTATTTGTTTAATATTTTTTAAAGTTGTAGATAGATAAAGTATCTTTATTTTTATGTTGTGCCGAGGATCGAATCCAGTGTCTCATGTGTGCAAGGCAGGTGTTCTACCACTGAGCTACAGCCCCAGCGCTCCCAGCCCTTTTTATTCTGAGACAGGACATCTCTAAGTTGCTAAGGCTGGCCTTGAACTTGTGATCCTTCTGCATCACAAGTTCTGCTGCCAAAGCCATCTTCCCTTTTGCCTCCTAAGTAGCTGGGAATACAGGCATGTGCTGCTGTGCCCCACTATTTTAATTAATTAAATTTTTTGGGGGGAGTAACATGAATTGAATCCAGGACTTTACACATGGTAGGCAAGGGTCCTACCACTGACCCACCTCCCCAGCTCTTTTTTAAAAAATATGATTTGAAACAAGGTCTTGCAAAAGTTACCCATTGTCTTAAGCTTGAAATTCTGCTACTCAACCTATGGGAGTAGCTGGGTTTACAGGCATGTGCCCCTCAGAAAACCAGCAATGTTTTAACATGCTTTCCAGGGGATCACTGGAGTCACATGTAGAAACAACACATATAATCATATAAACAACAAATTCTCCTCAACTGCACTGACAACCGTTGACCAAGGCCTTCTGTGGTAGTGAGACCTTGAGGCCCTCTGCTCTACACTGTCACTATCTACAACATGCAGATTTAGATCCAAAGCTCTGCTCAAGGCCATAACGGGCAGAAGAAAAATGAGCCTGGCTAAGATCCAGGCATAGTAGTTTGGAAGCGGAATCCCATCTGGCTTTCACAGAAGTACGGAACAGCAGATTTAGATGCTTGTGTGGGATCAGCTTATTTTTTGGCACCATGTCCAAAGTAGGATGATTTACCATTTGACTCCAGCCCAGGAGATTAAACCTGGTCTGCTCATGTCAAAGAAGTTTTCCTTGAGCCAGGTGCAGTGGAGCACACCTATAATCCCAGTGATTTGGGAGGCTGAGGCAGGAGGATCATAATTTTAAGGCCAGCCTTGGCAACTTAAGGAGGCCTTATGCAATTTAGTAAGATCCTGTCTCCAAAAAAAAAAAAAAAAAGGTTGGGGATTGGGGCTGCGTTGTTGCTCAGTGGTAGAGTGCTCTCCTAGCATGCATGAGGCACTGGATTCGATCCTCAGCACCACATAAAAATAAATAAAAATAAAAATAAAATCCATCAACACAAAAAGAAAAAAAATAATTTTTTTTAAAGGGCTGGGGATGTAGCTCAGTTGTAAAGTGCTCCTGGATTAACTCTCCAGTACCCTCCCCCACAAAAAAAAAAAAAAAAAGAAGAAGAAGAAGAAGAAGAAGAAACCACCTTCCCTGGCTTGTCTCCAGATCTTCCCCAGGTTTGCTTTGTAAGCCTTTGAAATGAAGGTACCCAGTTTACCCAGCCGGCATTCGGCCTAGCGACCTAGGAGAGGAATCTACAAACACGAGTAGGACCAAGAGGTTAATTTGACGGATGTTGAGCTTAGTTTTAGCACTATTTCCCAGAAAATTTCCATCCCTTTTTCCCCGCTTGAGATCCAGAAGCCCAGTTCATGGTTTGGGTTTCCAGGGGAACTGTTTGGTCCAGGAGATCAGGACTGAGGTAGCGGCCGGACCAGCTCGGCACCGGTCCGCCCGGTCCGCAGAGGGCGCGCGCTCTCTCCGCCCTTGACTCGCGGCTGCGCCCTGGGACCGCGGGGAACGGCGGGAGCGCGATGGCGGCCGCCAGGAGGCTCATGGCGCTGGCGGCCGGCGTCTCTCCGCGCCTGCGACCGCCGGATCCCCGCGCTGTCGGGCGACAGGAACGCACGCGCGGCCTCTCGTCCGGTCTCGCTCGTCCCGACGGCACCAAGGAGGCCGCCGAGGCCGAGCCCGGGGAGGCCCCAGGCGAGTCTGGGACTGGCGGCGGAAACATGGTGAACGGTGAGGGCACGGCGGGGTGCGCGGCCGCGTTGCCCTTGAGTTCTGGGGTGGCAACGGGGGCGGGCCGGGCGCTCTACCTGATAGTGGTCGCGATGGCCGGCCGCTATCTGGCCGCGGCCCTGTTGTTGTAAATCTCAGCGTGGCATAGACTCAAATGAGATCCAGAGCGCCTGCACCTGTCTGGGATAAGTGAGCGATGCGGGACCTCGAGGGAGTGGGGAAAATAGGTTAACGTCCAGTTTCTGTCAGGTTGAGTGACCAGGAGTTAGAGTAGTAAGGGTAAGCACGCTCTCGCCATTGTGGAAAATAGCCCCCAATACACCTGGGATTTCAGATTCTGAAACATGACAGAATGGCTGCTCTGGTTGACTGCAGTTTTCTGAATATTACAGTGAACTGGGGAGAAGATCTCTACCCATCAAGGACGGTCTTCACTTGACTTAGGGCTGGAATGGGTCTTAGTGCACACCTGTGGGTCTAGTGTGCTACTTACTGTGTAATGGATCCCCATTGAGTTAACTTATATACTGCTTATTACCTGATTGATTCTTGGTTACTTTATAAGAGCACCGAGGGCCAGGCAGGACCCTCCATCCTAGCCAGTTGAACAGGAGTCTGCCTGGAGGAAACACAAACAAAAACCACACTGCCAGGATACATCAGAGCTCCTGGAGTAGCATTTTCAAAATGTAGAGCCCACTATCTTCAGGTGCTCTCTGAGGAAAGAGTATCCAGTGCTATGAAAAACTTCTTAGGAGTTGGGGTTGTAGCTCAGTGGTTGAGCACTTGCCTAAGCATAAATGAGGCACTGGGTTCAGTCCTCAGCACCCCATGAAATAAAGGTAAAAAATAATAATAAAACATTAAAAAAAGCAAAAATGGGCTGTGGCTGTGGCTCAGTGGCAGAGCACTTGCTTAGCATGTGTGAGGCACTTGGTTGGATCCTTAGCACTGCATATAAAAAAATAAAGGCATGCTTTCATCTACAACTACAAAAAAAAATTTTAAAAAGGAAAAACTTCTCAGGTGGTAAAGATGAAGCAAATGCACATGTGGATATATATACCTCTTTCAAAGTCCCATTTTTCAGAGCTGGGAGACAGGGTGGTAAAGGAAAAGACCTCACATCTCCTTTGCCAGTTTCTGACTGCATCTGTTCAAGGGCCACTCCGGTGTTTTGTATCTAGCTGCTCCCAACAGGCCTCTTTGTGGCCTAAGCCCCATGTCTGGCACAAGCTGCTTCTAGATGAATATCTCCCTCATTTACGCTCTGGGATTGATGCAAAGAACAAGTGAAAGAATTGAGGTTTCTCTTGTGGTTTCTTAGGCATCCTCCTTGAAGACAGAGAAATAAGGAAAGAATAGCTCATGCCGTGTCTTAGTCTTTACATATAGGCTGGCTTTAGGGAGTTCTTCTGCATAGTGCTGAAGTACAATTGAGATCTGAGGCCTGGTATTCAGAATCTCATTACTGACCTACATGGGTCATCCCTTTTGTGTGCTTTACTTTAGAAGGGTCTTTGATCTCCTGTTTGTGTGTGTGTGGGGGGACTTTCTTGTTATTTGTAATTTAGGGATTTCTTTCAGATAACATACTGACGGGGTGGTTATTGACCATTTCAGGCTTCTGTATGATATGAAATCAGGAGCTTGGGTTGGGAAGAGGATGCTGGCAGCTTCCCTTCTGTGGTTTATGGAACTTTGGCTTTTTGCCTTCAGGAGGTGGTCATCATACAAGTGAATGTAGCTCCACTCCTGTAATCCCTGAAGCCATTCTCTTCTTTTCTAAGGTTTTCCTGGGTGGTGTGGGGTCATGAGCCAGCATCCTCAGAATCTAGCCCAGAGTTGCTTTGAAACAGTCCCCAGGGACTTGTTAAAAGAAAAAGAACATCTGTAATCCTTTTCTTGTTTTTGTTAGCTTCTAGGGATCTATTAAAAGAATTCCCACAGCCCAAAAACCTTCTCAACAGTGTGATTGGAAGAGCCCTCGGCATCTCACATGCAAAAGACAAGCTAGTTTACGTGCACACGAATGGACCGAAGAAAAAGGTAACTTCTGCTGGTGGCTATGGGAGGCATGGACTTGACTGTCCTTTTCTCTCTCGTGTTTTTTTTGTGAAGAAAGTTAGAGTATGTTTTCTGAATTAAAACAGTCAGCAGAGAATCTTAGAACAAAGCTGTGTTTGGAGAAGGGCCAGAAATACACATTTGATTAAGGGGAAGGGAACATTGGGTAAATGAGTGAGGAGGTCTTGCCTAAGACAGACCCCTGTGCCAATTCCTGATTTTGGTTCCCCATCAATATACTAGCACTGCAGAGAATTAAGAAGTGATGATGAGGATTCCTGTTTCTAGAATTTAAAAGATCTTGGGATCCACAGAAGCATGCAGACCTTTTTTTTTTTTTTTTTTTTTTTTGCAGTCCTGGAGTTTGAATCCAGGGCTTATACATGCTAGGCAAGTGCTTTACCACTGAGGTTCATGCCAACCTAGGCAGACCATTTTGAATGAACATATTTTAAAGGTAAAGATGGATCTAGTATGCCCTTTTTCCAGAAGATGCACCTTGAAGAAGCAAAATAACTTGTGGTAGAACGAATGGATTGGGGGCAAGAGTTAACACCCTTTTAAAGAGTCAGTGATGCAGCTGGGTTCTGTCTTGCTCTCCTAGCCCAAAGTCTAATACAGTGCTGCTGTGAGGGCCACGGCTTTTTTTCCCTCTATACTAGAGAGGTACATTCCCTGCCTATTTTATTTATTATTTATTTTGGTGATGCTGGGGATTGAACCCAGGGCCTTAGGGCATACTAGGCAGCTGAGCTGTATTCTCAGCCCTTATTTTTTTGAGACAGGGTCTCACTAAATTGCCAGTGCTGGCCTCAAATTTGTGATCCTCCTGCCTCAGCCACCTGAGTTGGGATTGAAGGCATGCGCCATTATACACAACCTGAGGGCTACCGTTTTGTTGTTGATTCTCCCTATGATTTGCAAAAACTGTAGTCTAGAAAGACTAGTTGCCTTATTATGTCTTCTTTTCCCCAGAAAGTCACCCTGCACATAAAGTGGCCCAAGAGCGTGGAGGTAGAAGGCTATGGCAGCAAGAAGATCGATGCTGAGCGGCAGGCTGCAGCTGCAGCCTGCCAGCTGTTCAAGGTGACCCTTCTTAGTGAAAGTCATGCAGACCTCCCTCCTGGGAAATTCCTTACCCTTTGTTCTGTAGTTTCTCTGGCATCTTTTTTGGGGAAGAGGGGGTATGAGGGATTGAATCCAGAGGTGCTTAACCACTGAGCCATGTTACCGGCCATTCATTCATTCATTTATTTATGTTTTCCATGAACTTTTAATTTTTTAATTTATTTTTAAATATTTTTAGTTGGATCTTAATTTTATATATTGATATTTGGTGCTGAGAATCGAACCCAGTGCCTAACACATGCGAGGCAAGCACTTTGCCATTGAGCCACAACCTCAGCCCTATTATTAATTATTTTTATGTGGTGCTAAGAATCCAACCCACAACCCCAGCCCATTGCCAGCCTTTTTTATTTATTTGGAGACTGAGTCTTGCTAAATTGCTTAGGCTGGCCTTGAACTTGGCGATACTCCCGCCTCAGCCTCCTAAGTTGTTAGTTGACTGTGCACCACTGGTAGAGGTTGGTAGAGGTTGACATGGTGTTTAGCTCTTCACCTATCTGGAGCCCTTGTCATTCACTTCTTGGTTTCAGCCAATGAGAGAATATATGTATATATGTATTTATTGGTACTAGGGATTAAACACAGGGATGCTTAACACTAAACTATATCCCTAGCCATTTTTTTAAAAAATTTGATACATGGTTTGCTAAGTTGATTAGGGCTTCACTAAGTTGTTGAGGTTGGCCTCAGACTTGTGATCTTCCTGCCACAGCCTCCCAGCTAGCTGGGATTATAGGGGTATGCCACTATGCCTAATGGGAACCTGTTTCTTTTTTAACATTCTTCTCTCCTTCCTTTGTTATCTCATCATGGTTGTCTATTTTCTGTAGTTTTAAAAACTACAGAGTACCCTTGTATGAAAATCTCCCTAAATAGAGTATGAAGGATCTATTTCCATTTTTGTTGTTTCTGTGTTTTTTTCCCCCTGTTATTTTGCATGGTTTCCCCTATAGCCACATAGTCCTTGCTTACTTGTAAGGGAAGCATGATAGGTGCTGCTTTCACTTCCCAGTGGTTGGGCATGAGTTGCTTTCAGGTTTTTGGTTACCCAGTGTCAGTGCTGCTCACTAGTATTTCCATGCCTAGTTGACCCCTCTGTGGTTGAACCTCGAATCTTCCTCAGGTCTCTAGGTCTTCATCTCTGCTCTTGCCAGGATTCATGTCCCTCAGCAGTTCCTCCTGCAAGGTCCTGACCCTGCTTCCTTACTGTATCTAAAAGGTGGACCCCTGTACCACCCATCTCTTTTCTCTGTTCCTTTTGGCCTTGTATGGCTTCTCTTCCCCTCTAATCCTTTTCTTTAATTTTTCAGATTTTTTTTTTTGTGTGTGTGTGTGTGTGTTAGGGGGCTGGTGCTGGGGATTAAACCCAGGGAGCTCTATCACTGAGCTACATCTTCAACCCTTTTATTTTGAGAGGGAGTCTCACTAAGTTGTTCAAGCTGCCCTCAAACTTGTAATCCTCCTGTCTCAGCCTTCTAAGTAGTTGGAATTACAGGCTTGTGCCATCCCACCCAGCAGGTTCTTTTCTGTAACCTCAAACATACTTGTGTTCTACTCTCTTTTCTTGTCTTATGTCCAACCCAGACAACTCTTTTTCACTTAGTGTCATGGTCCTCTTCAGGTCTCTGGTTATTTTTTATGTATGTATGTATGTATGTATGTATTTTTTAGAGACAGGGTCTGAGTTGCTTAGCACCTCACTGTTGCTGAGGCTGGCTTTGAACTTGTGATCCTCCTTCCTCAGCCTCCCAGGCTGCTGAGATTATAGGTATGCCAGGCCTCTGATTACTTTTGTATCCTTTCCCCTTATTCCCCAGAGCATGGCAGTGGTTGCTTGATGTGGTTGCTTGGTAATTGCTGCGTGGCTGGACCAGACTTTTCAGCTTTACCAGACTCATTAGCCTTTTCTCAGCCCTTGCTCTGCTTGGGTGTTCTGAGTTGGTACCACTAGGTTCCTTTCTCAGCTCTGCTTCTCCTGTCTCTCTAGATCACTTTCAGTCTCCAAAATATCTTTTTTTCCCCCTATCCTCTCTATTTGGGGAGTTGTCTCTTCTAGATTCAACCATCTTCTCTATGTTTAATGTGTATAAATTTCTGTCTCTTGTAGGGAAGCTCTACCTCAGTGGTTCTCAACTGCAGGTGATTTGGCTCCCCAGGAGACTTGTAATTCTTTTTTAAAATTACTCTTACAGATACACACATAGTGAAATGATTGCTGCAGTCAAGCAAATGAATACACCCATCATTCGTGTACTTATTATCCCCCTTTTTTTTTAATATAAGAGCAACTAAATCTACTCTTATAAGGCAATACTCATTTTAGTTCTCATATTGTACATTCAATCTTTAGACTCATTCATCTTACCTGTCTATGCCTTTGTATCCTTTGACCCCCATCTTCCCATTTCCCCTTCTGCACCTCGGAACTACTGCTTTGCTCTCTGTTTTTGTGTTTTGGATTATTTTTAGATTCTTCATATAAGTGAGATCATGCTTATTTTTCTTTCCTTGTCTGACTTAATTTCACTTAGCATAATGTCTTCCAGATTAATCCATGTTGTTGCAAGTGGTGGATCTCCTTTTTAAAACTGGAGTAATTCATTGTGCATATATCACAATTTTGTATCTCTTCATCTGTTTACAAGACACTGTAACTATTCCCATATCTTGGCTATTCTGAATAATGTTGCCATGGATATGGGAAGGCAGGTATCCATATGAGGAGCTGATTTCATTTCCTTCAGGTGTATATACCCAAAAGCGGTATTGCTGGGCCATATGGTATTTTTATTTATAATTCTTTTAGGAATCTCTGTATTATTTTCCATAATGGCTCTGCTAATTTACATTCCCACTAGCAGTATACAAAGGTTCTCTTTTCTGTACATTCTTGCCAATATTTGTTATGTTTTTTTGATAACATAGCCGTCTTAACAGCTGTGAGGAGGTGTCTCATTGTGGTTTTGATTTCCTTTACCAGATGAATAGTGATGTGGAATGCCTTTTCACACACTATTATTGGCAGCATGTTATTTTATTTATTTATTTATTTTTAAAGAAATATCTGTTCAGGTTCTTTACTCCCTTTTTTTCCTCCCAATTCTGGGAATTGAACCCACAACTTTGCACGTATTAGGCAAGTACTCTACCACTAAACTGTATCTCCACCTAGCCCTGCCCATGTTTTAATTGGGTTGTTTGCATTTTTTGTTATTGAGTTATGGGAGTGGCTTGTGTTTGGGGTATTCACTTAACGAATTTGTGGTTCCCAAATATTTTCTTGTACTTCATGGTCTCTCGCCAGCGACCTGCGCTGACGAGATGAACTGGGTTCAAAGGAGCTGGCTGCAACATTAAACTAAGAAAACGGCGAAGAAATCATGCAACACATGGACTTGAGTTTCTCAGATCGAGGGTGGGACTGCTCTGCGACCTTAAGGGTCAGTTTCCACGCTGGAAGGCTCAGGAAAAAGAGAATGTGCATCCGGAATCTCTTTATTTTTATAGGGGGGGGACATACAAAGGAGTTTCAGTGGAATGTTCTTCACCAAATAAGGCAGGGGATAAGGTTTCAAAGGTGGAGTCTTGCTTCATGATGTCTTCTGATCATCAGATTGATTGATATCTTGGCAAGTCACAACCTTCTCAGGTGATGTGTGGGATCACAGGCAGAGCAAGAGGAGAGGTGGACTTGCATCGCACAGCCTAATACAGCATGCAGTGCCAGACCTGTCCCTTCACATAGCTACAATGCACATAGCTCACATACACAGCTCATGGATGGCTCGCAAAAATGGTCCAGCTTTCATTTTGTGGATGGTTTTCTTTTGCCATGTAGAAGTTTCTTGGTTTGATGTAGTCCTGTTTCTCTTTTTCTTTTCCTGTTGTCTGAGCTTTTGGTGAGATATCCTAGAAGTTACTGTTAAGAGCTAAGATAAAGGAGCTTTTCTCACTATGCTTTTAGTGTTTTGTTTAGTTTTGAACGTGTATATTTTTAGTTGTGGATGGATCTTTATTTTATTTATTTATGTGCAATACTGAGAATCGAACCTAGTGCCTCACATATGGCTAAGGATGTGTTCTGCCACTGAGCGACAACCCCAGCCCTGCTTTTTTGGTTCTGATGTTTTTTGATTTCATGTCTTACGGTTAGTTCTATTTAATCCATTTTGAATTGGTTTTTGTATGTGATATAAGATGTAAGATGAGGGTTCATTCCTCTGCATGTAGATAGACACTCAGTTTTCCCCTGCATCATTTATTGAAGCAACTGTCCTTTCCCTGTTGTGTTTTCTTGGTGCTCTTATTGAAAATTAGTTGATTATACATACTTGAGTTTATTTCTGGCTGTCTATTCTATTTTGTTAATCTGTTTTTATGCCAGTACCTTACTGTTTTTGTTTTGTAACACTGGAGATTGAACCCAGAGAATGTTTCACCACTGAACTATATCCCCTGCCTTTGGTTTTTTTAATTTTGAGATAGATTCTCATGAAATTGCCCAGGATGGCCTCTAACTTTTGATACCCCTGTCAGCCTCCTGAGTTTCTGGGATTACAGATGTGTGCTACCACACCTGGACTACCATACTGTTTCTTTGGCCTTTTTTTGGTTCTGAGGATTGAACCCAGGGGTGCTTAACCACTGAGCCACATCCTCCACCCTTTTTTTGTATTTTTTTTTTTAGAGACAGGATCTCACCAAGTTGCTTAGGGCCTGGCTAGTTGCTGAGGCTGGCTTTGAACCCACAATCCTCCTGCCTTAACCTCCCCAGCTGTTGGGATTATAGAGTGCACCACCACACCCATCTTACCATACTGTTTTGATTAACTCTAATATAATTTGTAATTAGGAAGTGTGATGTCTTTAACTTCCTTTTTCTTTCTCTTTTTTTTTTTTTTTTTGGTGTTGGGGGCGTTGTGGTACTGAGGATTTAACTTAAAGGTACTCTACCACTGAGTATTATCCCTAGCTTTATAGTTGTAAAACAGGGTCTCATGAACTTGCCCATGCTGGCCTTGAACTTGCAATATTTTTGCCTTAGTTTCTGAATTGCTGCGATTACAAGCATGTGTCACTATGCCTGGCTAACTTTACTATCCTTTTTTTTTTTTTTTTTTTTAATATCTTTATTTTATATTTATGTGGTGCTGAGGATTGAACCCAGTGCCTCATGCATGCTAGGTGAGTGCTCTAGTTCCGAGCCACACCCCAGCCCTGTCTTCACTATTCTTTCTTCAGATTGTTTTGGCTATTTGGGGCTTTAGTGATTCCATATGAATTTCAGAATTTTTTTTTTTTTTTTTTTTCTTTGAAAATACCCTTGGAATTTTTATGAGATTGCATTGAACCTGTATGTAGCCCTGGGGAGTCTGGACATTTTAATAATACCAATTCTTCCAATCCATGAACATGGAATATCTTTCTAATTTTATGTGTCTTATTCAGTTTATTTTCATCAGTGTTTTATAGTTTTCATTGTACAGGTATTTCATTTCCATGGGTCAGATTTATTCTTATTTGTGTGTGTGTGTGTGTGTGTGTTTTTTCCAGTGCATTTGTAAATGGAATTATTTTCTTTCTTTTTTTTTTTTTTAAGGTGGACATAATATCTTTATTTTCATTTTTATGTGGTGCTGAGAATCGAACCCAGAGCCTCACGTATGCCAGGCGTGAGGCGAGTACGCTACCACTTGAGCCACATCCCCAGCCCATGGAATTATTTTCTTGATTTCTTTATTGGATAGAATGTTATTGATATAAAGAGAAAACTTATTTTTATCAAATTTGCTGATTATTTTTATATTAATGGTTTTAAAAACACATCACATTATTTCTTTAGAATGTATTCCCAGCGTAGGATTTTTGTGGAAGAAGTTATCTCAGTTGGATGGTATGGGATACTCATTTCCTAGCTGCTGTATTTACTGATGCTTCCTAGATTCCTGTGTGAATGTGTCTTTTCCCCTGTTACCCTATGGGTTTTATTTTTTGGTCTAATAGGTGCACTTATCATTTTCATCTGTAAAAGTTAGGCATTTTTAAGTGTTCTTTCTGTTTTTTCTGAACTTGGGGCTGAAGCAGGAAGACAGGTGAAAAGTGTAGCTCCAAACACAAGTGACTTATATTACAGCTGGACATGGTCCAGGCAGACTGAGGTGTGATCCTCATAGTGTCCCTTTTTCCCCTAGGGATGGGGTCTTCTAGGTCCCCGGAATGAGCTGTTTGATGCGGCCAAATATCGAGTGCTAGCTGATCGCTTTGGCTCTCCGGCTGACAGCTGGTGGCGCCCGGAACCCACCATGCCCCCCACTTCTTGGCGGCAATTGAATCCTGAAAGCATTAGGCCAGGGGGACCTGGGGGTCTTTCTCGCTCCTTGGGTCGAGAGGAAGAGGAGGATGAGGAGGAAGAGCTTGAAGAGGGGACCATTGATGTTACCGAGTTCCTGTCCATGACACAGCAGGACTCCCATACCCCACTCAGGGACTCAAGGTATAGTTGTGGTGGATGATGCAGGGGAAACTGGCTGCTCCTTTGTATGGGGAGGGGTGGATGTTCTCTTGAGCCTTCTGTCCCACACTTCACCTGGCACATACTGTCACTCATTGGTGCATTTGCTAATTTGTGGGGGCAGCCTACTGTGGTAAATGTGATCTTGTGCTATGGTTGGGCTTCCACAGAACAGCAGCATGAACCCTCTCTCCAGCTCATACTTGACTCCTACAGAGTCTTCGCAACCTCTCTGCCTGCCTCTACTCTCTACTCTTTCCTGTTTGGGGAAGCCATGGGCTATAAAAAATGTCTGTGAGGACCATGTGGCATAGCAAAGGCTAGGCTCTCATCTTTTCATGCCTCCTGGCTACCTGCTACAACAATATAGTGTTCAAGCATCTGGAGTCCCAGCACATCAGGGGAAATTGGCTCAGGAAGATAGCATACTTTCTCAACTAAACTTTTGGTACTCCCAGGGGAGGTTCCTTTGAAATGACAGATGACGACAGTGCTATCAGGGCTCTGACCCAGTTCCCGCTTCCCAAAAACCTCCTGGCCAAGGTGATTCAGATAGCAACATCCTCCTCTACGGCCAAGGTGAGTTGGGTCTCCTGGGAGCATGCTCAGGCAGCTTACTTGCTCATGTCTGCTTCCCTCAAAACCAAGTCAGGGAAGCCACAGGGATGCAGGAGGGCTGAGGGTGCATGTTCCATTCCCTCAGTTCACCTAGGCCAGCTGGAGGGACACAGAATCCCTGGAGGGTAAAACAGAGGGACAGGAAGGAAGTCATAACACAGGAGCACAGTGAGCAGGGTGAGGGGCTGCAGAGTGGAAGATCTGGATCTCCTCATGGGTGGAGGTTGGCTTAAGAGTCTAGGTGCCTGTCTTGCCATGCCCAGGGGCTTTGGTTTAGCAGGATATTGGTGTAGGGCTTTTTGCTCCCCTAGGATGTGCCTGGTTTTTAGCTCACACTGACAGCTTCAATTCAGTTGTCCTAAAGGTACTTAGAGGACAGTGGGCTGGGAGGACAGGTAGTGACTTTGTCCAGACCCCATCTTATTCTGTGGAAGTTGAGGTGCAGCATGAGAAGCAAGCCCAGAACTAGGATGCCCCAGCTCTACTGGGCCTGCTTCTGGTTTTACAGTGGCACTTGTAGTGTGACTGATGTTTGGCACCTACTGAGATTGTAATTAATTCCATCTCTGGGTCCCTTGGCATTTTGAGGATGCCACAAATCTCTTTCTAATCCCTGCCTTTTTGTAACCTTCTTGCTTACTTTCTGTCTAGAACCTCATGCAGTTCCATACTGTGGGCACCAAGACCAAACTGTCTACTCTCACTCTGCTCTGGCCCTGTCCCATGACCTTTGTTGCTAAAGGGCGCCGTAAAGCAGAGGCTGAGAACAAGGCAGCAGCCTTGGCCTGCAAGAAACTTAAGGTGAGTCCAGGAGTGTCCTTGATATGAAATATCAAAATGTCTTGAAGCTTCCCTATGTCTGTGGCAAATTGTTCTTTTTAGGAAGTGACAACCACTGCACTACGCCTTGGGTATGGGCACAAAAGGACCTGGTGTCCAGCCTTGCTTGCTTGTAGGCTGTGTGGTTATTGTTTCTACAACTTCCCCAAAAGTCCCCACGGAAATATTTTGCTTATGACCACAGCCTTTCAAGACTTGGCCAGAACCTGGGTGAAGCCAGAAAAAAAGACATTATTGTTCTGAAAGGCATAAAATTAGGCAGATATAGTGTCCAAAAACATCTTGATGACCTAGTTTTGTGGCCAAATGAATAATTTAATATGCTTCTGGGGTAAAGATGAGGGAAATGTCAAGGTGACACAGTGTGACCTACAGTTGGAAGTTTGCTTGAAGTAGTGGGACTAGCATTGTGCCTGACTGAGAAATGAGTTATTGGAACCTGGGACAGCAGAGGTTTAGTTGCAGAACAAGAGAAAGTGATCACTAGGAGTGATCAAGTTGACTTTGGGAACTGCATTTTAAGTCCATTTGTGGTGAGAGGTAAGGAGAACCTGGAGAATAGAAGATGGAGGGAAGCACACAGGTGGTGAGATATATGAAGGGGGGTGGGTGTGCTCTGCCTCTGGCTCAAGAGAACAGGACTAACACTAATTGGCAAATCTTGGAAAAGTCTGAAATTTTACCTGCTGTTCCTAAGCTGTCATGGCAATGATGTGGCAGAGGAGCAGGTTTCCTGTGGCAGCACTTGAGAAGCTGGGTGGCCCCTCTGCAGACACTGTTGGGTAGAATCTGTGCAGTCCCTTGCTATCTTGTAGCAAGGTGGTTGAGTTGGCACCTCTGGTCCAAGGACTGGATCCCTGTCCATGAGATCCTTAGAGCTGATTCAGAGGAAGAGGATGGTGCCTGTAGAGGGAGAGGCTTTCTCAAGAAGCACTGACTCTGTCTTGCAAGGGTGAACATAGCCCTGACCCTACATGGGATGGGAACATGAGACTAGGGGCAATGACTGGTTTTACACATATGCTAGAAGGGTCAGGATGCCTCATTTTCTTTCTGGTGAGGTGGTGTAGGCATGTAGGGAAACAAGGTATAGTTTTTTTCTTAAATTGGCTTATTTTATTAAGTTACACATTTTAACAAGAAATTCCACTTATTTCTGTATATGATGGGGTCATAGATGGGACAGCGTCTATGTGAAGACCCGGGGGGTGGGGCTGCAGATAGAGCTGAAGAATCTGGTGGGCAGGCTCTAGTGAGGCAGCACAGGGAGAACACCCTGTCGAGTGTATTGTGGGGTCATTCAGGACTTGGCTTAGTTGGCCTTGGGTATGTAATGGGAGTTCATGAAGATAAGTTTGGTTTCTGTCTCTTGGGCACTGTGGGGAGCTCCAGCTATAGAGTGGTTTCTCCTTAAGGGCACCATACCTGGACAGGGTTAGGACCATTCTGCACTGATACGTCAGGTTTACCTTTTCTTGGTTTTGTTTTGTTTTGTTTTCTTTTACAGTACTGGGGATTGAACTACCATTGAGCTACATCCCCAGTCTCCCCCAACGCCCCCCCCCCCTTTTTTTTTTTAATTTTAAGATAGGGCTCATGAAGTTGCCCAGGCTAACCTTGAAGTTGGGATTTTTCTGCCTCATCCTCCTGAGTAGCTGGGATTATAGATGTACACCACTCTGCCCACTAGGTTTAGCTCTTCTTTAATTGATTTTAACTAGTAGACTACTTAAATTGTTATTTTGTGGAGATTCACGTTTTCCTGGTTCCCGGTTTCTTCTCTTCTTTACCATATAAGCTGAAAACCAAAATCTCTCAGAAAAGAGGTTTGCTTTGCACATGTCTCTTGGAGCTTCTGAGCTTGTCTGGACCAGCATCCTAGTCTGAGCCATATATGTCCCCTCTGCAGAGCCTGGGCCTGGTGGACAGGAACAATGAGCCGCTTACCCATGCCATGTATAACCTGGCCTCCTTGCGTGAGTTGGGTGAGACCCAGCGCCGGCCGTGTACCATCCAGGTGCCTGAGCCCATCCTCCGCAAGATAGAGACCTTCCTGAATCATGTAAGAGGCCCCAAGTCCCCTGCCATCTGTATGCCTCCATCTTCTCCAGACTGAAGGCCTCCACCTACAGCAGGCAGTGTTCTCTCCCTTTCTTCCCTGGAGTCTGGGAGCCCCCTGCCTTAAGCAGCCCAGTCTGGCCCATGAGGGTCTTAGGACTGTAATGGCCTGAGTCCTTGGCCCCAAAGGTCGGACCCTAACATCTGACCCAGATGAACCCTGTGGAAGGGCTGGCTGTGCATGAAAGAGGAAGATGGTATTTCTGTTTCACCATTTTGCTTGCCTCCTTGTCCCCCAGTACCCTGTGGACAGTTCATGGATCTCCCCAGAGCTCCGGCTGCAGAGTGATGACATCTTGCCCTTGGGGAAGGACTCAGGGCCCCTGAGTGACCCTATAACAGGCAAGCCCTACGTGCCCCTGTCAGAAGCAGAGGAGGTACGACTGAGTCAGAGCCTGCTAGAGTTGTGGCGGCGGCGAGGGCCAATCTGGCAGGAGGCTCCCCAGCTCCCTGTGGACCCACATCGGGACACCATCCTCAATGCCATTGAGCAGCACTCGGTTGTGGTCATCTCTGGGGACACAGGTTGTGGGAAGACGACGCGCATCCCCCAGTTGCTGCTGGAGCGCTATGTGACCGAGGGCCGTGGTGCCCGCTGCAATGTGATCATCACCCAACCTCGCCGTATCTCAGCTGTGTCTGTAGCACAGCGGGTCAGCCATGAACTGGGCCCTTCCTTGCGCCGGAATGTGGGCTTCCAGGTGCGCTTGGAAAGCAAGCCCCCAGCCCGAGGCGGGGCCCTGCTCTTCTGCACTGTGGGCATTCTGCTGCGGAAGTTGCAGAGCAACCCCAGCCT